>NW_025533533.1:0-311250 GCF_020615455.1 Coregonus clupeaformis | reverse complement strand
CTTCGTTACCCACTCCAGTCAGCAGATGGCGATGTGGGACTTTAAGGCTATGCTGCTAGTGTGACGTATAATCTAGTGGACGGGACGCTTCTTTCAACAGCAGCAACAGTTAGTCAGACACCTCGGTAGCTTGCTAGACAAAATAGCCCAACCAATAAAGCTCTTTAGACGCTTTCGTGTATATTAGCCACTGTGTTTTAAACCCACTTCTGTCGTGTAGTTAGTTATCCCATTTAATTTCATATTTACGGTGTTGTTGTTATTGGTCAGCTAGCTGGCTGGTTAAGTTAGCACTAGCCTAGCTAGCTAACACCCCCGACCATGAGCTCACTAAGCTACTCTCCTCCTGCTAAAGCAGAGGAGGTCTGCTGGACGGAGAAAGAAGCTCTAGTGAAAGAGGAGGAGGAAGAGGAGGATGTTACAATACAAAAACAAGTAGAGGGTGAGGCTGTTACCGTGAAAGAAGAAGAGAAAGACGTTACAGTGAAAGAAGAGGAAGACGCGTTCAGAGTGAAAGAGGAGGAGGATGTTACAGTGAAAGAAGAGGAAGACGTGTTCAGAGTGAAAGAAGAGGAGGAGGAGATGACTGTCACATCGAAAAAGGAGGAGGAAGAAGAGGAGGAAACTGGATATCTGGTTCCGGTTTCCCAAAGGCATCTTAAGGCATCCAATGGTTCTAATGATGAACTTAGCAGTAAGATGGTTTTGAGAAACCGGGCCCTGATTAACACTAGTAAGTACTGTCTTAAAAACAGAGGCACAAACTCTGCAGCTGTTGAACTGATGTGTGGTGTTAAAGGTGAATTCTGTAGTTGCTACATCCATATTTGGACTTTTAAATTATTTATATATAGCCATTGATTCTTGAAGAATATAACACATGCCTCATGAGCTTAGTTCAACTGTCGTACCCCATCAGATCCCAAAATAAGCTTTTTTACTCCAATGTAAATGTAAACCAACACTGTATAGCCTCAACATGGTTAAAACTATAATGTTGATGTCATTGATGGTCAGTCCTTGCATCCATTGATCCAAGATGGCGTAGCAGTGTGGTCGTGTTTTCTGTAGTCCTCATGTAAATAGCCTGTCTTTTAGTTTTTTTGTCTTTTTCGTATATAATTCTCAATCTCACTTTCCATCCTTTAACTAAATATACCTTCCTGCAACCCTCCTCACCCAATGTGGAACGGATTCTATTATTTCTTCATACATTTTTATCCAGAACCTCTGGCTGAAACTAGCCAGCCAGCTAGCTAACTAGCTACTTGCTATTAGCCACTGTTAGCGGTCTTCACCATTGTCCGTTGCCGTGGCCTGCACTACCTACCAACCAGCTCTAGCCTGGACAATAATCGGCCAGTCTGCACAGCATGCTATCGACCCAGAGCATATCGGATATTCTGCCGGAATCACTGAATCACTGGACCTTAACACCGGATCATCGCAACTAGCTAGCTGCAACCGAATGGCTGTTGTCATTGTTGGCTAATCACCACTGCCCTGAAGCTAACCCCAGTTAGCCTTGAGCTAGCCTCGAGCCAGGCCCATCTCCCAGCTATCTACCTCTCTGTCAACCGGACGGGACCTCCTACTGTTGACACGGAGCCCCGCCGATCCATCACGACTGGTCTGCCGACGTAATCGTCTGATGTGGTTTCAACAGGCTTCCCGTTGCGACGACCACTAAGATCCATCTGCTAGCCCCGGGCCCGCTAGCACGCGCAATCAACAGCCGTGCCTCCAACTCGCCTGTAGCGTAGCACCAATTGACCACTGAACTGCTCCCGGACTTACAGTGGGGAGAACAAGTATACATTTACATTACATTTACATTTACGTAATTTAGCAGACGCTCTTATCCAGAGCGACTTACACATTGGTGCATTCACCCTATAGCCAGTGGGATAACCACTTTACAACATGTTTTTTGTTTTTTTGATTATTATTATTATTATTATTATTTTTTATTTTATTTTAGGGGGGGGGGGGGTAGAAGGATTACTTTATCCTATCCCAGGTATTCCTTAAAGAGGTGGGGTTTCAAATGTCTCCGGAAGGTGGTGAGTGACTCCGCTGTCCTGGCGTCGTGAGGGAGCTTGTTCCACCATTGGGGTGCCAGAGCAGCGAACAGTTTTGACTGGGCTGAGCGGGAACTATGCTTCCGCAGAGGAAGGGAGCCAGCAGGCCAGAGGTGGATGAACGCAATGCCCTCGTTTGGGTGTAGGGACCGATCAGAGCCTGAAGGTACAGAGGTGCCGATCCCCTCACAGCTCCATAGGCAAGCACCATGGTCTTGTAACAGATGCGAGCTTCAACTGGAAGCCAGTGGAGTGTGCGGAGGAGCGGGGTGACGTGAGAGAACTTGGGAAGGTTGAACACCAGACGGGCTGCGGCATTCTGGATGAGTTGTAGGGGTTTAATGGCACAGGCAGGGAGCCCAGCCAACAGCGAGTTGCAGTAATCCAGACGGGAGATGACAAGTGCCTGGATTAGGACCTGTGCCGCTTCCTGTGAAAGGCAGGGTCGTACTCTCCGAATGTTGTAGAGCATGAACCTGCAGGATCGGGTCACCGCCTTGATGTTAGCGGAGAACGACAGGGTGTTGTCCAGGGTCACGCCAAGGCTCTTCGCACTCTGGGAGGAGGACACAACGGAGTTGTCAACCGTGATGGCGAGATCATGGAACGGGCAGTCCTTCCCCGGGAGGAAGAGCAGCTCCGTCTTGCCAAGGTTCAGCTTGAGGTGGTGATCCGTCATCCATACTGATATGTCTGCCAGACATGCAGAGATGCGATTCGCCACCTGGTTATCAGAAGGGGGAAAGGAGAAGATTAGTTGTGTATCGTCAGCGTAGCAATGATAGGAGAGGCCATGTGAGGATATGACAGAGCCAAGTGACTTGGTGTATAGGGAGAATAGGAGAGGGCCTAGAACTGAGCCCTGGGGGACACCAGTGGTGAGAGCACGTGGTGCGGAGACAGCTTCTCGCCACGCCACTTGGTAGGAGCGACCGGTCAGGTAGGACGCAATCCAGGAGTGAGCCGCGCCGGAGATGCCCAGCTCGGAGAGGGTGGAGAGGAGGATCTGATGGTTCACAGTATCAAAGGCAGCAGACAGGTCTAGAAGGACAAGAGCAGAGGAGAGAGAGTTAGCTTTAGCAGTGCGGAGAGCCTCCGTGACACAGAGAAGAGCAGTCTCAGTTGAATGACCAGTCCTGAAACCTGACTGATTTGGATCAAGAAGGTCATTCTGAGAGAGATAGCAAGAGAGTTGGCTAAAGACGGCACGCTCAATAGTTTTGGAAAGAAAAGAAAGAAGGGATACTGGTCTGTAGTTGTTGACATCAGTGGGATCGAGTGTTGGTTTTTTGAGAAGGGGTGCAACTCTCGCTCTCTTGAAGACGGAAGGGACATAGCCAGCGGTCAAGGATGAGTTGATCAGCGAGGTGAGGTAGGGGAGAAGGTCACCGGAGATGGTCTGGAGAAGAGAGGAGGGGATGGGGTCAAGCGGGCAGGTTGTTGGGCGGCCTGCAGTCACAAGTCGCAGGATTTTATCTGGAGAGAGAGGGGAGAAAGAAGTCAAAGCATAGGGTAGGGCAGTGTGAGTAGGACCAGCAGTGTCATTAGACTTAACAAACGAGGATCGGATGTCGTCAACCTTCTTTTCAAAGTGGTTGACGAAGTCATCCACAGAGAGAGAGAATGTGGCAAATAGCTTCCTAGGGTTAGAGGCAGATGCTTGGAATTTAGAGTGGTAGAAAGTGGCCTTAGCAGCAGAAACAGATGAAGAAAATGTAGAGAGGAGGGAGTGAAAAGATGCCAGGTCGGCAGGGAGTTTAGTTTTCTTCCATTTCCGCTCCGCTGCCCGGAGCTCTGTTCTGTGAGCTCGCAATGAGTCATCAAGCCACGGAGCTGGAGGGGAGGACCGAGCCGGCCGGGAGGATAGGGGACACAGAGAGTCAAAGGATGCAGAAAGGGAGGAGAGGAGGGTTGAGGAGGCAGAATCAGGAGATTGGAGGGAGAAGGATTGAGCAGAGGGAAGAGATGATAGGATGGAAGAGGAGAGAGTAGTGGGAGAGAGAGAGCGAAGGTTGCGGCGGCGCATTACCATCTGTGTAGGGGCAGAGTGAGTAGTGTTGGAGGAGAGCGAGAGAGAAAAGGATACAAAGTAGTGGTCGGAGACATGGAGGGGAGTTGCAGTGAGATTAGTAGAAGAGCAGCATCTAGTAAAGATGAGGTCAAGCGTATTGCCTGCCTTGTGAGTAGGGGGGACGGTGAGAGGGTGAGGTCAAAAGAGGAGAGGAGTGGAAAGAAGGAGGCAGAGAGAAATGAGTCAAATGTAGACGTAGGGAGGTTGAAATCCCCCAAAACTGTGAGGGGTGAGCCATCCTCAGGAAAGGAACTTATCAAGGCGTCAAGCTCATTGATGAACTCTCCAAGGGAACCTGGAGGGCGATAGATGACAAGGATATTAAGCTTAAATGGGCTAGTGACTGTGACAGCATGGAATTCAAATGAGGAGATAGACAGATGGGTTAGGGGGAAAAGTTGAGAATGTCCACTTGGGAGAGATGAGGATTCCTGTGCCACCACCCCTCTGACCAGATGCTCTCGGGGTATGCGAGAACACATGGTCAGACGAGGAGAGAGCAGTAGGAGTAGCAGTGTTTTCAGTGGTAATCCATGTTTCCGTCAGCGCCAGGAAGTCGAGGGACTGGAGGTTAGCATAGGCTGGGATGAAGTCAGCCTTGTTGGCAGCAGAACGGCAGTTCCAGAGGCTGCCTGAGACCTGGAACTCCAGGTGTGGGGTGCGTGCAGGGACCACCAGGTTAGAGAGGCAGCAGCCACGCGGTGTGAGGCGTTTGTGTAGCCTGTGCGGAGAGGAGAGAACAGGGATAGGCAGAGGCATAGTTGACAGGCTGTAGCAAATGGCTACAATAATGCAGAGGAGATCGGAATGAAATGAACTAAACATCTGGGAAAGGAGAGAGTAGGGCCTCCCTCACCAAAACTCCCAAATATAACTCACCCAACTTCCACCTCAGAAACTATAATTGTTTCACTGAACCACCCGAATAAAAACTCTCCCAACTTCCACTTTAGAAATTAGAATTGTTCTGAACTACAGCGGTTCAATGTTTCAAGGAATAGACTCAACTTACTTTATTCAGCTAGCTAACTATGACGCCATAGCTAACTAGCATGCTAGCATCCAATAACACACAGTTTAGCACCAATACTTGGTTACAACAAACTACCAATAGTGTGTTAACACACTAAACAGATAATTCGTGTCCGTGTCTAGTTCCTTTCATAACGCAGCAATAATTAAACGTTGGCTAGCTAGCACAAATATATTGTATTTAGCTGCTACAGTACAGCTAGCTGGTCGTGTTGGCTAGCTAGCAATGGCTGCTGTGTTGACTTTGTTTGAAAAACGGCGGCGCTGCGAACAAATGTAGCTGGCTAAAAGGATATTGTATCTAGTTGCTACCGTTGCTAATAGCTACTCGCCAGCTAGTCCAAGAGGTGAGTTAGCTAGCTAGCTAGCTTCGTGCTACACCCGGCACGCCGAATACAATGCTAACCTACAATAACTACCCACAACAGCCCACGATGCCTACCTACAATACCTAACTACAATCTAAATACATAATTTAAGCCTTACTCGACAAAGCCCAAGCTATGTATAAAGCCAAACTTACCCGACGCCAGCTGTCTGGGTGGCAGACAAGAAGACATTTGTCTTCTGCAATCAGTAGCTGTAATTAAGTACAGTAGCTACTAACTACCTAACGTTAATGCCTCAGATAATGAGGTTAGAAAAACAGCTGAATGGTAGGTAGCTAGCTGGCTCAATCACAGGTACTCTTAAGCGTGAAATAACATTGGAAACAACTATCCACCGTTGCTAAAAGTTACCAGTAGCTACCCGCTAGCTAGCTAGCTTTATTGGTCCAGGTAGTGGGTTAGCTAGCCTCGTGCTTCGACGGGCTCCGCCGTATACAATACTTACCTACAATAATTACCTACAATAACTACCTAAATAAACTACCTACAATACCTAACTACAACTACCTACCTACAATCTAAATACATGGTTTAAGCTTTACTCAACACCATATAAGAAGCCAAGCTTACCTCCTGCTAGAGAAAACACAACCTCTCCCGACCACTGCTGCTACCTAGTATTTGATACACTGCCGATTTTGCAGGTTTTCCTACTTACAAAGCATGTAGAGGTCTGTAATTTTTATCATAGGTACACTTAAACTGTGAGAGACGGAATCTAAAACAAAAATCCAGAAAATCACATTGTATGATTTTTAAGTAATTAATTTGCATTTTATTGCATGACATAAGTATTTGATCACCTACCAACCAGTAAGAATTCCGGCTCTCACAGACCTGTTAGTTTTTCTTTAAAAAGCCCTCCTGTTCTCCACTCATTACCTGTATTAACTGCACCTGTTTGAACTCGTTACCTGTATAAAAGACACCTGTCCACACACTCAATCAAACAGACTCCAACCTCTCCACAATGGCCAAGACCAGAGAGCTGTGTAAGGACATCAGGGATAAAATTGTAGACCTGCACAAGGCTGGGATGGGCTACAGGACAATAGGCAAGCAGCTTGGTGAGAAGGCAACAACTGTTGGCGCAATTATTAGAAAATGGAAGAAGTTCAAGATGACGGTCAATCACCCTCGGTCTGGGGCTCCATGCAAGATCTCACCTCGTGAGGCATCAATGATCCTGAGGAAGGTGAGGGATCAGCCCAGAACTACACGGCAGGACCTGGTCAATGACCTGAAGAGAGCTGGGACCACAGTCTCAAAGAAAACCATTAGTAACACACTACGCCGTCATGGATTAAAATCCTGCAGCGCACGCAAGGTCCCCCTGCTCAAGCCAGCGCATGTCCAGGCCCGTCTGAAGTTTGCCAATGACCATCTGGATGATCCAGAGGAGGAATGGGAGAAGGTCATGTGGTCTGATGAGACAAAAATATAGCTTTTTGGTCTAAACTCCACTCGCCTTGTTTGGAGGAAGAAGAAGGATGAGTACAACCCCAAGAACACCATCCCAACCGTGAAGCATGGAGGTGGAAACATCATTCTTTGGGGATGCTTTTCTGCAAAGGGGACAGAACGACTGCACCGTATTGAGGGGAGGATGGATGGGGCCATGTATTGCGAGATCTTGGCCAACAACCTCCTTCCCTCAATAAGAGCATTGAAGATGGGTCGTGGTTGGGTCTTCCAGCATGACAACGACCCGAAACACACAGCCAGGGCAACTAAGGAGTGCCAGTCTTTAGACCTGAATCCAATAGAAAATCTTTGGAGGGAGCTGAAAGTCCGTATTGCCCAGCGACAGCCCCGAAACCTGAAGGATCTGGAGAAGGTCTGTATGGAGGAGTGGGCCAAAATCCCTGCTGCAGTGTGTGCAATTCTGGTCAAGACCTACAGGAAACGTATGATCTCTGTAATTGCAAACAAAGGTTTCTGTACCAAATATTAAGTTCCGCTTTTCTGATGTATCAAATACTTATGTCATGCAATAAAATGCAAATTAATTACTTAAAAATCATACAATGTGATTTTCTGGGTTTTTGTTTTAGATTCCGTCTCTCACAGTTGAAGTGTACCTATGATAAAAATTACAGACCTCTACATTCTTTTTAAGTAGGACAACGTGCAGAATCGGCAGTGTATCAAATAGTTGTTCTCCCCACTGTATATATATGTGTGTATATATATACAGTGGGGAAAAAAAGTATTTAGTCAGCCACCAATTGTGCAAGTTCTCCCACTTAAAAAGATGAGAGAGGCCTGTAATTTTCATCATAGGTACACGTCAACTATGACAGACAAAATGAGAAAAAAAAATCCAGAAAATCACATTGTAGGATTTTTAATGAATTTATTGGCATATGATGGTGGAAAATAAGTATTTGGTCAATAACAAAAGTTTCTCAATACTTTGTTATATACCCTTTGTTGGCAATGACACAGGTCAAACGTTTTCTGTAAGTCTTCACAAGGTTTTCACACACTGTTGCTGGTATTTTGGCCCATTCCTCCATGCAGATCTCCTCTAGAGCAGTGATGTTTTGGGGCTGTCGCTGGGCAACACAGACTTTCAACTCCCCTCCAAAGATTTTCTATGGGGTTGAGATCTGGAGACTGGCTAGGCCACTCCAGGACCTTGAAATGCTTCTTACCTAGCCACTCCTTCGTTGCCCGGGCGGTGTGTTTGGGATCATTGTCATGCTGAATGACCCAGCCACGTTTCATCTTCAATGCCCTTGCTGATGGAAGGAGGGTTTCACTCAAAATCTCACGATACATGGCCCCATTCATTCTTTCCTTTACACGGATCAGTCGTCCTGGTCCCTTTGCAGAAAAACAGCCCCAAAGCACGATGTTTCCAACCCCATGCTTCACAGTAGGTATGGTGTTCTTTGGATGCAACTCAGCATTCTTTGTCCTCCAAACATGACGAGTTGAGTTTTTACCAAAAAAGTTATATTTTGGTTTCATCTGACCATATGACATTCTCCCAATCCTCTTCTGGATCATCCAAATGCACTTCAGACGGGCCTGGACATGTACTGGCTTAAGCAGGGGACACGTCTCGCACTGCAGGATTTGAGTCCCTGGCGGCGTAGTGTGTTACTGATGGTTGGCTTTGTTACTTTGGTCCCAGCTCTCTGCAGGTCATTCACTAGGTCCCCGTGTGGTTCTGGGATTTTTGCTCACCGTTCTTGTGATCATTTTGACCCCACGGGGTGAGATCTTGCGTGGAGCCCCAGATCGAGGGAGATTATCAGTGGTCTTGTATGTCTTCCATTTCCTAATAATTGCTCCCACAGTTGATTTCTTCAAACCAAGCTGCTTACCTATTGCAGATTCAGTCTTCCCAGCCGGGTGCAGGTCTACAATTTTGTTTTTGGTGTCCTTTGACAGCTCTTTGGTCTTGGCCATTGTGAAGTTTGGAGTGTGACTGTTTGAGGTTGTGGACAGGTGTCTTTTATACTGATAATAAGTTCAAACAGGTGCCATTAATACAGGTAACGTATGGAGGACAAATTACAGGCCTCTCTCATCTTTTTAAGTGGGAGAACTTGCACAATTGGTGGCTGACTAAATACTTTTTTCCCCACTGTGTGTGTGTGTATATACAGTGGGGAAAAAAAGTATTTAGTCAGCCACCAATTGTGCAAGTTCTCCCACTTAAAAAGATGAGAGAGGCCTGTAATTTTCATCATAGGTACACGTCAACTATGACAGACAAATTGAGGAAAAAAAATCCAGAAAATCACATTGTAGGATTTTTTATGAATTTATTTGCAAATTATGGTGGAAAATAAGTATTTGGTCACCTACAAACAAGCAAGATTTCTGGCTCTCACAGACCTGTAACTTCTTCTTTAAGAGGCTCCTCTGTCTTCCACTCGTTACCTGTATTAATGGCACCTGTTTGAACTTGTTATCAGTATAAAAGACACCTGTCCACAACCTCAAAACCTGTCCACACTCCAAACTCCACTATGGCCAAGACCAAAGAGCTGTCAAAGGACACCAGAAACAAAATTGTAGACCTGCACCAGGCTGGGAAGACTGAATCTGCAATAGGTAAGCAGCTTGGTTTGAAGAAATCAACTGTGGGAGCAATTATTAGGAAATGGAAGACATACAAGACCACTGATAATCTCCCTCGATCTGGGGCTCCACGCAAGATCTCACCCCGTGGGGTCAAAATGATCACAAGAACGGTGAGCAAAAATCCCAGAACCACACGGGGGGGACCTAGTGAATGACCTGCAGAGAGCTGGGACCAAAGTAACAAAGCCTACCATCAGTAACACACTACGCTGCCAGGGACTCAAATCCTGCAGTACAGACGTGTCCCCCTGCTTAAGCCAGTACATGTCCAGGCCCGTCTGAAGTTTGCTAGAGTGCATTTGGATGATCCAGAAGAGGATTGGGAGAATGTCAGATGAAACCAAAATATAACTTTTTGGTAAAAACTCAACTCGTCGTGTTTGGAGGACAAAGAATGCTGAGTTGCATCCAAAGAACACCATACCTACTGTGAAGCATGGGGGTGGAAACATCATGCTTTGTGGCTGTTTTTCTGAAAAGGGACCAGGACGACTGATCCGTGTAAAGGAAAGAATGAATGGGGCCATGTATCGTGAGATTTTGAGTGAAAACCTCCTTCCATCAGCAAGGGCATTGAAGATGAAACGTGGCTGGGTCTTTCAGCATGACAATGATCCCAAACACACCGCCCGGGCAATGAAGGAGTGGCTTCGTAAGAAGCATTTCAAGGTCCTGTAGTGGCCTAGCCAGTCTCCAGATCTCAACCCCATAGAACATCTTTGGAGGGAGTTGAAAGTCTGTGTTGCCCAGCGACAGCCCCAAAACATCACTGCTCTAGAGGAGATCTGCATGGAGGAATGGGCCAAAATACCAGCAACAACAGTGTGTGAAAACCTTGTGAAGACTTACAGAAAATGTTTAACCTGTGCCATTGCCAACAAAGGGTATATAACAAAGTATTGAGAAACTTTTGTTATTGATCAAATACTTATTTTCCACCATAATTTGCAAATAAATTCATTAAAAATCCTACAATGTGATTTTCTGGATTTTTTTTTTCTCATTTTGTCTGTCATAGTTGACGTGTACCTGTGATGAAAATTACAGGCCTCTCATCTTTTTAAGTGGGAGAACTTGCACAATTGGTGGCTGACTAAATACTTTTTTCCCCACTGTGTATATATATATATATATATATATATATATATATATATATATATAGTACCAGTCAAATGTTTGGACACACCTATTCATTCAAGGGTTTTTCTTTATTTTGACTATTTTTTTATATTGTAGAATAATAGTGAAGCCATCAAAACTATGAAATAACACATGGAATCATGTAGTAACGAAAAAAAGTGTTAAACAAATCAAAATATATTTTATATTTGAGATTCTTCGAATAAACACCCTTTGCCTTGATGACAGCTTTGCACACTCTTGGCATTCTCTCAACCAGCTTCATGACGTAGTCACCTGAAAAGTTAATTTAAATAGTTAACTATACTTATTGCTGTTCACTGGACCTGATGATCACTCCGCTATACAGCTGATGCCTGCTGGACTGTTCCTTTATACGGTGCCCCATCCTGTTGATCTGTTTAGCCTCAGCTCAAACTTTCGTCGCCATTAACAGCTGTTGTCTTAGCTCTCTCGAATAACACCTGTGACTGCTTTATGCCTATCTCCCATGTCAATATGCCTCGCCTATTGCTGTTTCGGTTAGTTCTAACTGTACTTTTTCAATGTAGAGCCCCCAGTCCCGCTCAACCTGCCTCAGATAGATCCTTTGTCCCACCCCCCACACACGCGGAGACCGGCTCAATCGGTGCCTCCAGTGATGCTATCTCTTTCATCGTTACCCAAAGCTTAGGTTTACCTCCACTCTACTCATATCCTTCCATATCCTTGTCTGTACATAATGCCCTGAATCTATTCTACAACGCCCGGAAATCTGCCCCCTTTATTCTCTGTACCCAACGCACTAGAAGACCAGTTCTTAAAGCATTTAGCTGTATCCTTATTCTACTCCTCCTCTGTTCCTCTGGTGATGTAGAGGTTAACCCAGGCCCTGCAGCCCCCCAGTCTCACTCCTGCTCCCCAGGAGCTATCATTTGTTGACTTCTGTAATCGCAAAATACTTTGGTTTCTTGCATGTTAACCTCAGAAGCCTCCTCCCTAAGTTTGAGTTATTCACTGCGTTAGCACACTCAGCCAACCCTGATGTTCTAGCAGTGTCTGAATCCTGGCTTAGGAAGGCCACCAAAGATTCTGAATTTTCCATCCCCAACTACAACATTTTCAGTCTAGATAGAACTGCCAAAGGGGGCGGAGTTAGCCTGCAGAGCTCTATCATACTATCCAGGTCTGTACCCAAACAGTTTGAGCTTCTACTTCTAAAAATCCACCTTTTCAGAAAATAAGTCTCTCAATGTTGCCGCTTGCTACAGACCCCCCTCAGCCCCCAGCTGTGCCCTGGACACCATATGTGAATTGATTGCCCCCCATCTATCCTCAGAGTTCGTACTGCTTGGTGACCTAAACTGGGATATGCTTAACACCCCGGCCATCCTACAATCTAAACTAGATGCCCTCAATCTCACACAAATTATCAAGGAACCTACCAGGTACAACCCTAAATCCGTTAACATGGGTACCCTCATAGATATCATCCTGACTAACTTACCCTCTAAATCAACGCTGTCTTCAACCAGGAAATCAGCGATCACTGCCTCATTGCCTGCGTCCGTAATGGGTCTGCGGTCAAACGACCACCCCTCATCACTGTCAAACGCTCCCTAAAACACTTCAGCGAGCAGGCCTTTCTAATTGACCTGGCCCGGGTATCCTGGATGGATAATGACCTCATTCCGTCAGTAGAGGATGCCTGGTTGTTCTTTAAAAGTGCTTTCCTCTCCATCTTAAATAAGCATGCCCCATTCAAAACATTCAGAACTAAGAACAGATATAGCCCCTGGTTCACCCCAGACTTGACTCCTCACTACATATTCGTCGCCAAACCCACTGGCTCCAGGCCATCTATAAATCACTGCTAGGCAAATCCCCACCTTATCTTAGCTCATTGGTCACCATAGCAACACCCACCCGTAGTATGCGCTCCAGCAGGTATATCTCACTGGTCATCCCCAAAGCCAACACCTCCTTTGGCCGCAATTCCTTCCAGTTCTCTGCTGCCAATGACTGGAACGAACTGCAAAAATCTCTGAAGCTGGAGACTCTCTTATCTCCCTCACTAACTAAGCATCAGTTGTCAGAGCAGCTTACCGATCACTGCACCTGTACACAGCCCATCTGAAATTAGCCCACCCAACTACCTCATCCCCATATTGTTATTTATTTTGCTCATTTGCACCCCAGTATCTCTATTTGCACATCATCTCTTGCAGATCTATCATTCCAGTGTTAATACTAATTGTAATTATTTTGCACTGTGGCCTATTTATTGCCTTACCTCCATAACTTGCTACATTTGCACACACTGTATATATATTTTCTGTTGTATTTTTGACTTTATGTTTTGTTTACCCCATATGTAACTCTGTGTTGTTTTTATCGCACTGCTTTGCTTTATCTTGGCCAGGTCGCAGTTGTAAATGAGAACTTGTTCTCAACTGGCTTACCTGGTTAAATAAAGGTGAGAAAAAAAAAGTGATCAATAGCCTTTATAATTTGCTCTAAGGAGATGGGATTATCACATAACTATGAAGGTGATCAATAGCCTCTATGTCCTCTAAGGAGATGGGATTATCACATAACTCTGAAGGTGATCAATAGTCTCTATAATTTCCTCTAAAGGAGATGGGATTATCACATAACTCTGAAGGTGATCAATAGCCTCTATGTCCTCTAAGGAGATGGAATTATCACATAACTCTGAAGGTGATCAATAGCCTCTATGTCCTCTAAGGAGATGGGATTATCACATAACTCTGAAGGTGATCAATAGCCTCTATGTCCTCTAAGGAGATGGGATTATCACATAACTCTGAAGGTGATCAATAGCCTCTATGTCCTCTAAGGAGATGGGATTATCACATAACTCTGAAGGTGATCAATAGCCCATATCTCCTCTAAGGAGATGGGATTATCACATAACTCTGAAGGTGATCAATAGCCTCTATGTCCTCTAAGGAGATGGGATTATCACATAACTCTGAAGGTGATCAATAGCCTCTATGTCCTCTAAGGAGATGGAATTATCACATAACTCTGAAGGTGATCAATAGTCTCTATAATTTCCTCTAAGGAGATGGGATTATCACATAACTCTGAAGGTGATCAATAGCCTCTATAATTTCCTCTAAGGAGATGGGATTATCACATAACTCTGAAGGTGATCAATAGTCTCTATAATTTCCTCTAAGGAGATGGGATTATCACATAACTCTGAAGGTGATCAATAGTCTCTATAATTTCCTCTAAGGAGATGGGATTATCACATAACTCTGAAGGTGATCAATAGCCTCTATGTCCTCTAAGGAGATGGGATTATCACATAACTCTGAAGGTGATCAATAGTCTCTATAATTTCCTCTAAGGAGATGGGATTATCACATAACTCTGAAGGTGATCAATAGCCTTTATAATTTCCTCTAAGGAGATGGAATTATCACATAACTCTGAAGGTGATCAATAGCCTCTATGTCCTCTAAGGAGATGGGATTATCACATAACTCTGAAGGTGATCAATAGCCCCTATGTCCTCTAAGGAGATGGGATTATCACATAACTCTGAAGGTGATCAATAGCCTCTATAATTTCCTCTAAGGAGATGGGATTATCACATAACTCTGAAGGTGATCAATAGCCTCTATGTCCTCTAAGGAGATGGGATTATCACATAACTGTGAAGGTGATCAATAGTCTCTATAATTTCCTCTAAGGAGATGGGATTATCACATAACTCTGAAGGTGATCAATAGTCTCTATAATTTCCTCTAAGGAGATGGGATTATCACATAACTCTGAAGGTGATCAATAGTCTCTATAATGTCCTCTAAGGAGATGGGATTATCACATAACTCTGAAGGTGATCAATAGTCTCTATAATTTCCTCTAAGGAGATGGGATTATCACATAACTCTGAAGGTGATCAATAGTCTCTATAATTTCCTCTAAGGAGATGGGATTATCCCATAACTCTGAAGGTGATCAATAGTCTCTATAATTTCCTCTAAGGAGATGGGATTATCCCATAACTGTGAAGGTGATCAATAGTCTCTATAATTTCCTCTAAGGAGATGGGATTATCAGAAGAATCAATAGAGATCCTATTTCCAAGAGACTCAAAGAACAGAGCTGCAGACTCCTCACCGTAACTAGAGGTACAGTGGCTTGCGAAAGTATTCAGCCCCCTTGGCATTTTTCCTATTTTGTTGCCGTACAACCTGGAATTAAAATGGATTTTTTGGGGGGTTTGTATCATTTGATTTACACAACATGCCTACCACTTTGAAGATGCAAAATATATTTTTGGATTGAGGTCTGGGCTTTGACTAGGCCATTCCAAGACATTTAAATGTTTCCCCTTAAACCACTCAAGTGTTGCTTTAGCAATATGCTTAGGGTCATTGTCCTGTTGGAAGGTGAACCTCCGTCCCAGTCTTAAATCTCTGGAAGACTGAAACAGGTTTCCTTCAATAATTTCCCTGTATTTAGCGCCATCCATCATTCCTTCAATGCTGACCAGTTTCCCAGTCCCTGCCGAGGAAAAACATCCCCACAGCATGATGCTGCCACCACCATGCTTCACTGTGGGGATAGCGTTTTCCTTGATGGCCAAAAAGCTCAATTTTAGTCTCATCTGACCAGAGTACCTTCTTCCATATGTTTGGGGAGTCTCCCACATGCCTTTTGACGAACACCAAACGTGTTTGCTGATTTTTTTCTTTAAGCAATGGCTTTTTTCTGGCCACTCTTCCGTAAAGCCCAGCTCTGTGGAGTGTACGGCTTAAAGTGGTCCTATGGACAGATACTCCAATCTCCGCTGTGGAGCTTTGCAGCTCCTTCAGGATTATTTGGTCTCTTTGTTGCCTCTCTGATTAATGCCCTTCTTGCCTGGTCCATGAGTTTTGGTGGGCGGCCATCTCTTGGCAGGTTTGTTGTGGTGCCATATTCTTTCAATTTTTTAATAATGGATTTAATGGTGCTCCGTGGGATGTTCAAAGTTTCTGATATTTTTTTTATAACCCAACCCTGATCTGTACTTCTCCACAACTTTGTCCCTGACCTGTTTGGAGAGCTCCTTGGTCTTCATGGTGCCGCTTGCTTGGTGGTGCCCCTTGCTTAGTGGTGTTGCAGACTCTGGGGCCTTTCAGAACAGGTGTGTGTGTATATATACTGAGATCATGTGACACTTAGATTGCACACAGGTGGACTTTATTTAACTAACTATGTGACTTCTGAAGGTAATTGGTTGCACCAGATCTTATTTAGGGGCTTCATAGCAATGATTCTATTTCCCCATTAGTATGTTGTACCGAAGTTGACCGACTGAAAGGGAGCGTAACTTTGACTATAACTACTGTTCCCTGAAGGAGGGGGGAATGCAGTACAACACCTGTTTGGCCCCGCCCCTTCCTGGGTCGGTGAAGAGCAGTATTAAATTGAAGGAATGAATCCGAGCCTCACGCTCATCACCTGTGGAAGGCGGGGCTTCCAGTGAGGCGTGGATTTAATAGTATGTTGTACCTAGTTTCCCTCCTTCAGGGAACAGTAGTTATAGTCATAACGTTACGCTTGTCATATGATGAACTTCAATTTTAAATACTGGATCTTGCTGTCGGACAGTTTTTTGTTTTCAAATCTCTGAAATGCGCTCTAGCTACGTAACATTTAGTGTCTCCTTATGTTACGCTGGGAAAACAGTTTTCATGGGCCACAGAAATCCTAAATCATTTCAGAGTTTACAAACTCCAATGGTTCTAACTGAGAGTCGCCTTAAGTTGATTCACAAACACCAAAGTCTACCTTAAGTTGATTCACAAACACCAAAGTCTACCTTAAGTTGATTCACAAACACCAAAGTCTACCTTAAGTTGATTCACAAACACCAAAGTCTACCTTAAGTTGATTCACAAACACCAAAGTCTACCTTAAGTTGATTCACAAACACCAAAGTCTATACTGTCATTAACGCGGTTCTTCAATAATTACACATAATACCTAATACTGTAGCTGTTTAGTTACAGTCACATGTTCAACTATCATCAGCTGATCCAGGAAGTCAAACTCCCCCTGAGTGTTCCCCCACGGGGGGTGAATTAGTGAATAGCGACACAAGAGCTTCATGTGAGTTTCCTTGAGTAGCACTCCTGATCTTCCACTGATCGTGCGCTGTAATATTCAGAATACATTGTGAAAAACAAAAATCTTTGCTCACCATTTTTCCTCCTTGCAGATATACTACATCCATAACTAGCGGTTTCTGTATTAGCAGGGAGGAGTTTCTGCAACCAAATTGCGTGTGCATCGCCCTCGTGCGGCAATTTTTCGAACACAGAAAGGGGCCTATATTGGTGACCAAAAGTGGTCTGGTGCATTGCCTAAGGTTTCTTCAACTTTAATAACTTATTTCTAGCCTAAAATCATCGATGTTACTACTAATGTGAAAACAAGACAAAATATGACTATTGTTGCTCACTTGACTATATAAAAGACAATTGTCAAATAATTTAACAGACGTCAATTGTTGCACAACTTCATGGGTACGCTCTGGGCATCACCTTTTATCTCAAATAAACAGTGTATTTCTGCTGTTGTGGGCCTTTAACCATCTCTCTGACTTTGTCGTTCACACAGGAGAGAGACGTGACTTTCGTGGATCCTCTGGGGAGCCTCAACAACATCATGACGCTGACGAGGCAGAGAAGAGTCTCTCCAGATCAGATCACCTCAAGAAACACCAGCAGAGACCCACAGTGAAGAAATCTAATTCCTGCTCTGACAGTCAGAAACGTTGCAAATCTTCATCAGAACTTAAAATACACAAGCGAGTACACACAGGAGAGAAACCTCACCACTGTTTTGAGTGTGGGAAGAGTTACTCACGGTCAGACTCACTTAAAGTACACTTGAGAATTCACACTGGAGAGAAACCTTATGGCTGTGCTCAATGTGGGAAGAGTTTTACTCAGTCTAGCTGCCTGAAATCACACCAGAGAATACACACAGGAGAGAAACCTTATAGCTGTGATCAATGTGGGAAGAGTTTTACTCATTCAAGCTGCCTAATAGTACATCTGAGAGGGCACACAGGAGAGAAACCTTACCACTGCCCTGACTGCGGAAAGAGTTTTGTTAGTTCAACAGATTTAAAATCACACCAGAAAATACACACAGTAGAGAAACCTTGTAAATGTACTCAATGTGGGAAGAGTTTTACTCACTCAAGCTGGCTGATAGTACATCTGAGAGCGCACACAGGAGTGAAACCTTATAGCTGTGATCAATGTGGGAAGAGTTTTGTTACACCTAGCCATCTGACAATACACAAGAGAGCACACACAGGAGAGAATCCTTATAGCTGTGATAAATGTGGGAAGAGTTTTACTCAGTCAAGCAGCCTGGTATCACACCAGAGAACACACACAGGAGAGAAACCATATAGCTGTAATCAATGTGGGAAGAATTTTACTCAGTCAAGCAGCCTGGTATCACACCAGAGAAGACACACAGGAGAGAAATATAGCTGTGATCAATGTGACAAGAGATACTCTGATAAAAGATCTTTGATCAAACATCAGAAAATACATACATGAAGGAGTTGTTTCATGATATCAATGAAATAATGTCACAATGTAGAATGTTTTAACATTGTAGTAGGAGTATTTTTATGAATAATGTCACAATGTAGAATGTTTTAACATTGTAGTAGGAGTATTTTAATTAATAATGTCACAATGTAGAACTCTAGTCGTTTGACCCCTGTTCTATTGATTTCAGCATGATATGAGCCTCATCAGAGGAAGAATCTTTGTACTTTGCTCCGTTCATCTTTCTCTCGATCCTGACTGGTCTGCCAGTCCCTGCCACTGAAAAACATCCCCACAGCATGATGCTGTTGCCACCACCATGCTTCACCGTAGGGATGGTGCCTGGTTTCCTGCAGACGTGACGCTTGGCATTCAATCTTGGTTTCATCAGATCAGAGAATCTTCTTTCTCATGGTCTGAGAGTCTTTAGGTGCCTTTTGGCAAACTCGAAGCGGGCTGTCATGTGCCTTTTACTGAGGAGTGGCTTCAGTCTGGCCACTCTACCATAAAGGCCTGATTGGTGGAGTGCTGCAGAGATGGTTGTCCTTCTGGAAGGTTCTCTTATCTCCATAGAGGTACTCTGGAGCTCTGTCAGAGTGACCATCAGGTTCTTGGTCACCTCCCTGACCAAGGCCCTTCTCCCCCGATTGCTCAGAGTCTTGGGTGTTCCAAACATCTTCCATTTAAGAATGATGGAGGCCACTGTGTTCTTTTGGACCTTCAATACTGCAGAAAGTTTTTGGTACCCTTCCCCAGATCTGTGCCTCAACACAATCCTGTCTCAGAGCTCTACGGACAATTCCTTCGACCTCATGGCTTGGTTTTTGCTCTGATATGCACTGTCAACTGTGGGACCTTATATAGACAGGTGTGTGCCTTTCCAAATCATGTCCAATCAATTGAATTTACAGCAGATGGACTCCAATAAAGTTGTAGAAACATCAAGGATTATCAATGGAAACATGATGCACCTGAGCTCAATTTCGAGTCTCATAGCAAAGGGTCTGAATACTTATGTAAATAAGGTATCATAGGGTATGCATACTTCTGTAAATAAGGTATCAAAGGGTCTGAATACTTATGTAAATAAGGTATCAAAGGGTCTGAATACTTATGTAAATACGGTATCAAAGGGTCTGAATACTTATGTAAATAAGGTATATCTGTTGGTGTTTTTCTTATACATTTGCAAAAAAATTAGACAAACCTGTTTTCGTTTCGTAATTATGTGGTATTGTGTGTAGATTGATGAGGAAAGCAATATTATTTAACCAATTTTAGAATAAGGCTGTAACGTAACAAAATGTGGAAAAAGTAAAGGGGTCTGAATACTTTCTGAATGCTCTGTATATGCTATTGGTTTACTGTTAGAATTGGTTGTAGGACTACAACAATACTGTTAAAGCAACAATGTATAGACCTAGAACATGCATGGCCAACCTTACTGCTAGAGATCTAGCAACTGGGTGGGCAGGTTTCTGTTCCAGCCCTGATTATTTGGATTAGACACTATTCATTCAACTATTCAATCTCTTCTTTTGGAGTTAGATGAATGTCTTAACCCGCCAAACCATTTACATAGGCGTTCTTTGTATGATATGAAATAAAGTGTTGATTCTTTGAATGAGGTATAGTGTCTTTTTTTGGTCCTTGAACATTCCCTGTTTGTCTGTTTTATTTGTTTGTTACTCGCTCTAATTTTGTCTGATGATATTGATGTTCAGCTGCAGATGATGTCTGATCATTGGTGTAACAATCCCTGTATGGCTGACCTAGGATGAAACCCCTTTCCACAACAGCACTTCATACCCAAAAAGCAGCAGCCATTATCCTACCAAAACCCTGATCTTGGTTGGGCAGGATAACAGTAGTGTAGGTCTCAGGGTGGGTGACATCACCACAAGATGGCTACTAGGGCTTTCTCACTTTGTCTTTCCTTGATTCGCATCCTGTCTCCTCACCTGTATTGTATCAACTGTATTGGAGGAGAAGGTACAAGGTCCCTCCCCTCTGACCTTCTTCTCCAATGGGTTTTAGAAGGAATGGAGGAGAGGGATCGAGGAAGAATGATTTGAGAAAGAGCCTAGAACTCACCTGTCAACAAGCTTTCCACAATGAGAGCAGTGGTATGTCTTCTCCTCCTGTGTGAGAGCAGTGGTATGTCTTCTCCTCCTGTGTGAGAGCAGTGGTATGTCTTCTCCTCCTGTGTGAGAGCAGTGGTATGTCTTCTCCTCCTGTGTATTAGTATGTTGGTAGGGATTGTCTTGTGTGTGTGTCCTCTCATGCTCTTTCAGGTTCCCTGACTGGGTACATCGTGTAGTGTAGCCTTTATGTCTACTAAACCACTGGCCGTGTTGGAGAGCATCAAATACATGCTGCATTGTGGGTAAATGGTGACTGGCTGACTGATTTATGAATAATAATGAGTAGTTATTTATGATGCCAGGTGATTTAATATACTAAATACCCAATACTAAACCAATCAGGTGATTTAATATACTAAATACCCAATACTAAACCAATCAGGTGATTTAATATACTAAATACCCAATACTAAACCAATCAGGTGATTTAATGTACTAAATACCCAATACTAAACCAATCAGGGGATTTAATATACTAAATACCCAATACTAAACCAATCAGGTGATTTAATATACTAAATACCCAATACTAAACCAATCAGGTGATTTAATATACTAAATACCCAATACTAAACCAATCAGGTGATTTAATATACTAAATACCCAATACTAAACCAATCAGGTGATTTAATATACTAAATACCCAATACTAAACCAATCAGGTGATTTAATATACTAAATACCCAATACTAAACCAATCAGGTGATTTAATATACTAAATGTGATTTAATATACTAAATACCCAATACTAAACCAATCAGGTGATTTAATATACTAAATACCCAATACTAAACCAATCAGGTGATTTAAGATACTATAATAATAATAAATAACATGCCATTTAGCAGATGCGTTTATCCAAAGCGACTTACAGTCATGCGTGCGTAAATTTTTGTGTATGGGTGGTCCCGGGGATCGAACCCACTACCCTGGCGTTACAAGCGCCGTGCTCTACCAGCTGAGCTACAGAGGACCACATACTAAATACCCAATACTAAACCAATCAGGTGATTTGTAGATCAACCAGATCGTGACTACATTTACATTTTAGTCATTTAGCAGAAGCGCTTATCCAGAGCGACTTACAGGAGCAATTAGGGTTAAGTGCCTTGTTTATTTTCCACCTAGTCGGCTCGGGGATTAGAACCAGCGACCTTTCGGTTACTGGCACAACGCTCTTACCCACTAAGCTACCTGCCGCCCCAGACCAAAGCAATTGGAACTTAAACTGTTACAGTGAATGAATGGAAGGATGTGGGTTTGAGAGTGAAAAGAAACACAGATTTGTTAAAAACAAATTATGAAAATAAAGAGTAAAGCGGAGTGGTTTGTAATATGGCAGATCATATGAAGAGGGTAGACTTGAAGGGAAAGGTTGAGAGAAGGGGGAAGTCCTTGAGCTGTCTGTGTGGGCTAGATCACAGGTCCATCATGCTGAGGATCATCTCAGGGGTGAGATCTCCGTTGGACGCCAACCTCTGCTACAGGCAGCGCCTCCTCTGACTGCTCAACCACCACCAATCTTTTTTTGTCGAACAGTCGCAAATATACAGTCAGTGTTTTCCTCATTTAAGTGTGGCACAGTAGACAACTAGTTAACTACATAAGCTAAAACCTAAAAACTCTACCAACATCATCTAGATCTATAATATTGCTGCCACAATTGTAACGGCAATTAGCTATCCAATATCCACAGAGTATGATGATAGAAACATGATGAAACTCTCAGATTAGTTTATTGAAATATTTCCAGCCACAGCAGCGGAAGAGAAAGGGGGAGTGGGGACAAAATAAATAAATATGCCATTTAGCAGACGCTTTTATCCAAAGCGACTTACAGTCATGCGTGCATATATTTTTGTGTATGGGTGGTCGCGGGGATCGAACCCACTACCTTGGCGTTACAAGCGCCGTGCTCAACCAGCTGAGCTACAAAAACATAACTGTTTGAACTTAATAGATAACCAGATCGTGACTACAACTAAGTTACTAAGTCTTTAAAACGACACTGTGTTGTTACATTGGTGAGTAAAAACTCATGCTTCCTACCCTTTAACTTTTTGTCTGAAAATAAAATCTACATTTTACTCAACTTCGTTACCCACTCCAGTCAGCAGATGGCGATGTGGGACTTTAAGGCTATGCTGCTAGTGTGACGTATAATCTAGTGGACGGGACGCTTCTTTCAACAGCAGCAACAGTTAGTCAGACACCTCGGTAGCTTGCTAGACAAAATAGCCGAACCAATAAAGCTCTTTAGACGCTTTCGTGTATATTAGCCACTGTGTTTTAAACCCACTTCTGTCGTCTAGTTAGTTATCCCATTTAATTTCATATTTACGGTGTTGTTGTTATTGGTCAGCTAGCTGGCTGGTTAAGTTAGCACTAGCCTAGCTAGCTAACATCCCGACCATGAGCTCACTAAGCTACTCTCCTCCTGCTAAAGAAGAGGAGGTCTGCTGGACGGAGAAAGAAGCTCTAGTGAAAGAGGAGGAGGAAGAGGAGGATGTTACAATACAAAAACAAGTAGAGGGTGAAGCTGTTACCGTGAAAGAAGAAGAGAAAGACGTTACAGTGAAAGAAGAGGAAGACGCGTTCAGAGTGAAAGAGGAGGAGGATGTTACAGTGAAAGAAGAGGAAGACGTGTTCAGAGTGAAAGAGGAGGAGGATGTTACAGTGAAAGAAGAGGAGGCTCCCGTGTTTGGAGTGAAAGAGGAGGAGGAGGAGATGACTGTCACATCGAAAAAGGAGGAGGAGGAAGAAGAGGAGGAAACTGGATATCTGGTTCCGGTTTCCCAAAGGCATCTTAAGGCATCCAATGGTTCTAATGATGAACTTAGCAGTAAGATGCTTTTGAGAAACCGGGCCCTGATTAACACTAGTAAGTACTGTCTTAAAAACAGAGGCACAAACTCTGCAGTTGTTGAACTGATGTGTGGTGTTAAAGGTGAAATATGTAGTTGCTACATCCATATTTGGACTTTTAAATTATTTATATATAGCCATTGATTCTTGAAGAATATAACACATGCCTCATGAGCTTAGTTCAACTGTCGTACCCCATCAGATTCCAAAAGAAGCTTTTTCTACTCCAATGTTTAGAAACAATGTAAATGTAAACCAACACTGTATCGCCTCAACATGGTTAAAACTATAATATTGATGTCATGGATGGTCCGACCTTGCATCCATAGGTTTCAAATCAAATCAAATCAAATTTTATTGGCCACATGCGCCCGAATACAACAGGTGCAGACATTACAGTGAAATGCTTACTTACAGCCCTTAACCAACAGTGCATTTATTTTTTATTAAAAGTAAAATAAAACAACAACAAAAAAGTGTTGAGAAAAAAGAGCAGAAGTCAAATAAAATAACAGTAGGGGAGGCTATATGTACAGGGGGGTACCGGTGCAAATAGTATGGGTAGCCATGATTAGCTGTTCAGGAGTCTTATGGCTTGGGGGTAGAAGCTGTTGAGAAGTATTTTGGACCTAGACTTGGCACTCCGGTACCGCTTGCCATGCGGTAGCAGAGAGAACAATCTATGACTAGGGTGGCTGGAGTCTTTGACAATTTTGAGGGCCTTCCTCTGACACCGCCTGGTATAGAGGTCCTGGATGGCAGGAAGCTTGACCCCAGTGATGTACTGGGCCGTACGCACTACCCTCTGTAGTGCCTTGCGGTCATAAGGCCAAGCAGTTGCCATACCAGGTGGTGATGCAACCAGTCAGGATGCTCTCGATGGTGCAGCTGTATAATTTTTTGAGGATCTGAGGACCCATGCCAAATCTTTTCAGTCTCCTGAGGGGGAATAGGCTTTGTCGTGCGCTCTTCATGACTGTCTTGGTGTGTTTGGACCATGATAGTTCGTTGGTGATGTGGACACCAAGGGAACTTAAAGCTCTCAACCTGTTTCACTACAGCCCCGTCGATGAGAATGGGGCGTGCTCAGTCCTCATTTTTTTTTCCTGTAGTCCACAATCATCTCCTTTGTCTTGGTCACGTTGAGGGAGAGGTTGTTATCCTGGCACCACACGGCCAGGTCTCTGACCTCCTCCCTATAGGCTGTCTCATCGTTGTCAGTGATCAGGCCTACCACTGTTGTGTCGTCGGCAAACTTAATGATGGTGTTGGAGTCGTGCC
This sequence comes from Coregonus clupeaformis, assembly GCF_020615455.1. NCBI lineage: Eukaryota > Metazoa > Chordata > Actinopteri > Salmoniformes > Salmonidae > Coregonus > Coregonus clupeaformis. Next base: position 286,572 of record NW_025533533.1, on the reverse strand, counting down.
TGGCCATGCAGTCATGGGTGAACAGGGAGTACAGGAGGGACTGAGCACGCACCCCTGAGGGGCCCCGTGTTGAGGATCAGTGTGGCAGATGTGTTGTTACCTACCCTAGGTGTGTCTATGATTTTGAGAGTAGTTACATTTCTCCAGTCCCATCCATCATCTTATTACCAAAACAGTGGTGGAATGACAGCTTTGTTATTGTTTGAACTGCAGATTGGTTGGTTGATTGATGTGTGGCTTTTTTTAAAGGGACAACCTAGGTTTTTAAACAGCAACAAAATGGCTACCCAGAGACTTGGTTTGGTAAACAGCTGAGGGATGGGGGCTGGAGAAATGTAACCACTCTCAAATTCATAGAGAAAGCTATTGTAGCAACCGTAACCCAAAACCTAGCGACCTCGTCAAGAAGTTCAGACATCTTTGCGTAACGGTTATGAGGTGTTGTCTTGACTACTAGTATACGTTTGTACTTGCCTTTAACCAAAGCCAGTGTGAAATCGTTACAGCTTTGAAGTTCACAAGCAATGTTATTCAATTCAAAATGTTTGGTAGATATTTCCACTCTGTAGGGCAAGGATGAATGTCTGATTTGAAAACGTTTATGAGGGCTGCTTCGAACAACAGCTTGTTCTAGCTATGTTAACAATCTAATCACATCATCACATCATTGTTTTCACCAGACAGCGTGGTGGTATGGAGAATCCTCACCACCAAGTGGAGAATATTGTAGTATGTGACACCCCGTCTTTGCCAGATCGTTTAGTGCGCTCACCACTACACTGGCAAGACTTAAAACTAGAGGAAAGACGGTTGTTTAATGTGAGAGGCTCAGCCATGTTAGGATTTTGAAAGTCGTGTAGTGTCCACCCGGCGTAAGATGCTCAAGGCACGTCAAAGGTCTGACTGGACAGAGATGCTGGGGGGAAATGGTCACAGCGGGGGGACTAGTGGGTGTGTGTTTCAGGGGAAGGGGGTGGATCTGATCTCCATCACCTAGGACTTGACAATGGTTCATCAAATCTCCCCGTTTCTGCCATTTTTTTACTCAATTTTGCATTGCCTTCTCCTACAGCTGCAACTGTATATGCATTTGTAAATCAAGTCCTTTCTTGAGTTGGGCTCTGGGATGGAACAACTGTTGAGCATCTGAGTTTATGGTTGTTTGTGGGGGAAAAGGGGTTGATTGTTAATGAGTGTGTGTGTGTGTGTGTGTGTGTGTGTGTGTGTGTGTGTGTGTGTGTGTGTGTGTGTGTGTGTGTATCCCACAACTGTTGCTAGGGAGATATGGAGGCTTAAATATCCTGATCTAGTGAGATATACGTGGCGGAGACTCAATCAAGCTAGTCTACCAAACCTTTTTTGATATACTCAGAGGACCGTTATTAGCATATTTTAACCACTCCTATATAAATGGTAGATTATCGGACACTCAACAAGAAGGTCTGATTTCATTATTACTGAAACAGGACACAAGTAGTAAATATAAAGGTCCATTAAAAAAATTGGAGGCCTTTTACACTTCAGTGTTGTGATCCAAAAATTCTAGCAAAATGCTTAGCGCATAGAATTAAAAAGGTATTGTTGGCTATTATTCATCCTAATCAAACAGGTTTTTTTACATGGACGATACATTGGAGATAATATAAGACAAGTACTGGAAACAATAGAAGACTCTGAAAAATCAGGGAAACCAGCCCTGGTATTCATAGCTGACTTTGAAAAGGCCTTTGATAAAGTACGACTGGAGTTTATATATAAATGCCCGGAATATTTCAATTTTGGAGAATCTCTTATAAAATGGGTTAAAGTTATGTATAGTAACCCTAGGTGTAAAATAGTCAATAATGGTTACTTCTCAGAAAGTATTAAACTGTCAAGAGGAGTAAAACAAGGTTGTCCATTATCGGCATATCTATTTATTATGCCCATTGAAATGTTAGCTGTTAAAATCAGATCCAACAATAATATTAAGGGATTAGAAATCCAGGGCTTAAAAACAAAGGTGTCATTGTACGCTGATGATTTTAATGTTTTCTTTAAAATCCACAAATTAGGATCAATCCACAGCCTCATAGAGGATCTAGACACTTTTTCTAACCAAATTATGATAAGTGTACTATATTATGTATTGGATCACTAAAAAATACAACTTTTACATTACCTTGTAGTTTACAAATAAAATGGTAAAAAATTATATGAGCAAAAAATATTCAATTTTATTTGGAATGGCAAGACAGACAAAATTAAAAAGGGCCTATTTATATAATGAATTTGAATTCAGAGGGCAGAAATGATTAAATAATAAAGCATTAGACCTCTCACTAAAGGTGTCAGTCATACAAAAGTTATTCTTAAATCCGAACTGGTTCTCTAGCAGATTAGTAAGAAAGTCTCACCCTATGTTCAATAATGGCCTTTTTCCCTTTATTCAGAAAAAGGCCATTATTTGAAAAACGAAATAATCTCCAAAATATAGTTATTTTTAAAACAAGCCATAGAAAGTTGGTTGCATTTTCAGTTTAATCTACCAGAAAGGACTGAACAAATAATACAACAAATATTGTGGTAAAACTCAAATATACTAATTGATTAAAAAAACTGTATTTTTCGATAAAAATTTTAAAAAGGTATAATCTTTGTAAATGACATCATAAATAGGACTGGTGGAGTTACAGTGAGTGAAAAAAGTATTTGATCCCCTGCTCATTTTGTACGTTTGCCCACTGACAAAGACATGATCAGTCTATAATTTTAATGGTAGGTTTATTTGAACAGTGAGAGACAGAATAACAACAACAAAAATCCAGAAGAATGCATGTCAAAATGTTATAGATTGATTTGCATTTTAATGAGGGAAATAAGTATTTGACCCCTCTGCAAAACATTACTTAGTACTTGGTGGCAAAACCCTTGTTGGCAATCACAGAGGTCAAGACGTTTCTTGTAGTTGGACACCAGGTTTGCACACATCTCAGGAGTGATTTTGTTCCACTCCTCTTTGCAGATCTTCTCCAAGTCATTAAGGTTTTCGAGGCTGACGTTTGGCAACTCAAACCTTCAGCTCCCTCCACAGATTTTCTATGGGATTAAGGTCTGGAGACTGGCTAGGCCACTCCAGGACCTTCATGTGCTTCTTCTTGAGCCACTCCTTTGTTGCCTTGGCCGTGTGTTTTGGGTCATTGTCATGCTGGAATACCCATCCACGACCCATTTTCAATGCCCTGGCTGAGGGAAGGAGGATCTCACCCAAGATTTGACGGTACATGGCCCCGTCCATCGTCCCTTTGATGCAGTGAAGTTGTCCTGTCCCCTTAGTAGAAAAACACCCCCAAAGCATAATGTTTCCACCTCCATGTTTGACGGTGGGGATGGTGTTCTTGGGGTCATAGGCAGCATTCCTCCTCCTCCAAACACGGCGAGTTGAGTTGATGCCAAAGAGCTCGATTTTGGTCTCATCTGACCACAACACATAATTACTTAAAAATCATACAATGTGATTTTCTGGATTTTTGTTTTAGATTCCGTCTCTCACAGTTGAAGTGTACCTATGATAAAAATTACAGACCTCTACATGCTTTGTAAGTAGGAAAACCTGGAAAATCGGCAGTGTATCAAATACTTGTTCTCCCCACTGTATATATGGGGGATACAACCTTCCCAGCTCTGCAGATTTTGCTGCGACGTGGCAGAGTCATTAGATCATTTATTTTGGTACTGTCCATATGTAGCTAGTTTTTTGGACACAGTTCCAGGAATGGCTGAAGAATTGCAACATTTACCTGGAGCTAACCCTGCAGATAGCAATACTAGGTGATTTGAAGTCATAGTCAATCGATCAATAATATAATAATACTTTTAGCAAAAATGTTTCTTTAATTTACAATCTGTAGAAACTATGAGAATAGAAAGGTTCAGAGCTTTTTGTGAAACATCACAGCACAGTTTTAAAATATATGGCAAATAGAAATCCAGTAGTGATGGTGTTAAGAGATAGATGGGAGGTGTTGAATGGAGCTGAAAGGTGGGACTAATAACAACAAGATAACTCATGTAAAATATACTGTGTCTGTAAAATGTATATCGGTTCAGAGCTTTTGTGAGACAGTGCTGTAAAAAATATAATGCAAATAGAAATCAATATTTTGAGAAGATCAGGACTTCTGCAATGAAAAGGTTTATTTATCTGGAGCTTTGTTGTTGTTGTGGACACTCGGAACCAGGTTTCAGCTGCGGTGCAATGTTGACGTCCTTCCTCCCAGAGAGGTGAAAGCAACCCGGGCAAAAATATATTTTAGGAGATCAGGACTTTTGAAATGAAAAAGGCCGTGGACATGAAATGTCCAGCCCCAAAGGGATTAATTTGTTCAACCAAAGTTCCTCAGAGGATCTGATGATATAGGCCCTAGGTCTAGATATTGTTTTTGTCTTTGGGTTTTAGGTTTTCCCTAATTTTAATCGACTACCTTTAGTACTTGAAGTTAATAAAATATTTAATAGCAACAGTAGACAATGTAATACTGTTAATGGTTTGCCTAATCAGGTAACCTGGTGAGATAATGTTCAGAGAATCCATTTTGGCAATTTGGTGAAAGTATTCCTTTTCTAAATATATGTAACTACATGAGACTGAAAAGGGACGGTGGGTCACATATTTGGTTGTGATAGTTGCAAAATATGTATTTTGGATGCAGCACTTGTTAGCTTGAATGCTAACGCTCATTAACAGGCTGGTAGCAAAGCTAGCCAAAGAGCATTTTACTGGTTGAAGTTGAAATGTTTTTTAAGGTATAAAGCAGTTGATTTGAGACGATGGCACAAACATTATATTAAACAGGGACGTTCAAACGAGCCTTACAATTATAATCCTAAAGTAGTGGGAAATGCAGTCATAAGCAACCTGGAAATGGAGGCTATTTTTGCTGGCAGCCTACGAGAACTCCCCTGAGTTTTCCCCCACGGTGGTGAAATTGGCAGCCTACCAGAACTCCGCTGAGTTTTCCCCACGATGGTGAAATTGGCAGCCTACAAGAACTCCCCTGAGTTTTCCCCCCACGGTGGTGAAATTGGCAGCCTACAAGAACTCACCTGAGTTTTCCCCCACGGTGGTGAAATTGGCAGCCTACAAGAACTCCCCTGAGTTTTCCCCCACGGTGGTGAAATTGGCAGCCTACAAGAACTCCCCTGAGTTTTCCCCCACGGTGGTGAAATTGTGAATAGTGATGCAGCCATTTTTGCAAACACAGAACCAATATCCAGCAAACAGAAAGGGGCTTATATTGGTGAACAAAAGTCGTCTGGCAAACTGCTTAGGGTTTCAGCAACTTTAAGAACTGATTTTTTGTCTAGAATCATCCAAACAAATTGTTGTACAACATCATGGGCATCACCTTTTAGCTCAAATAAACTGGATTTCTGCTGTTGTGGGACTTTAACCATCTGGTCTGACTTTGTTGTTCACACAGGAGAGAGACGTGACTATGGTGGATCCTCTGGGGAGCCTCAACAACATCTTGAAGCTGACAAGGCAGAGAAGAGTCTCTCCACATCAGAACACCTCAAGAAACACCAGCAGAGACCCACAGGGAAGAAACCTCACCATTGCTCTGACTGTGGGAAGAGTTACTCAAGCTCAGAGTTACTAAAAGCACACCAGAGACATCACACTAGAGAGAAACCTTACAGCTGTGATCAATGTGAGAAGAGTTTTTTTAAACCTAGCCATCTTAAAATACATCAGAGAACACACACCGGAGAGAAACCTTTCCACTGCTCTGACTGTGGAAAGAGTTTTGTTACATCAGGATGTTTAAAATCACACCAGAGAACACACACAGGAGAGAAATGTTATAGCTGTAATCAATGTTTAAAGAGTTTTTAAACGCTAGCCATCTTAAAATACATCAGAGAAGACACACCGGAGAGAAACCTTTCCACTGCTCTGACTGTGGAAAGAGTTTTGTTTCATCAGGGTGTTTAAAATCACACCAGAGAACACACACAGGAGAGAAATCTCACTGCTGCTCTGACTGTGGGAAGAGATGCACCTGTTTAGCAACCCTCAAAATACATCAGAGAATCCATACAGGAGAAAAACCTTATCGCTGTGATCAGTGTGGGAAGAGTTTTAGTCACTCAAACAGCCTGATAGTACACCAGAGGACACACACAGGAGAGAAACCTTATATCTGTGGTCAATGTGGGAAGAGTTTTACTGGATCTAGGCCGCTGACTATACACCAGAGAACACACACAGGAGAGAAACCTTATAGCTGTAATCAATGTTTGAAGAGTTTTTTTACAGCTAGTGGTCTTAAAATACATCAGAGAACACACACCGGAGAGAAACCTTTCCACTGCTCTGACTGTGGAAAGAGTTTTGTTTCAGCAGGATGTTTAAAAATCACACCAGAGAACACACACAGGAGAGAACCCTCATAGCTGTGATCAGTGTGACAAGAGATTCTCGTATAAAATATCTCTGATTAAACATCAGAAAATTCATACATGAAGGAGTTGTTTCATGATATCAATGAAATAATGTCACAATGTAGAACGTCTTCAACATTTTTAGTAGGAGTACTTTAATAATGTCACAATGTAGAACGTCTTTAACATTGAAAGTGTTGCGTTACACTTACCCCGTTGGCCACCCACTTGAATCAAAATGCAGCACTTCTAAATGTAGCTAGCTGTTTTCTACAAATTGTCCTCCAACCAGTGATGTACACATTATTCCCAGATTCCGTGTGGTGTTTGAGCTATTAGGTTTAACAGGAAGTGCAACCTCATCTCCCCCTTCTCGCGCAATTGATTTCAGTATATAATAAGTGTTGCGTTTTTCTTAGTTTTGGGGACCCTTACATTGAAATGCATCACTCCAAAATGTAGCTGACTGTCTTCTGCAGGTTGTCCTCTAACCAGTGAGGTAAAAGATATCTCCCATTTCCATGTATTTTTTAGTTGTGTTAGTTTCAACATCACGTACAACCTGATTTCCCCTAATCGATATCAGTGATTTATTGCCACTTGTCAAATCAACAGCGTTTTTGGTGCTTGTGCAGTTTAATAAAGTGCTTGTTTAAACAAAAATACCAGTAATTTAATTACTATTGTGGCATGTTTTTTTTTATATATTTTTTATAGGGTAGATCAGCTTTAATATTGCAGATAGATTGTAACTTCCATCAATGTAATTGTCTGCATCACTTCCAATCCCCCGTTTATATATATATATACACACATATACATACATACTACATACATACACATACATATATACATATCCTATTCTTCCAACCCCACCACCCCTTCCCCAATTGGAGTAAACTAGTGAACAACAACGCTTAGGCCTCTACTTCCAGCTTATACTTACTATATACATTTTATGGACACAGTCAATTTTACAAAAATTATATTTTGTTTGTTTTTTCTCCTGAACTACTTCTACTCTCAACCTCTCCGATCATTTTCATGATGTCCATCCGGTTTGCTTCTATATGCCATATCTTTCTAACTGTGCTCTTTCACAAAAGCTCTCAACCTATATACTTATTATGGACACAGTATGCTTACATTATTAGTTATCTTGTTATTAGTTGTTGTTATTAGTTGTTGTTAGTTGTTATTAGTCCCATCCTTCAGCTCCATTCAACACCTCCCATCTATCTCTTAACACCACCCATATTGGATTTCTATTTGCCATATATTTTTCAACCGTACTGTGATGTTTTACAAAAGTTCTGAACCTTTCTATTCTCATTGTTTCTACAGATTGTAAATTGAAAATATACATTTTTGCTAAAAGTATTATTATATTATTGATCGATTGACTATGACTTTTCAGCACATGTTTGTGTAGATACAGTGGGGAAAAAAAGTATTTAGTCAGCCACCAATTGTGCAATTCTCCCACTTAAAAAGATGAGAGAGGCCTGTAATTTTCATCATAGGTACACGTCAACTATGACAGACAAAATGAGGAAAATAATTCCAGAAAATCACATTGTATGATTTTTTATGAATTTATTTGCAAATTATGGTGGAAAATAAGTATTTGGTCAATAACAAAAGTTTCTCAATACTTTGTTATATACCCTTTGTTGGCAATGACACAGGTCAAACATTTTCTGTAAGTCTTCACAAGGTTTTCACACACTGTTGCTGGTATTTTGACCCATTCCTCCATGCAGATCTCCTCTAGAGCAGTGATGTTTTGGGGCTGTCGCTGGGAAACACGGACTTTCAACTCCCTCCAAAGATTTTCTATGGGGTTGAGATCTGGAGACTGGCTAGGCCACTCCAGGACCTTGAAATGCTTCTTACGAAGCCACTCCTTCGTTGCCCGGGCGGTGTGTTTGGGATCATTGTCATGCTGAAAGACCCAGCCACGTTTCATCTTCAATGCCCTTGCTGATGGAAGGAGGTTTTCACTCAAAATCTCACGATACATGGCCCCATTCATTCTTTCCTTTACACGGATCAGTCGTCCTGGTCCCTTTGCAGAAAAACAGCCCCAAAGCATGATGTTTCCACCCCCATGCTTCACAGTAGGTATGGTGTTCTTTGGATGCAACTCAGTATTCTTTGTCCTCCAAACACGACGAGTTTAGTTTTTACCAAAAAGTTATATTTTGGTTTCATCTGACCATATGACATTCTCCCAATCCTCTTCTGGATCATCCAAATGCACTCTAGCAAACTTCAGACGGGCCTGGACATGTACTGGCTTAAGCAGGGGACACGTCTTGCACTGCAGGATTTGAGTCCCAGGCGGCGTAGTGTGTTACTGATGGTAGGCTTTGTTACTTTGGTCCCAGCTCTCTGCAGGTCATTCACTAGGTCCCCCCGTGTGGTTCTGGGATTTTTGCTCACCGTTCTTGTGATCATTTTGACCCCACAGGGTGAGATATTGCGTGGAGCCCCAGATCGAGGGATATTATCAGTGGTCTTGTATGTCTTCCATTTCCTAATAATTGCTCCCACAGTTGATTTCTTCAAACCAAGCTGCGTACCTATTGCAGATTCAGTCTTCCCAGCCTGGTGCAGGTCTACAATTTTGTTTCTGGTGTCCTTTGACAGCTCTTTGGTCTTGGCCATAGTGGAGTTTGGAGTGTGACTGTTTGAGGTTGTGGACAGGTGTCTTTTATACTGATAACAAGTTCAAACAGGTGCCATTAATACAGATAACGAGTGGAGGACAGAGGAGCCTCTTAAAGAAGAAGTTACAGGTCTGTGAGAGCCAGAAATCTTGCTTGTTTGTAGGTGACCAAATACTTATTTTCCACCATAATTTGCAAATAAATTCATTAAAAATCCTACAATGTGATTTTCTGGATTTTTTTTCCTCAATTTGTCTGTCATAGTTGACGTGTACCTATGATGAAAATGACAGGCCTCTCGCATCTTTTTAAGTGGGAGAACTTGCACAATTGGTGGCTGACTAAATACTTTTTTCCCCCACTGTAGTACATTTTATGTTTTAAATATACAGTTGATGTCGGACGTTTACGTACAGGTTGGAGTCATTAAAACTAATTTTTCCAACCACTCCACAAATTTCTTGTTAACAAACTATAGTTTTGGCAAGTCGGTTAGGACATCAACTTTGAGCATGACACAAGCAATTTTTCCAACAATTGTTTACAGACAGATTAATTCACTTATAATTCACTGTATCACAATTCCAGTGGGTCAGAAGTTTACATACACTAAGTTGTCTGTGCCTTTAAACAGCTTGGAAAATTCCAGAAAATGATGTCATGGCTTTAGAAGCTTCTGATAGGCTAATTGATATAATTTGAGTCAATTAGAGGTGTACCTGTGGATGTATTTCAAGGCCTACCTTCAAACTCAGTGCCTCTTTGCTTGACATCATGGGAAAATCAAAAGAAATGAGCCAAGACCTCAGGAAAAAAATGGTATACCTCCACAAGTCTGGTTCATTATTGGGAGCAATTTCCAAACGCCTGAAGGTACCACGTTCATCTGTACAAACAATAGTACGCAAGTATAAACACCATGGGACCACGCAGCCGTCATACTGCTCAGGAAGGAGACGCGTTCTGTCTCCTAGAGATGAACGTACTTTGGTGCGAAAAGTGCGAATCAATCCCAGAACAACAGCAAAGGACCTTGTGAAGATGCTGGAGGAAACAGGTACAAAGGAAACAGGTACAATAGTATCTATATCCACAGTAAAACGAGTCCAATATCGACATAACCTGCAAGGCCGCTCAGCAAGGAAGAAGCCACTGCTCCAAAACCGCCATAAAAATGCCAGACTACGGTTTGCAACTGCACATGGGGACAAAGATAGTACTTTTTGGGGTAATGTCCTCTGGTCTGATGAAACAAAAATAGATCTGTTTGGCCATAATGACCATCGTTATGTTTGTAGGAAAAGGGGGTTGCTTGCAAGCCGAAGAACACCATCCCAACCGTGAAGCACGGGGTTAGTAGCATCATGCTGTGGTGGTGCTTTGCTGGAGGAGGGACTGGTGCACTTCACAAAATAGATGGCATCATGAGGAAGGAAAATTATGTGGATATATTGAAGCAACATCTCAAGACATCAGTCAGGAAGTTAAAGCTTGATCGCAAATGGGTCTTCCAAATGGACAATGACCCCAAGCATACTTCCAAAGTTGTGGCAAAATGGCTTAAGGACAACAAAGTCAAGGTATTGGAGTGGCCATCACAAAGCCCTGACCTCAATCCTATAGAAAATGTGTGGCCAGAACTGAAAAAGCGTGTGCGAGCAAGGAGGCCTACAAACCTGACTCAGTTACACCAGCTCTGTCAGGAGGAATTGGCCAAAATTCACCCAACTTATTGTGGGGAAGCTTGTGGAAGGCTACCCAAAACGTTTGACCCAAGTTAAACAATTTAAAGGCAAAGATACCAAATACTAATAAACTTCTGACCCACTGGTAATGTGATGAAAGAAAGAAAAGCTGAAATAAATAATTCTCTCTACTATTATTCTGATAACACCACCCCCGGCTCTATTGTCATCAGTAACGTAACTGTTGGATTCCCCAAACTCAGTATCGTAATCTCATTATATTCAGTAATTTTTTAGATGACTTTCCCCTTAAGAGCACAGGTTAGCACCACCGTCATAAAATCTGATTTAACCTGGCAGATTGAACTCTTAGGCCTGAATTCCAAGCGTCATGTCTGGAGGAAACCAGGCACCATCCCTACGGTGAAGCATGGTGGTGGAAGCATCATGCTATAGGAATGTTTTTCAGCGGCAGGGACTGGGCGACTAGTCAGGATCGAGGGAAAGATGGACGGAGCAAAGTACAGAGAGATCCTTGATGTTAACCTGCCAATAGTACAATGACCTTGAGCACACAGCCAAGACAACGCAGGAGTGGCTTCTGGACAAGTCTCTGAATGTCCTTGAGTTGCCCAGCCGGAGGCCAGACTTGAACCAGATGGAACATCTCTGGAGAGACCTGAAAAGAGCTTGAGAGGATCTACAGAGAAGAATGGGGGAATCTCCCCAAATACAGGTGTGCCAAGCTTGTAGGGTCATACCCAAGATGACTCGAGGCTGTAATCGCTGCCAAAGGTGGTTCAACAAAGTACTGAGTAAAGGGTCTGAATACTTATGCAAATGAAATATTTCAGTTTTTTATTTTGAATACATTTGCTAAAATAATTAAACGTATTTTGCTTTGTCATTATGAGGTATTGTGTGTAGATTGATGTGGGAAAAAACAATATAATCCATTTTAAAATAAGGCTGTAACGTAACAAAATGTAGGAAGAGTCAAGGGGTCTGAATACTTTCCGAATGCATTGTATATACTGTATCAAGGGTTGGATAGGTTACTTTCTAAATGTAATCCATTAGTTACTAGTTATCTGTTCAACATTGTCATCAGTAACACACATGTTGGATTACCCTAACTCAGTAACGTAATCGGATTGCTTTTAGATTACTTTCCCCTTAAGAGCACAGGTTAGTACCACAGTCATAAAATCTGACTTTAAATCTAATTTTAACCACACTGCTAACCCTAATACCTAACCCTAACCTTAACCACACTGCTAACCCTAATGCCTAACCCTAACCTTAACCACACTGCTAACCCTAATACCTAACCCTAACCTTAACCACACTGCTAACCCTAATACCTAACCCTAACATTAACCACACTGCTAACCCTAATGCCTAACCCTAACCTTAACCACACTGCAACCTAATACCTAACCCTAACCTTAACCACACTGCTAACCCTAATACCTAACCCTAACCTTAACCACACTGCTAACCCTAATACCTAACCCTAACCTTAACCACACTGCTAACCCTAATACCTAACCCTAACCTTAACCACACTGCTAACCCCAATACCTAACCCTAACCTTAACCACACTGCTAACCCTAATACCTAACCCTAACCTTAAATAACCCCAACCTTAACCACACTGCTAACCCTAATGCCTAATCCTAACCTTAACCACACTGCTAACCCTAATGCCTAACCCTAATGTTAACCACACTGCTAACCCTAATACCTAACCCTAACCTTAAATAACCCCAACCTTAACCACACTGCTAACCCTAATGCCTAAACCTTAACCACACTGCTAACCCTAATGCCTAACCCTAACCTTAACCACACTACTAACCCTAATGCCTAACCCTAACCTTAACCACACTGCTAACCCTAATGCCTAACTCTTACCTTAAATAACCCTAACCTTAACCACACCCCCCCTCAGTAACCCGGCTTGTCTGAGCGCGTCCAGCACTGCCTGGAGGCGCGTCAGGCGCTCCTCCCAACCTCGGCTGTGGGTGATATCGTCCAGATAGGCCGTCAGGCGCTCCTTTCAACCTCGGCTGTGGGTGATATCGTCCAGATAGGCCGTCAGGCGCTCCTCCCAACCTCGGCTGTGGGTGATATCGTCCAGATAGGCCGTCAGGCGCTCCTCCCAACCTCGGCTGTGGGTGATATCGTCCAGATAGGCCGTCAGGCGCTCCTCCCAACCTCGGCTGTGGGTGATATCGTCCTGATAGGCCGTCAGGCGCTCCTCCCAACCTCGGCTGTGGGTGATATCGTCCAGATAGGCCGTCAGGCGCTCCTCCCAACCTCGGCTGTGGGTGATATCGTCCTGATAGGCCGTCAGGCCACTGCGTACTGCTGGTGGGGTCGAAGCACTCTGTTCATCAGTCGCTGGAATGTGGGCGGGGCTCCGTGGAGACCGAACGGGAGCACCCGGTACTGGTACAGACCGTGTGGTGTCGAGAACGCCGTATTCTCCCGGGAGGAGTTCAAACGGGGAAAACCCAGTGGAGGATTGGGGGTACTTCTCGGATTGAGAACATTAGGTGGGGTAGCAGCTGGTCCCAGTTCTTCCCGTCCTGCTCGATGACCTTCCGCAGCATCTGTTTGAGCATTTTTGTTAAAGCGCTCAACGAGCCCATCCGTCTGTGGGTGAAAAACGGAGGTCCGGATCTGCTTGATCTGCATGAGGGCACACAACTCTTTCATGAGGCGGGTCATAAACTCTGTAACTTGGTCAGTCAGGATCACGTTTGGGATGCCCACCCGGCTAAAGAGGTGGAACAGCTCTCGGGCGATTCCCTTGGATACCGCCGCCCATAGGGGAATGGCCTCGGGATACCGGGTGGCATAGTCTACTATTACCAAGATGTACCTGTGTCCTCGTGCAGTCTTTACCAGGGGTCCCACTATGTCCATGGCGATGCGTTCAAAGGGCACCCCGATGATCGGCAGGGGGACCAGAGAGTTTCGGAAGTGTGCTTTCGGGGCAGTGAGTTGACACTCCGGGCAGCTGCGACAGTAGTCTTCCACGGCCCTCCTCATCCCGGGCCAGTGGAACCGGGCGGCGACCTGTTCCCGGGTCTTCTCCATTCCCATGTGCGCCCCCAACAGGTGGGTGTGGCCCAGCTGAAGAACGGTTCCTACGTACCGTCGGGTCAGCAACAATACCTCTCAAAGTTCCCCCTGTTGGCGTGAACCTGATACAAAAGGTTATTCTTAATTTGGAAATATCGCCAGTCACTCACCCCCGGAAGTAGCTGTCCGTCCACCGCTATCGCTTGGGCTGCGGCAGCTTTCAAATTCGGATCCCCCCACTGGGCCGTCCCGAATTGTCCCCTCAGTTGGCCCCAAACGGGGGTCTCGACTGGCCCCTCGAAATCGAGAAGGGGGAGGCTGGAATATTCCTCCAGTGGTTCCACAGGGGGTTCGGGTTCCGGCTCCCCCTCCGACTCCGGACCCGTAGAGTCAGGTTGGTTAACCGGTGGCGTCCTGGCCATACAGGCGAGGGTCGTCCCCGCTCTCTTCTTCGGCCGGCTCGTATCTTTTTTTTTCTTCTTCAACTCGTGCCCCCATAGGGCCGCGAACAGCAGACAATCCCATCCCACTAGGATAGGTACCGGCAGCTCTGGTACTGCACCCACCATCATCTGGCAGCTCCCTTGTGGTGTCACGATGTTGGTCCGTACGGCGGGATACCGCTTTGTGTCACCGTGAACACAGGAAACTGACATCTCCTTACCCCTGTTCGGTCTCCTGGTTCAGCAGGCTCGTGGTTACGAGCGTAACCATGCTTCCGGAGTCTAATAGCGCTTCCGTGTCGTGTCTGTCAACCTTCACCGGGACCATGGGTGCAGTTGATTCATGGTGCGCCCAACAGGAGGTGACATAGTTCGCGGCCTCTGGTGCTAGCTGATGGCATTCGATTCCTCTCGAGCAGGGCAATTCCAGGCAATGTGCCCCCGGGCGCCACACTCAAAACACCTCCGTTGGTCTCCATCTACCGGGGGTCATCGGTGGCGGGTCGGCCCTTCCCCAGCCATCTCCACGGGTTTGCGGTCCCTTGGCCCTGCCGACTGTCGGATTAGAGTAAATTGTACTGCAAGGTATGCTATATGTGTAGGCTATGCCATATGTATTGGCTAATATGCAGCTATCGTTTTTAAACCTCCATTCTAGCAGACATGACACACACACTTCTTTCTATATACATGCTTTTATTTGGGTTTCTGTGCAAAGTATATGATTTAAATGTTTCTTTAAGCCTGCAGCTAGTTACTTGAATTGAGATATATAATCATGCCAAAACATGACTCAAAATGTAATTCACTGACAGAGAGAGCACTAGATAATGAAACACACATTGACATTTACAGTAGCTGGCTAGGCTATTCAAACTGTAACATTGACTAGCTTTCAATACATTTGATAAATGGTCCATGGAGTTACCTCTTCATACTATCAAGACAATTTGTATTGCATGCTGGATATTTCAAGTGCACTCGAAACATTATATTTATCTGATTTCAGTCTTCGGGAGCTAGATATATCTGTTTCTCTTCATCAAACAGCAGTTTTCACAAGAGGCTGTAGTTACATCGTAGATAGAAGCATGCCATTGGCTGCCTTGATCACGAGGGTTATGTACGGGACCTCTGATTGGTTCCGTGTTTAGGAGTTCGGCAATGTTGCATGAGCCAGTTGAAATATATTTTTTATGAGAAAATGTGCAAGAATTGAAGATGACAACAAATGTTATAATCATAACAATATTTTACTGTCATATACAAAAAATAATGTTCTTCCTCGACTGGGATCAATTAATTTAACTATTTTCGGCTTCTGCCCACCATTTAATAACACAACCAAACCACAGATAGAACAATGAGCCAGATATTTCACCTGATGTATAATGTGAAGCATCCAGTTGCTGTTTCCACTCACTACCAAATATGGTGATGAGAGGAAGCCCAGTGGGAGAGGAAGTAGCCAGATGGATTCTGAAGACATTCTGCTAATTGTTTATTATTTACATTGAAGTCATTTAGCAGACGCTCTTATCCAGAGCGACTTACAAATTGGTGCATTCACCTTATAGCCAGTGGGATAACCACTTTACACATAGTTTTTTTTTTTGGGGGGGTGGGTAAGGGGGTGGGTTAGAAGGATTACTTTATCCTATCCCAGGTGTTCCTTAAAGAGGTGGGGTTTCAAATGTCTCCGGAAGGAGGTGAGTGACTCCGCTGTCCTGGCGTCGTGAGGGAGCTTGTTCCAGAATTGGGGTGCCAGAGCAGCGAACAGTTTTGACTGGGCTGAGCGGGAACTGTGCTTCAGCAGAGGTAGGGGAGCCAGCAGGCCAGAGGTGGATGAACGCAATGCCCTCGTTTGGGTGTAGGGACTGATCAGAGCCTGAAGGTACGGAGGTGCCGTTCTCCTCACAGCTCCGTAGGCAAGCACCATGGTCTTGTAGCAGATGCGAGCTTCAACTGGAAGCCAGTGTAGTGTGCGGAGGAGCGGAAGTGACGTGAGAGAACTTGGGAAGGTTAAACACCAGATGGGCTGCGGCATTCTGGATGAGTTGTAGGGGTTTAATGGCACAACGGAGTTGTCAACCGTGATGGCGAGATCATGGAACGGGCAGTCCTTCCCCGGGAGGAAGAGCAGCTCCGTCTTGCCAAGGTTCAGCTTGAGGTGGTGATCGGTCATCCATACTGATATGTCTGCCAGACATGCAGAGATGTGATTCGCCACCTGGTTATCAGAAGGGGGAAAGGAGAAGATTAGTTCTGTGTCATCTGCGTAGCAATGATAGGAGAGGCCATGTGAGGATATAACAGAGCCAAGTGACTTGGTGTATAGCGAGAATAGGAGAGGGCCTAGAACTGAGCCCTGGGGGACACCAGTGGTGAGAGCACATGGTGCGGAGACAGCTTCTCGCCACGCCACTTGGTAGGAGCGACCGGTCAGGTAGGACGCAATCCAAGAGTAAGCCGCGCCGGAGATGCCCAGCTCGGAGAGGGTGGAGAGGAGGATCTGATGGTTCACAGTATCAAAGGCAGCAGACAGGTCTAGAAGGACAAGAGCAGAGGAGAGAGAGTTAGCTTTAGCAGTGCGGAGAGCCTCCGTGACACAGAGAAGAGCAGTCTCAGTTGAATGACGAAAGAAAGAAGGGATACTGGTCTGTAGTTGTTGACATCAGAGGGATCGAGCGTTGGTTTTTTGAGAAGGGGTGCAACTCTCGCTCTCTTGTAGACGGAAGGGACATAGCCAGCGGTCAAGGATGAGTTGATCAGCGAGGTGAGGTAAGGGAGAAGGTCACCGGAGATGGTCTGGAGAAGAGAGGAGGGGATAGGGTCAAGCGGGCAGGTTGTTGGGCGGCCGGCCGTCACAAGTCGCAAGATTTTATCTGGAGAGGGGAGAAAGAAGTCAAAGCATAAGGTAGGGCAGTGTGAGCAGGACCAGCAGTGTCATTTGACTTAACAAACGAGGATCGGATGTCGTCAACCTTCTTTTCAAAATGGTTGACGAAGTCATCCACAGAGAGGGAGGAGGGGGGAGGGGGAGGAGGATTCAGCAGGGAGGAGAAGGTGGCAAAGAGCTTCCTAGGGTTAGAGGCAGATGCTTGGAATTTAGAGTGGTAGAAAGTGGCCTTAGCAGCAGAAACAGATGAAGAAAATGTAGAGAGGAGGGAGTGAAAAGATGCCAGGTCCGCAGGGAGTCTAGTTTTCCTCCATTTCCGCTTGGCTGCCCGGAGCGCTGTTCTGTGAGCTCGCAATGAGTCATCATTGATGAAACGTTTGATCTCAATACAGTGTCTTTCTGTTTCCATAACTACAATCTGTAACAAACAGAGTGGACTACGTTTTGTAGACTTTACCCTTTGCCAAAGTTTTTTTTTTTAATGGCATTGTTTAGAAGGAGTTCAAGGGCGAATTTAGTTATTGCAGACATCACAGCATAGGCGTTCCCTAAAGGAAATATGCAAATAAATGCTAGAACGGGCCAATAGGACCTATCTTGCTCCTGCTTGGCTCTGCCCACCTCCTTGCTTGTTCTGCCCACTATGATTAATTTGCTCCCATTGGAAACGACAGGCTCTGGTCTATCTTGGGTTAGTTATAAAAGTATTTGGCCACACAGCCTGTGAAGAGCATGAGGTGTGGCTAACATTAGTCAGCTTGAGCTAGCTACGGAGTTAGCATAGGATCTCGGTAGCACAGAGTAGATCAATTTGACGTTGCAAAATCGTGCATTGTGGGTAGTTTAGAAGATATCCGGAAATAAGTTAATAAATATGTAATAACGCAAAAACATAACTGTAGGTAACCCAATCCTGACTACAATTAAGTTACTAAGTCTTTAACCACAAAGTGTTGTTAAATTGGTGAGTAAAAACTCATGCTTCCTACCCTTTAACTTTTTGTCTGAAAATAAAATCTACATTTTACTCAACTTCGTTACCCACTCCAGTCAGCAGATGGCGATGTGGGACTTTAAGGCTATGCTGCTAGTGTGACGTATAATCTAGTGGACGGGACGCTTCTTTCAACAGCAGCAACAGTTAGTCAGACACCTCGGTAGCTTGCTAGACAAAATAGCCCAACCAATAAAGCTCTTTAGACGCTTTCGTGTATATTAGCCACTGTGTTTTAAACCCACTTCTGTCGTCTAGTTAGTTATCCCATTTAATTTCATATTTACGGTGTTGTTGTTATTGGTCAGCTAGCTGGCTGGTTAAGTTAGCACTAGCCTAGCTAGCTAACATCCCCGACCATGAGGTCACCGAGCTACTCTCCTCCTGCTAAAGAAGAGGAGGTCTGCTGGACGGAGAAAGAAGCTCTAGTGAAAGAGGAGGAGGAAGAGGAGGATGTTACAATACAAAAACAAGTAGAGGGTGAGGCTGTTACCGTGAAAGAAGAAGAGAAAGACGTGTTCAGAGTGAAAGAGGAAGAGGATGATACAGTGAAAGAAGAGGAGAAAGACGTGTTTGGAGTGAAAGAGGAGGAGGGGGAGATGACTGTCACATCGAAAAAGGAGGAGGGAGAAGAGGAGGAAACTGGATATCTGGTTCCGGTTTCCCAAAGGCATCTTAAGGCATCCAATGGTTCTAATGATGAACTTAGCAGTAAGATTCTTTTGAGAAACCGGGCCCTGATTAACACTAGTAAGTACTGTCTTAAAAACAGAGGCACAAACTCTGCAGTTGTTGAACTGATGTGTGGTGTTAAAGGGGGAATCTGCAGTTGCTACATCCATATTTGGACTTTTAAATTATTTAAATATAGCCATTGATTCTTGAAGAATATAACACATGCCTCATGAGCTTAGTTCAACTGTCGTACCCCATCAGATCCCAAAATATGCTTTTTTTACTCCAATGTTTAGAAACAATGTAAATGTAAACCAACACTGTATTGCCTCAACATGGTTAAAACTATAATGGTGATATCCTGGTTCGAATCCAGGCTCTGTCGCAGCCGGCCGCGACCGGGAGACTCATGTGCGGCGCACAATTGGCCCAGCGTCGTCCAGGGTAGGGAGGAATGGCCGGCAGGGATGTAGCTCAGTTGATAGAGCATGGCGTTTGCAACGCCAGGGTTGTGGGTTTGATTCCCACGGGGGGCCAGTATAAAAAAAATATGTATTCACTAACTGTAAGTCGCTCTGGATAAGAGCGTCTGCTAAATGACTAAAATGTAAATGTAAATCATGGATGGTCAGTCCTTGCATCCATAGGTCTGTCTATGAATTTGAGAGTAGTTACATTTCTCCAGCCCCATCATCATCTTATTACCAAAACAGTGGTGGAATGACCACTGTCAAAAAAAAATAAAAAAAAAATATGTAAAGTGGTTATCCCACTGGCTATAGGGTGAATGCACCAATTTGTAAGTCGCTCTGGATAAGAGCGTCTGCTAAATGACGTAAAAATGTGCCCTTGAGCAAGGCACTTAACCCTAATTGCTCCTGTAAGTCGCTCTGGATAAGAGCGTCTGCTAAATGACTAAAATGTCAAATGTAAATGTAAATGACAGCTTTGTTATTGTTTGAACTGCAGATTGGTTGATTGATTGATGTGGCTTTTTTAAAAGGACAACCTAGGATTTAAACAGCAACAAAATGGCTGCCCAGAGAGACTTGGTTTGGTAAACAGCGGAGGGATGGGGGCTGGAGAAATGTAACCACTCTCAAATTCATAGAGAAAGCTATTGTAGCAACCTTAACCCAAAACCTAGCGACCTCATCAAGAAGTTCAGACATCTTGGTATAACAGTTATAAGGTGTTGGCTTGACAGTCTCTGGACCCAGGTTTGAGTCCAGCTCAGGGCTACACCTGGAATTCACTACACTATGAATACAAGGACTGGCCGTCCATAAGGTCAAAATCACAGTTTTAACCAAATTGAGGCTATACAGTGTTTGTTTACAAACAGTGGCGTTATATGAGCTTACGTTTTGGTTTCTGATGGGGTAAGACAGTTGAAACATTTGAGGCATTTAAAAGTTATATTCTTAAAAGAATCAATGGCTATACAGTATATGGGTCTTTCTATAACTGCCAGTGAGGATTTCCTGTGGGGTCAAATTGTTGGAGCTGTTGATAAGTCATTGTATAATATTCAGCCAATTTCTTGCACTTTTTTTAGGGCTGACCCTAGTTGACTGGTCGATTGTTTGGTCGATAGGCTGTTTTTGTCGACCGAGATTTTTTTAGTCGAGCAGTCGCAAATACACAATATATACAAAAGTATGTGGACACCCCATCAAATTAGTGGATTCAGCTATTTCAGCCACAACCGTTGTTGACAGGTGTATGAAATCGAGCACACCGCCATGCAATCTCCATAGACAAACATTGGCAGTAGAATGGTCTTACTGAAGAGTGCTGAAGGAGCAGTTTTGCCTTGAAGAATTGGCAAAAATCCCAGTGGCTAGATGTGCCAAGCTTATAGAGACATACCCCAAAAGACTTGCAGCTGTAATTGCTGCAAAAGGTGGCTCTACAAAGTATTGACTTTGTGGGGTGGGGGGGTGAATAGTTATGCCCACTCAAGTTTTCTGTTTTTTTTGTCTTATTTCATGTTTGTTTCACAAAAAACATTATTTTGCATCTTCAAAGTGGTAGGCATGTTGTGTAAATGAAATGATACAGACCCCCCAAAATCCATTTTAATTCCAGGTTGTAAGGCAACAAAATAGGAAAAATGCCAAGGGGGGTGAATACTTTAGCAAGCCACTTTAGATACAACATCCTGTTGAAACAACACTCCATTGTTGTTGAATGGACTAAAGGAAAAACAAATATTTCCTACATGATGAGTCAACAGGGTTAATTGTAGGTATGTCCTGAGGTTCAGGTCTTGACACGTTCCTGAATAATAAAGCAACACCTGAGGGAATGGCATCTAAAACAATTGCAAAATCTTTAGGTGTTACAGGGATCTTGTTAAGTGATAAGAATTCCTTATAATTAAGTAAAAGACCCTCTGCATTTACAAGTTTGCTCACCAATAGGATATTATTTCGGAACCAATATTCTAAAAACAAAGAAATATTTTTATACAATATGTCCCGATTATTCCATATATAATATCTGTGTGGAGAAAAATGATGCTGATAAATGAAGGAACATGACAAGAAAAGGGTGTCACACAATCTTTGACAGCCATGAGTTCACATTTATTAATGTTAAGACATAGACCAGATGCTTTGGAAAAGGATTCTATCACATTGATCGATATGGGAATCTGACTAGCGTCTTTCAGAAAAAGTGTAGTATCGTCAGCCAGCTGGCTTATAATAATTTCTGGAAAGGACTATTATTAAAATAATTTGTAAGAACAAGACACTGTATTAATATATGTAGCCTTAGAAATAAGGTTCATGAAATCAATAACTTGCTAACATCGGATAACATTCATATACATATTCGTCGTCAAACCCACTGGCTCCAGGCCATCTATAAATCACTGCTAGGCAAATCCCCGCCTTATCTTAGCTCATTGGTCACCATAGCAGCACCCACCCGTAGTCTGCGCTCCAGCAGGTATATCTCACTGGTCATCCCCAAAGCCAACACCTCCTTTGGCCGCCATTCCTTCCAGTTCTCTGCTGCCAATGACTGGAACGAATTGCAAAAATCTCTGAAGCTGGAGACACTTATCTCCCTCACTAACTTTAAGCATCAGTTGTCAGAGCACCTTACCGATCACTGCACCTGTACACAGCCCATCTGAAATTAGCCCACCCAACTACCTCATCCCTATATTGTTATTTATTTTGCTCTTTTGCACCTCAGTATCTCTATTTGCACATAATCTCTTGCACATCTAGCATTCCAGTGTTAATACTAATTGTAATTATTTTGCACTATAGCCTATTTATTGCCTTACCTCCATAACTTGCTACATTTGAACACACTGTATATAACTCCTGAGTGGCGCAGTGGTCTGGGCACTGCATCGCAGTGCTAACTGTGCCACTAGAGATCCTGGTTCGAATCCAGGCTCTGTCGCGCCGGCCGTGACCGGGAGACTCATGGGCGGCGCACAATTGGCCCAGCGTCGTCCAGGGTAGGGAGGGAATGGCCAGCAGGGATGTAGCTCAGTTGATAGAGCATGGCGTTTGCAACGCCAGGGTTGTGGGTTCGTTTCCCCACGGGGGCCAGTATAAAAAAATATGTCATCACTAACTGTAAGTCGCTCTGGATAAGAGCGTCTGCTAAATGACTAAAATGTAAATGTAAATGTATATACAGTGGGGAAAAAAGTATTTAGTCAGCCACCAATTGTGCAAGTTCTCCCACTTAAAAGATGAGGCCTGTAATTTTTATCATAGGTACACGTCAACTATGACAGACAAATTGAGAAAAAAAATCCAGAAAATCACATTGTAGGATTTTTAATGAATTTATTTGCAAATTATGGTGGAAAATAAGTATTTGGTCAATAACAAACAAGCAAGATTTCTGGCTCTCACAGACCTGTAACTTCTTCTTTAAGAGGCTCCTCTGTCCTCCACTCGTTACCTGTATTAATGGCACCTGTTTTAACTTGTTATCAGTATAGAAGACACCTGTCCACAACCTCAAACAGTCACACTCCAAACTCCACTATGGCCAAGACCAAAGAGCTGTCAAAGGACACCAGAAACAAAATTGTAGACCTGCACCAGGCTGGGAAGACTGAATCTGCAATAGGTAAGCAGCTTGGTTTGAAGAAATCAACTGTGGGAGCAATTATTAGGAAATGGAAGACATACAAGACCACTGATAATCTCCCTCGATCTGGGGCTCACGCAAGATCTCACCCCGTGGGAGTCAAAATGATCACAAGAACGGTGAGCAAAAATCCCAGAACCACACGGGGGGACCTAGTGAGGATTACCTGCAGAGAGCTGGGACCAAAGTAACAAAGCCTACCATCAGTAACACACTACGCCGCTAGGGACTCAAATCCTGCAGTGCCAGACGTGTCCCCCTGCTTAAGCTCAGTACATGTCCAGGCCCGTCTGAAGTTCGCTAGGTGCATTTGGATGATCCAGAAGAGGATTGGGAGAATGTCATATGGTCAGATGAAACTTTTTGGTAAAAACTCAACTCGTCAGTGTTTGGAGGACAAAGAATGCTGAGTTGCATCCAAAGAACACCATACCTACTGTGAAGCATGGGGGTGGAAACATCATGCTTTGGGGCTGTTTTTCTGCAAAGGGACCAGGACGACTGATCCGTGTAAAGGAAAGAATGAATGGGGCCATGTATCGTGAGATTTTGAGTGAAAACCTCCTTCCATCAGCAAGGGCATTGAAGATTAAATGTGGCTGGGTCTTTCAGCATGACAATGATCCCAAACACACCGCCCCGGCAACGAAGGAGTGGCTCGTAGGGAGAAGCATTTCGGTCCTGGAGTGGCCTGGCCAGACTCCAGATCTCAACCCCATAGAAAATCTTTGGAGGAGTTGAAAGTCTGTGTTGCCCAGCGCACAGCCCCAAAATATCACTGCTCTAGAGGAGATCTGCATGGAGGAATGGGCCAAAATACCAGCAACAGTGTGTGAAAACCTTGTGAAGACTTACAGAAAACATTTGACCTGTGTCATTGCCAACAAAGAGATATAACAAAGTATTGAGAAACTTTTGTTATTGACCAAATACTTATTTTCCACACATAATTTGCAAATAAATTCATAAAAAATCCTACAATGTGATTTTCAGGATTTTTTTTTCTTCTCCAATATGTCTGTCATAGTTGACGTGTACCTATGATGAAAATTACAGGCCTCTCTCGTCTTTTTAAGTGGGAGAACTTGCACAATTGGTGGCTGACTAAATACTTTTTTTCCCCACTGTATTTTCTGTTGTATTTTCTGACTTTATGTTTTTTTACCCCATATGTAACTCTGTGTTGTTTTTATCGCACTGCTTTGCTTTATCTTGGCCAGGTCGCAGTTGTAAATGAGAACTTGTTCTCAACTGGCTTACCTGGTTAAATAAAGGTTAAATAAAAAAATAAAAATAAATATACTGGCCATCTCTGAAACTCACTTAGATAATTCCTTTGATGATACAGCTGTAGCAATACAGGGATATAACATCTAGTGGAAATACAGGAATGCCTGTGGTGGAGGTGTTGCTGTTTTTATTCCTTAAGTCATAAGGTGACATTGCGTCCAAATGCGGCCTTTGCCCACTAAGGTCATGGCTATGTCCTACAGGTCCTTAGCTTTGGAGTGAATTCCCTTTTCACCTCCTCCTTTTGGGTCTGAAGAGCAACAGAGGTTACATGCCCTGTGTCCAGTCCTTAGCTTTGGAGTGAATTCCCCTTTTCACCTCCTCCTTTTTGGGTCTGAAGAGCAACAGAGGTTACATGCCCTGTGTCCAGTCCTTAGCTTTGGAGTGAATTCCCTTTTCACCTCCTCCTTTTGGGTCTGAAGAGCAACAGAGGTTACATGCCCTGTGTCCAGTCCTTAGCTTTGGAGTGAATTCCCTTTTCACCTCCTCCTTTTGCGTCTGAAGAGCAACAGAGGTTACATGCCCTGTGTCCGGTCTGATTTTTACACACGTACAGTTGAAGTCGGAAGTTCACATACACCTTAGCCAAATACATTTAAACTCAGTTTTTCACAATTCCTTACATTTAATCCTAGTAAAAATTCCCTGTTTTAGGTCAGTTAGGATCACCACTTTATTTTAAGAATGTGAAATGTCATAATAATAGTGATTTATTTCAGCTTTTATTTATTTCATTACATTTCCAGTGGGTCAGAAGTTTACATACACTCAATTAGTATTTGGTAGCATTGACTTTAAATTGTTTAACTTGAGTCAAATGTTTCGGGTAGCCTTCCACAAGCTTCCCACAATAAGTTGGGTGAAATTTTGCCCATTCCTCCTGACAGAGCTGGTGTAACGGAGTCAGGTTTGTAGGCCTCCTTGCTCGCACACGCTTTTTCAGTTCTGCCCACAAATGTTCTATAGGATTGAGGTCAGGGCTTTGTGATGGCCACTCCAATACCTTGACTTTGTTGTCCTTAAGCCATTTTGGCACAACTTTGGAAGTATGCTTGGTGTCATTATCCATTTGGAAACCATTTGCGACCAAGCTTTAACTTCCTGACTGATGTCTTGAGATGTTGCTTCAATATATCCACATAATTTTCCTTCCTCATGATGCAATCTATTTTGTGAAGTGCACCAGTCCCTCCTGCAGCAAAGTACCCCCACGGCATTATGCTGCCACCCCCGTACTTCGCGGTTGGGATGGTGTTCTTCGGCTTGCAAGCGTCCCCCTTTTTCCTCCAAACATAACGATGGTCATTATGGCCAAACAGTTCTATTTCTGTTTCATCAGACCAGAGGACATTTCTCCAAAAAGTACGATCTTTGTCCCCATGTGCAGTTGCAAACCGTAGTCTGGCTTTTTTATGGCGGTTTTGGAGCAGTGGCTTCTTCCTTGCTGAGCGGCCTTTCAGGTTATGTCCATATAGGACTCGTTTTACTGTGGATATAGATACTTCTGTACCTGTTTCCTCCAGCATCTTCACAAGGTCCTTTGCTGTTTTTCTGGGATTGATTTGTGCTTTTCGCACCAAAGTACGTTCATCTCTAGGAGACAGAACGCGTCTCCTTCCTGAGTGGTGTGACGGCTGCGTGGTCCCATGGTGTTTATACTTGCGTACTATTGTTTGTACAGATGAACGTGGTACCTTCAGGCGTTTTGGAAATTGCTCCCAAGGATGAACCAGACTTGTGGAGGTCTACAAGTTGTTTTTTTTGAGGTCTTGGCTGATTTCTTTTGATTTTCCTATGATGTCAAGCAAAGAGGCACTGAGTTTGAAGGTAGGCCTTGAAATACATCCACAGGTAGACCTCCAATTGACTCAAATGATATCAATTAGCCTATCAGAAGCTTCTAAAGCCATGACATCATTTTCTGGAATTTTCCAAGCTGTTTAAAGGCACAGTCAACATAGTGTATGTAAACTTCTGACCCACTGGAATTGTGATACAGTGAATTATAAGTGAAATAATCTGTCTGTAAACAAATATTGGAAAAATTACTTGTGTCATGCACAAAGTAGATGTCCTAACCGACTTGCCAAAACTATAGTTTGTTAACAAGAAATGTGTGGAGTGGTTGAAAAACGAGTTTTAATGACTTCAACCTAAGTGTGTATGTAAACTTCCGACTTCAACTATACATTGATTGGACCCGAGATATCCAGTGAAGTTATGGGTCCTACAGTAGGTCTATGTTGTTAGGTGAAGTTATGGGTCCTACAGTAGGTCTATGTTGTTAGGTGAAGTTATGGGTCCTACAGTAGGTCTATGTTGTTAGGTGAAGTTATGGGTCCTACAGTAGGTCTATGTTGTTAGGTGAAGTTATGGGTCCTACAGTAGGTCTATGTTGTTAGGTGAAGTTATGGGTCCTACAGTAGGTGTATGTTGTTAGGTGAAGTATTGGGTCCTACAGTAGGTCTATGTTGTTAGGTGAAGTTATGGGTCCTACAGTAGGTATATGTTGTTAGGTGAAGTTATGGGTCCTACAGTAGGTCTATGTTGTTAGGTGAAGTTATGGGTCCTACAGTAGGTCTATGTTGTTAGGTGAAGTTATGGGTCCTACAGTAGATCTATGTTGTTGTTAGGTGAAGTTATGGGTCCTACAGTAGGTCTATGTTGTTGTTAGGTGAAGTTATGGGTCCTACAGTAGGTCTATGTTGTTGTTAGGTGAAGTTATGGGTCCTACAGTAGGTCTATGTTATTGTTAGGTGAAGTTATGGGTCCTACAGTAGGTCTATGTTGTTAGGTGAAGTTATGGGTCCTACATTAAGTCTATGTTATTGTTAGGTGAAGTTATTACTTCTAAATAAACTGCTGTTCACCATCTGGGACCATTCAACATCCTAGATTTACCAGGTTATTACTTCTAAATAAACTGCTGTTCATCATCTGGGACCATTCAACATCCTAGATTTACCAGGTTATTACTTCTAAATAAACTGCTGTTCATCATCTGGGACCATTCAACATCCTGGATTTACCAGGTTATTACTTCTAAATAAACTGCTGTTCATCATCTGGGACCATTCAACATCCTAGATTTACCAGGTTATTACTTCTAAATAAACTGCTGTTCACCATCTGGGACCATTCAACATCCTAGATTTACCAGGTTATTACTTCTAAATAAACTGCTGTTCATCATCTGGGACCATTCAACATCCTAGATTTACAAGGTTATTACTTCTAAATAATCTGCTGTTCATCATCTGGGACCATTCAACATCCGAGCTTAATGTGAATTTCCTTGAGTAGCACTCTCGATCTTGCTCTGATAATGTGTGGTAATATTCAGAATACGTTGTGAAAAACTACAATCTTCGCTCACCATTTTTGCTCCAAGCAGATATACTACATCCATAACTAGCGGTTTCAGTATTAGCAGGGAGGAGTTTCTGCAACCAAATTATATGCGCATCACCCTCGTGCAGAAATTTTAGCAAACACAGAAAGGGGCCTACATTCTAGCCTGGAATCATCCATTTTACTACTAAATTGAAAGAAAAAAAAGACTAAATATGACTGTTGTTGTCACTGACTGTCATATTAAGACAATTGTCAAATAAGAATGTAAAAGCATTTAAACATTCATTACAGATGTAAATTGGACAACATCATGGGCATCACCTTTTAGCTAAAAGAAACAGTGGATTTCTGCTGTTGTGGGTCTTTAACCATCTGTCTGACTTTGTTGTTCACACAGGAGCGAGACGTGACTATCGTGGATCCTCTGGCGAGCCTCAACAACATCATGAAGCTGAGGAGTCAGAGAAGAGCCTCTCCACATCAGAACACCTCAAGAAACACCAGCGGAAACCCACAGGGAAGAAATCTCACCACTGCTCTGACTGTGGGAAGATATTCAACTCTTCTACACACCTTAAAAGACATCAGAGAATCCATACAGGAGAGAAACCTTATAGCTGTGATCAATGTGGGAAGAGTTTTACTACATCTAGCCAGCTGACTATTCACCAGAGAACACACACAGGAGAGAAACCATACCACTGCTCTGACTGTGGAAAGAGTTTTGTTTCTTCTCAATATTTAAAATCACACAAGAGAAGACACACAATAGCGAAACCTTACCACTGCACTGACTGTGGAAAGAGTTTTGTTTCATCCCAATATTTAAAATCACACCAGAGAACACACACAGGAGAGAAACCACACCACTGCTCTGACTGTGGGAAGAGTTTTGTTTCGTCCCAATATTTAGAATCACACCAGAGAACACACACAGGAGAGAAGCCTTATAGCTGTGATCAATGTGGGAAGAGTTTTAGTCAATCAAGCTGCCTGATGGTACATTTGAGAAGGCACACTGGAGAGAAACCTCATAGCTGTTATCAATGTGGGAAGAGTTTTACTACATCTAGCCAGCTGACTATTCACCAGAGAACACACACAGGGGAGAAACCTTATAGCTGTGATCAATGTGGGAAGAGTTTTAGTCAATCAAGCTACCTGATGGTTCATTTGAGAACGCACACTGGAGAGAAACCTTATAGTTGTGATCAATGTGGGAAGAGTTTTAGTGATTCAAGCAACCTGAAGGTACATTTGAGAACACACACTGGAGAGAAACCTTATAGCTGTGATCAATGTGGCAAGAGATACGCTGCTAAAAGAACTCTGATTCAACATCAGAAAGTACATACATGAAGGAGTTGTTTCATGATATCAATTAAATAATGTCACAATGTTTTAACATTGTTGTATGAGTATTTTACAATGTAGAACCATTTACATTTTACATGTTTAGTCATTTAGCAGACGCTCTTATCCAGAGCGACTTACAGTTAGTGAGTGCATACATTATTTTTGTATTTTTCATACTGGCCCCCGGTGGGAATCGAACCCACAACCCTGGCGTTGCAAACGCCATGCTCTACCAACTGAGCTACATCCATGCTGGCCATTCCCTCCCCTACCCTGGACGACGCTGGGCCAATTGTGCGCCGCCCCAACCGTTTCCCCCCTGTTCTATTGATTTCAGCGTGATATGGATATTAGCCTCATCAGGGGGAAAATCCAGGCTCTGAAATGAGTTGTGTTACACTTACCACGTTGGCGACCCACTTGAATCAAAATGCAACACTTCTAAATGTAGCTAGCTGTTTTCTACAAATTGTCCTCTGACCAGTGATGTACACATTATTCCCAGATTCCGTGTGGTTTTTGAGCTGTTAGTTTTAACAGGACGTGCAACCTCATCTCCCCCCTTGCGCGCAATTGATTTCAACATGATATCGATATGAGTGATGACAAATAAGTGTTGCGTTTCTCTTCGTTTTGGGGACCGCTAAATTTAAATGCATCACTCCAAAATGTAGCTGACTGTCTTCTGCAGGTTGTCCTCTAACCAGTGAAGTAAAAGATATCGCCCGTTTCCATGTGTATTTTTTTGTTGTGTTAGTTTCAACAGCACGTACAACCTGATTTTTCCCCCCTAATCGATATTAGTGATTTATTGCCACTTGTCAAAACAACAGTGTTTTTGGTGCTTGTGCAGTTAATAAGGTGGTTGTTTAAAAAAATACAAGTATTATGATTACTATTGTGGAACATGTTTGTGTCGATAGTACATGTTATGTTTAGGTTTTCCATTTATCACAAACTATTTCTGCATATTGGTTATTGATTTGGACACGTTAAAACTGTGTTTTGACATTGGGCAGTATCCCACCTTGCAAAATATAGTTGAAAAGACGTTGAAAAGAAGACTATGCTCGAGGTCCAATCTATGTTTGGTTTTGGTTGAAAGTTAAAGTTAAAAATATGTATTTTTTAGGTCGTTGTTTCAACGACTTGAAAACAACTTCATTTCAACGTACTTGCAGCCTATAAACGCATGACTGTATGTCGCTTTGGATAAAAGCTTCTGCTAAATGGCATATTATTATTATTATTATTATTAATATGCTTGTCCTTAACATTGTTGATTTAAATAAGAGCGTTAGTTTGCTGTGACCGTTACTAGTTTAGACCACACCCCTCCTGGTTGTATCTCTTCCATATTTCAGCGTTGGGTCGGGAGGGTGCTACCATTTTTGTTTCCGGCCGCATCGGACCCAATCAAAATCAACTTGAAACCCTCGTCATTTTCATCTCCAGATCTGTTGCTTCCTCTAACCCCGGTCAATCTACGTTTTCTATGGCGGTTTAATTAAATGGAAAGACTCAAATACACCATGGAAAACTACCTTGCCATGCAACTGAATCCACTTCTGAGCATTGTTAAATTTGCTGCCGTTTTACAATGCTGGTTTTGTTTTAAAAAATAGTTTATCCTACAGACACCTTGACAGACTAGCCATACCTTTGTACTTTAAGTGAAAGGTGCGTTAACCAAGTCAAGTTACTGGACTAAAAGGAGGAGAATAGTGAGGGGAGATCAGAGGGACATGCAGGAGATTGGGGAGTTCAGAGGGACATGCAGGAGATTGGGGAGTTCAGAGGGACATGCAGGAGATTGGGGAGTTCAGAGGGACATGCAGGGAGATTGGGGAGTTCAGAGGGACATGCAGGAGATTGGGGAGTTCAGAGGGACATGCAGGAGATTGGGGAGTTCAGAGGGACATGCAGGAGATTGGGGAGTTCAGAGGGACATGCAGGAGATTGGGGAGTTCAGAGGGACATGCAGGAGATTGGGGAGTTCAGAGGGACATGCAGGAGATTGGGGAGTTCAGCGGGACATGCAGGAGATTGGGGAGTTCAGCGGGACATGCAGGAGATTGGGGAGTTCAGAGGGACATGCAGGAGATTGGGGAGTTCAGAAGAACATGCAGGAGATTGCGGAGTTCAGAGGGACATGCAGGAGATTGGGGAGTTCAGAGGGACATGCAGGAGATTGGGGAGTTCAGAGGGACATGCAGGAGATTGGGGAGTTCAGAAGAACATGCAGGAGATTGGGGAGTTCAGAGCATTAAATTGAAGATGATTCTCTGGTAACAGCTCTGGTGGACATTCCTGCAGTCAGCATGCCAATTGCACGCTCCTTCAAAACTTGAGACATCTGTGGCATTGTGTTTTGTGACAAAACTGCACATTTTAAATTGGCCTTTTATTGTTTAAGGGCATGAAAAATAGTAATGTTCTACTTTGTCCCTGTAGCTCAGTTGGTAGAGCATGGCGCTTGCAACACCAGGGTTGTGGGTTCGTTTCCCACAGGGGGGCAGTATGAAAATGTATGCACTAACTGTAAGTCGCTCTGGATAAGAGCGTCGACTAAAATGTAAAATGTATCGAAGGCTTTATAAAATCCCAAAAGAGAATAAAACTCTCATCAGAGACCAAATCTGAGTAATCTATGATATTTAATACCAGTGTGACATTATTCGAGATTTGTCTATTTCTCATCAACCCTGACCGGGACTCATCTATAACGGCATCCAAAACCAGAGCTATTAGCTTAGAATCGTTATTTAAAAGACAAAGTGGACGCCAATTATCAATGAGTAACAAGTATTTTTTTAGGTTAGAGTAATTAAACCTTTCGTTAGAGGGGCTAGCATACAAACTGTAGCACAGACTAGATCAATATGATGTTGAGAAATAGTGCATTGTGGATAGTTTAGAAGATATTGGAAATAAGTTAATAAATATGTAATAACCCCAAAAACATAACAATGTTTGTACTTATAGGTAACCAGATTATGACTACAACTACGTTATTACGTCTTTAAAACGCCACTGTGTTGTTACATTGGTGAGTAAAAACACATGCTTCCTACCCTTTAACTTTTTGTCTGAAAATAAAATCTACATTTTACTCAACTGCGTTACCCACTCCAGTCAGCAGATGGCGATGTGGGACTTTAAGGCTATGCTGCTAGTGTGACGTATAATCTAGTGGACGGGACGCTTCTTTCAACAGCAGCAACAGTTAGTCAGACACCTCGGTAGCTTGCTAGCCAAAATAGCCCAACCAATAAAGCTCTTTAGACGCTTTCGTGTATATTAGCCGCTGTGTTTTAAACCTACTTCTGTCGTCTAGTTAGTTATCCCATTTAATTTCATATTTACGGTGTTGTTGTTATTGGTCAGCTAGCTGGCTGGTTAAGTTAGCACTAGCCTAGCTAGCTAACATCCCCGACCATGAGCTCACTAAGCTACTCTCCTCCTGCTAAAGAAGAGGAGGTCTGCTGGACGGAGAAAGAAGCTCTAGTGAAAGAGGAGGAGGAAGAGAAGGATGTTACAATACAAAAACAAGTAGAGGGTGAAGCTGTTACCGTGAAAGAAGAAGAGAAAGACGTTACAGTGAAAGAAGAGGAAGACGCGTTCAGAGTGAAAGAGGAGGAGGATGTTACAGTGAAAGAAGAGGAAGACGCGTTCAGAGTGAAAGAGGAGGAGGATGTTACAGTGAAAGAAGAGGAAGACGCGTTCAGAGTGAAAGAGGAGGAGGATGTTACAGTGAAAGAAGAGGAAGACGCGTTCAGAGTGAAAGAGGAGGAGGATGTTACAGTGAAAGAAGAGGAAGACGCGTTCAGAGTGAAAGAGGAGGAGGATGTTACAGTAAAAGAAGAGGAGGAAGCAGTCTTTGGAGTGAAAGAGGAGGAGGAGGAGATGACCGTCACATCGAAAAAGGAGGAGGAAGAAGAGGAGGAAACTGGATATCTGGTTCCGGTTTCCCAAAGGCATCTTAAGGCATCCAATGGTTCTAATGATGAACTTAGCAGTAAGATGCTTTTGACAAACCGAGCCCTGATTAACACTAGTAAGTACTGTCTTAAAAACAGAGGCACAAACTCTGCAGTTGTTGAACTGATGTGTGGTGTTAAAGGGGGAATCTGCAGTTGCTACATCCATATTTGGACTTTTAAATTATTTATATATAGCCATTGATTCTTGAAGAATATAACACATGCCTCATGAGCTTAGTTCAACTGTCGTACCCTATCAGATCCCAAAATAAGCTTTTTCTACTCCAATGTTTAGAAACAGTGTAAATGTAAACCAACACTGTATAGCCTCAACATGGTTAAAACTATAATATTGATGTCATGGATGGTCCGACCTTGCATCCATAGGTCTGTCTATGATTTTGAGAGTAGTTACATTTCTCCAGTCCCATCCACCATCTTATTACCAAAACAGTGGTGGAATGACAGCTTTGTTATTGTTTGAACTGCAGATTGGTTGATTGATTGATGTGTGGCTTTTTTTAAAGGGGCAACCTAGGTTTTAAACAGCAGCAAAATTGGGGGCTGGAGAAATGTAACCACTCTCAAATTCATAGAGAAAGCTATTGTAGCAACCTTAACCCAAAACCTAGCGACCTCATCAAGAAGTTCAGACATCTTGGTATAACAGTTATAAGGTGTTGGCTTGACAGTCTCTGGACCCAGGTTTGAGTCCAGCTCAGGGCTACCCCCTGGAATTCACTACACTATGAATACAAGGACTGGCCATCCATAAGGTCAAAATCACAGTTTTAACCTGGTTTTGAAGATATACAGTGTTTGTTTACAACCAGTGGCATTATACAAGCTTATGCTTTGGTTTCTGATGGGGAAATACATTTGAGGCATTTATAAGTTATATTCTTCAAGAATCAATGGCTATATAGTATATGGGTTTTTTCTATAACTGCCAGTGAGGATTTCCTTGCATTTATGGCAGTGTAGTTCCCTTAAGGGTCAGTCAACTTTGGTAAAACATACTATGGGGAGTCGTGACTTAGGTTGAAGGATCTAAACTGACACCTGAAAAGGCCAATGAAATCCGCCTCGCTGGAAGCCCCGCCTTCCACAGGTGATGAGCGTTAGGCTCGGATTCATTCCTTCAATTATTCCGCTCTTTACCTCGTTGTGAACAGGAACGATTCATGCTACAGGTGTAGAGCCTTACTTACAAGCTACCTGCCCGAATACATAGTGCCAACTGTAAAGTTTGGTGGAGGAGGAATAATGGTCTGGGGCTGTTTTCATGGTTCATGCTCCTTAGTTCCAGTGAAGGGAAATCTTAATGCTACAGCATACAAATTCAAATCTAATTGTATTTGTCACATGCGCCAAATAGACCTTACCGTGAAATGCTTACTTACAAGCCCTTAACCAACAGTGCAGTTAAATAAAGTCAATAAAATATTTACTAAATAAACTAAAGTAAAAAATTATAAAAAGTAACACAATAAAATTGCATATATTTTATATTTGAAGAATCTCAAATATAACATATTTATTGATTTGTTTAACACTTTTTTGGTTACTACATGATTCCATATGTGTTATTTCACAGTTTTGATGTCTTCACTATTATTCTACAATGTAGAAAATAGTACAAATAAAGAAAAACCCTTGAATGAGTAGGTGTGTCCAAACCTTTGACCTGTATTGTGTATATATATATATATACATATTTACAAAATAATATATGGGGGATTGGAAATGATGGAAGCTGCAATCTATCTGCAATATTAAAGCTGGCAATAGGCAGGTTTCTCAACTCATACCCTGACTTTTTAAAAGGGATTACGTGCCAATTAGCTTAGCAACCGCGTGACGCTGCATGACAACGTGAACATGATTGGTCGACAGTCTCTTCGATGGCCGTTATACGTTTTTTTGACATTGTCTGGAAAAGTTTTTCCTTTAAAAAGTGTTTTGTTTACTAGCCTACCTATTGAATTTGGATCTCGCGACGCCGTTAGCATCAGTTAGCCGTGGATTGTCCCGGGCTTAAAGAAGGCTGGAGTAATAGAGAGGACAGTGTTTCGCTATCACAGGTGGTAATCTTTCAACTTCACCGCATCAAAGGGACGATGGACGGGGCCATGTACCGTCAAATCTTGGGTGAGAACCTCCTTCCCTCAGCCAGGGCATTGAAAATGGGTCGTGGATGGGTATTCCAGCATGACAATGACCCAAAACACACGGCCAAGGCAACAAAGGAGTGGCTCAAGAAGAAGCACGTTAAGGTCCTGGAGTGGCCTAGCCAGTCTCCAGACCTTAATCCCATAGAAAATCTGTGGTGGGAGCTGAAGGTTCGAGTTGCCAAATGTCAGCCTCGAAACCTTTAATGACTTGGAGAAGATCTGCAAAGCGGAGTGGGACTAAATCCCTCCTGAGATGTGTGCAAACCTGGTGGCCAACTACAAGAAACGTCTGACCTCTGTGATTGCCAACAAGGGTTTTGCCACCAAGTACTAAGTCATGTTTTGCAGAGGGGTCAAATACTTATTTCCCTCATTAAAATGCAAATCAATTGATAACATTTTTGACAAGCGTTTTTCTGGATTTTGTTGTTGTTATTCTGTCTCTCACTGTTCAAATAAACCTACCATTAAAATTATAGACTGATCATTTCTTTGTCAGTGGGCAAATGTACAAAATCAGCAGGGGATCAAATACTTTTTTCCCTCACTGTATATGTTGTTGTTAGGTGAAGTTATAAGTCCTACAGCAGGTCTATCTTGTTGTTAGGTGAAGTTATGGGTCCTAGAGTAGGTCTATATTGTTAGGTGAAGTTATGGGTCCTACAGTAGGTCTGTGTTATTGTTAGGTGAGGTTATGGGTCCTACAGTAGGTCTATGTTGTTAGGTGAAGTTATGGGTCCTACAGTAGGTCTATGTTATTGTTAGGTGAAGTTATGGGTCCTACAGTAGGTCTGTGTTGTTAGGTGAATTTATGGGTCCTACACTAGGTTTATGTTGTTAGGTGAAGTTATGGGTCCTACAGTAGGTCTATGTTGTTAGGTGAAGTTATGGGTCCTACAGTAGGTATATGTTGTTAGGTGAAGTTATGGGTCCTACAGTAGGTCTATGTTGTTATGTGAAGTTATGGGTCCTACAGTAGGTCTATGTTATTGTTAGGTGAAGTTATGGGTCCTACAGTAGGTCTGTGTTATTGTTAGGTGAGGTTATGGGTCCTACAGTAGGTCTATGTTGTTAGGTGAAGTTATGGGTCCTACAGTAGGTCTATGTTGTTAGGTGAAGTTATGGGTGCTACAGAAGGTCTATGTTATTGTTAGGTGAAGTTATGGGTCCTACAGTAGGTCTATGTTGTTAGGTGAATTTATGGGTCCTACAGTAGGTCTATGTTGTTAGCTGAAGTTATGGGTCCTACATTAGGTCTATGTTGTTAGGTAAAGTTATGGGTCCTACAGTAGGTCTATGTTGTTAGGTGAAGTTATGGGTCTTACAGTAGGTCTATGTTGTTAGGTGAAGTTATGGGTGCTACAGTAGGTCTATGTTGTTAGGTGAAGTTATGGGTCCTAAAGTAGGTCTATGTTATTGTTAGGTGAAGTTATAGGTCCTACAGTAGGTCTATGTTGTTTGGTGAAGTTATGGGTCCTATAGTAGGTCTATGTTGTTAGCTGAAGTTATGGGTCCTACAGTAGGTCTATGTTGTTAGCTGAAGTTATGTGTCCTACATTAGGTCTATGTTGTTAGGTAAAGTTATGGGTCCTACAGTAGGTCTATGTTGTTAGGTGAAGTTATGGGTCTTACAGTAGGTCTATGTTGTTAGGTTAAGTTATGGGTCCTACAGAAGGTCTATGTTGTTGTTAGGTGAAGTTATGGGTCCTACAGTAGGTCTATGTTATTGTTAGGTGAAGTTATGGGTCCTACAGTAGGTCTATGTTGTTAGATGAATTTATGGGTCCTACAGTAGGTCTATGTTGTTAGGTGAAGTTATGGGTCCTACATTAGGTCTATGTTGTTAGGTGAAGTTATGGGTCCTACAGTAGGTCTATGTTGTTAGGTAAAGTTATGGGTCCTACAGTAGGTCTATGTTGTTGTTAGGTTAAGTTATGAGTCCTACAGTAGGTCTATGTTGTTAGGTGAAGTTATGGGTCCTACAGTAGGTCTATGTTGTTAGGTGAAGTTATGGGTCCTACAGTAGGTTTGTGTTATTGTTAGGTGAGGTTATGGGTCCTACAGTAGGTCTATGTTGTTAGGTGAAGTTATGGGTCCTACAGTAGGTCTATGTTGTTAGGTGAAGTTATGGGTCCTACAGTAGGTCTATGTTATTGTTAGGTGAAGTTATGGGTCCTACAGTAGGTCTATGTTGTTAAGTGAAGTTATGGGTCCTACAGTAGGTCTATGTTGTTAGGTGAAGTTATGGGTCCTACAGTAGGTCTATGTTGTTAGGGGAAGTTATGGGTCCTACAGTAGGTCTATGTTGTTAGGTGAAGTTATGGGTCCTACAGTAGGTCTATGTTGTTAGGTGAAGTTATGGGTGCTACAGAAGGTCTATGTTATTGTTAGGTGAAGTTATGGGTCCTACAGTAGATCTATGTTGTTAGGTGAATTTATGGGTCCTACAGTAGGTCTATGTTGTTAGGTGAAGTTATGGGTGCTACAGAAGTTCTATGTTATTGTTAGGTGAAGTTATGGGTCCTACAGTAGGTCTATGTTGTTTGGTGAAGTTATGGGTCCTACAGTGGGTCTATGTTGTTGTTAGGTGAAGTTATGGGTCCTACAGTAGGTCTGTGTTATTGTTAGGTGAGGTTATGGGTCCTACAGTAGGTCTATGTTGTTAGGTGAATTTATGGGTCCTACAGTTGGTCTATGTTAGGTGAAGTTATGGGTCCTACATTAGGTATATGTTGTTAGGTAAAGTTATGGGTCCTACAGTAGGTCTATGTTGTTAGGTGAAGTTATGGGTCCTACAGTAGTTCTAAGTTGTTGTTTGGTGAAGTTATGGGTCCTACAGTGGGTCTATGTTGTTGTTAGGTGAAGTTATGGGTCCTACAGTAGGTCTGTGTTATTGTTAGGTGAGGTTATGGGTCCTACAGTAGGTCTATGTTGTTAGGTGAAGTTATGGGTCCTACAGTAGGTCTATGTTGTTAGGTAAAGTTATGGTCCTACAGTGCGTCTATGTTGTTAGGTGAAGTTATGGGTCCTACAGTAGGTCTATGTTGTTGTTATGTGAAGTTATGGGTCCTACAGTGGGTCTATGTTGTTGTTATGTGAAGTTATGGGTCCTACAGTAGGTCTATGTTGTTAGGTGAAGTTATGGGTCCTACAGTAGGTCTATGTTGTTAGGTGAAGTTATGGGTCCTACAGTAGGTCTATGTTGTTTGGTGAAGTTATGTGTCCTACAGTAGGTCTATGTTGTTAGGTGAAGTTATGGGTCCTACAGTAGGTATATGTTGTTAGGTGAAGTTATGGGTCCTACAGTAGGTCTATGTTATTGTTAGGTGAAGTTATGGGTCCTACAGTAGGTCTATGTTATTGTTAGGTGTAGTTATGGGTCCTACAGTAGGCCTATGTTGTTAGGTGAAGTTATGGGTCCTACAGTAGGTCTATGTTGTTAGGTGAAGTTATGGGTCCTACAGTAGGTCTATGTTGTTAGGTGAAGTTATGGGTCCTACAGTAGGTCTATGTTGTTAGGTGAATTTATGGGTCCTACAGTAGTTCTATGTTGTTGTTTGGTGAAGTTATGGGTCCTACAGTAGGTCTATGTTGTTAGGTGAAGTTATGGGTGCTACAGTAGGTCTATGTTATTGTTAGGTGAAGTTATGGGTCCTACAGTAGGTCTATGTTGTTAGGTGAATTTATGGGTCCTACAGTAGGTCTATGTTGTTAGGTGAAGTTATGGGTCCTACATTAGGTCTATGTTGTTAGGTAAAGTTATGGGTCCTACAGTAGGTCTATGTTGTTAGGTGAAGTTATGGGTCCTACAGTATTTCTATGTTGTTGTTTGGTGAAGTTATGGGTCCTACAGTGGGTCTGTGTTGTTGTTAGGTGAGGTTATGGGTCCTACAGTAGGTCTATGTTGTTAGGTGAATTTATGGGTCCTACAGTTGGTCTATGTTAGGTGAAGTTATGGGTCCTACAAAAGGTATATGTTGTTAGGTAAAGTTATGGGTCCTACAGTAGGTCTATGTTGTTAGGTGAAGTTATGGGTCTTACAGTAGGTCTATGTTGTTGTTTGGTGAAGTTATGGGTCCTACAGTGGGTCTATGTTGTTAGGTGAAGTTATGGGTCCTACAGGAGGTCTATGTTGTTAGGTGAAGTTATGGGTCCTACAGTAGGTCTATGTTGTTAGGTAAAGTTATGGTCCTACAGTAGGTCTATGTTGTTAGGTGAAGTTATGGGTCCTACACTAGGTCTATGTTGTTGTTAGGTGAAGTTATGGATCCTACAGTAGGTCTATGTTGTTAGGTGAAGTTATGGGTCCTACAGTAGGTGGATGTTGTTAGGTGAATTTATGGGTCCTACAGTAGGTCTATGTTGTTAGGTGAAGTTATGGGTCCTACATTAGGTCTATGTTGTTAGGTAAAGTTATGGGTCCTACAGTAGGTCTATGTTGTTAGGTGAAGTTATGGGTCCTACAGTAGTTCTATGTTGTTGTTTGGTGAAGTTATGGGTCCTACAGTGGGTCTATGTTGTTGTTAGGTGAAGTTATGGGTCCTACAGTAGGTCTGTGTTATTGTTAGGTGAGGTTATGGGTCCTACAGTAGATCTATGTTGTTAGGTGAAGTTATGGGTCCTACAGTAGGTCTATGTTGTTAGGTGAAGTTATTTGTCCTACAGTAGGTCTATGTTGTTAGGTGAAGTTATGGGTGCTACAGAAGGTATATGTTATTGTTAGGTGAAGTTATGGGTCCTACAGTAGGTCTATGTTGTTAGGTGAATTTATGGGTCCTACAGTAGGTCTATGTTGTTAGGTGAAGTTATGGGTCCTACATTAGGTCTATGTTGTTAGGTAAAGTTATGGGTCCTACAGTAGGTCTATGTTGTTAGGTGAAGTTATGGGTCCTACAGTAGGTCTATGTTGTTAGGTGAAGTTATGGGTCCTACAGTAGGTCTATGTTGTTAGGTGAAGTTATGGGTGCTACAGAAGGTCTATGTTATTGTTAGGTGAAGTTATGGGTCCTACAGTAGATCTATGTTGTTAGGTGAATTTATGGGTCCTACAGTAGGTCTATGTTGTTAGGTGAAGTTATGGGTGCTACAGAAGTTCTATGTTATTGTTAGGTGAAGTTATGGGTCCTACAGTAGGTCTATGTTGTTTGGTGAAGTTATGGGTCCTACAGTGGGTCTATGTTGTTGTTAGGTGAAGTTATGGGTCCTACAGTAGGTCTGTGTTATTGTTAGGTGAGGTTATGGGTCCTACAGTAGGTCTATGTTGTTAGGTGAATTTATGGGTCCTACAGTTGGTCTATGTTAGGTGAAGTTATGGGTCCTACATTAGGTATATGTTGTTAGGTAAAGTTATGGGTCCTACAGTAGGTCTATGTTGTTAGGTGAAGTTATGGGTCTTACAGTAGGTCTATGTTGTTGTTTGGTGAAGTTATGGGTCCTACAGTGGGTCTATGTTGTTAGGTGAAGTTATGGGTCCTACAGGAGGTCTATGTTGTTAGGTGAAGTTATGGGTCCTACAGTAGGTCTATGTTGTTAGGTAAAGTTATGGTCCTACAGTAGGTCTATGTTGTTAGGTGAAGTTATGGGTCCTACAGTAGGTCTATGTTGTTGTTAGGTGAAGTTATGGGTCCTACAGTAGGTCTATGTTGTTAGGTGAAGTTATGGGTCCTACAATAGGTGGATGTTGTTAGGTGAAGTTATGGGTGCTAACAGTAGGTCTATGTTATTGTTAGGTGAAGTTATGGGTCCTACCGTAGGTCTATGTTGTTAGGTGAATTTATGGGTCCTACAGTAGGTCTATGTTGTTAGGTGAAGTTATGGGTCCTACATTAGGTCTATGTTGTTAGGTAAAGTTATGGGTCCTACAGTAGGTCTATGTTGTTAGGTGAAGTTATGGGTCCTACAGTAGTTCTATGTTGTTGTTTGGTGAAGTTATGGGTCCTACAGTGGGTCTATGTTGTTAGGTGAAGTTATGGGTCCTACAGTAGGTCTGTGTTTTGTTAGGTGAGGTTATGGGTCCTACAGTAGATCTATGTTGTTAGGTGAAGTTATGGGTCCTACAGTAGGTCTATGTTGTTAGGTGAAGTTATTTGTCCCTACAGTAGGTCTATGTTGTTAGGTGAAGTTATGGGTGCTACAGAAGGTCTATGTTATTGTTAGGTGAAGTTATGGGTCCTACAGTAGGTCTATGTTGTTAGGTGAATTTATGGGTCCTACAGTAGGTCTATGTTGTTAGGTGAAGTTATGGGTCCTACATTAGGTCTATGTTGTTAGGTAAAGTTATGGGTCCTACAGTAGGTCTATGTTGTTAGGTGAAGTTATGGGTCCTACAGTAGGTCTATGTTGTTAGGTGAAGTTATGGGTCCTACAGTAGGTCTATGTTGTTAGGTGAAGTTATGGGTGCTACAGAAGGTCTATGTTATTGTTAGGTGAAGTTATGGGTCCTACAGTAGGTCTATGTTGTTAGGTGAATTTATGGGTCCTACAGTAGGTCTATGTTGTTAGCTGAAGTTATGGGTCCTACATTAGGTCTATGTTGTTAGGTAAAGTTATGGGTCCTACAGTAGGTCTATGTTGTTAGGTGAAGTTATGGGTCTTACAGTAGGTCTATGTTGTTAGGTGAAGTTATGGGTGCTACAGTAGGTCTATGTTGTTAGGTGAAGTTATGGGTCCTAAAGTAGGTCTATGTTATTGTTAGGT
This sequence comes from Coregonus clupeaformis, assembly GCF_020615455.1. Classification (NCBI taxonomy): domain Eukaryota; kingdom Metazoa; phylum Chordata; class Actinopteri; order Salmoniformes; family Salmonidae; genus Coregonus; species Coregonus clupeaformis. The sequence goes on along the minus strand of NW_025533533.1, from coordinate 244,700 downwards.
GAAGTTATAGGTCCTGCAGTAGGTCTATGTTGTTTTGGTGAAGTTATGGGTCCTATAGTAGGTCTATGTTGTTAGCTGAAGTTATGGGTCCTACAGTAGGTCTATGTTGTTAGCTGAAGTTATGTGTCCTACATTAGGTCTATGTTGTTAGGTAAAGTTATGGGTCCTACAGTAGGTCTATGTTGTTAGGTGAAGTTATGGGTCTTACAGTAGGTCTATGTTGTTAGGTTAAGTTATGGGTCCTACAGAAGGTCTATGTTGTTGTTAGGTGAAGTTATGGGTCCTACAGTAGGTCTATGTTATTGTTAGGTGAAGTTATGGGTCCTACAGTAGGTCTATGTTGTTAGATGAATTTATGGGTCCTACAGTAGGTCTATGTTGTTAGGTGAAGTTATGGGTCCTACATTAGGTCTATGTTGTTAGGTGAAGTTATGGGTCCTACAGTAGGTCTATGTTGTTAGGTAAAGTTATGGGTCCTACAGTAGGTCTATGTTGTTGTTAGGTTGTTATGAGTCCTACAGTAGGTCTATGTTGTTAGGTGAAGTTATGGGTCCTACAGTAGGTCTATGTTGTTAGGTGAAGTTATGGGTCCTACAGTAGGTTTGTGTTATTGTTAGGTGAGGTTATGGGTCCTACAGTAGGTCTATGTTGTTAGGTGAAGTTATGGGTCCTACAGTAGGTCTATGTTGTTAGGTGAAGTTATGGGTCCTACAGTAGGTCTATGTTATTGTTAGGTGAAGTTATGGGTCCTACAGTAGGTCTATGTTGTTAAGTGAAGTTATGGGTCCTACAGTAGGTCTATGTTGTTAGGTGAAGTTATGGGTCCTACAGTAGGTCTATGTTGTTAGGGAAGTTATGGGTCCTACAGTAGGTCTATGTTGTTAGGTGAAGTTATGGGTCCTACAGTAGGTCTATGTTGTTAGGTGAAGTTATGGGTGCTAACAGAAGGTCTATGTTATTGTTAGGTGAAGTTATGGGTCCTACAGTAGATCTATGTTGTTAGGTGAATTTATGGGTCCTACAGTAGGTCTATGTTGTTAGGTGAAGTTATGGGTGCTACAGAAGTTCTATGTTATTGTTAGGTGAAGTTATGGGTCCTACAGTAGGTCTATGTTGTTTGGTGAAGTTATGGGTCCTACAGTGGGTCTATGTTGTTGTTAGGTGAAGTTATGGGTCCTACAGTAGGTCTGTGTTATTGTTAGGGTGAGGTTATGGGTCCTACAGTAGGTCTATGTTGTTAGGTGAATTTATGGGTCCTACAGTTGGTCTATGTTAGGTGAAGTTATGGGTCCTACATTAGGTATATGTTGTTAGGTAAAGTTATGGGTCCTACAGTAGGTCTATGTTGTTAGGTGAAGTTATGGGTCCTACAGTAGTTCTAAGTTGTTGTTTGGTGAAGTTATGGGTCCTACAGTGGGTCTATGTTGTTGTTAGGTGAAGTTATGGGTCCTACAGTAGGTCTGTGTTATTGTTAGGTGAGGTTATGGGTCCTACAGTAGGTCTATGTTGTTAGGTGAAGTTATGGGTCCTACAGTAGGTCTATGTTGTTAGGTAAAGTTATGGTCCTACAGTGCGTCTATGTTGTTAGGTGAAGTTATGGGTCCTACAGTAGGTCTATGTTGTTGTTATGTGAAGTTATGGGTCCTACAGTGGGTCTATGTTGTTGTTATGTGAAGTTATGGGTCCTACAGTAGGTCTATGTTGTTAGGTGAAGTTATGGGTCCTACAGTAGGTCTATGTTGTTAGGTGAAGTTATGGGTCCTACAGTAGGTCTATGTTGTTTGGTGAAGTTATGTGTCCTACAGTAGGTCTATGTTGTTAGGTGAAGTTATGGGTCCTACAGTAGGTATATGTTGTTAGGTGAAGTTATGGGTCCTACAGTAGGTCTATGTTATTGTTAGGTGAAGTTATGGGTCCTACAGTAGGTCTATGTTATTGTTAGGGTGAAGTTATGGGTCCTACAGTAGGCCTATGTTGTTAGGTGAAGTTATGGGTCCTACAGTAGGTCTATGTTGTTAGGTGAAGTTATGGGTCCTACAGTAGGTCTATGTTGTTAGGTGAAATTATGGGTCCTACAGTAGGTCTATGTTGTTAGGTGAATTTATGGGTCCTACAGTAGTTCTATGTTGTTGTTTGGTGAAGTTATGGGTCCTACAGTAGGTCTATGTTGTTAGGTGAAGTTATGGGTGCCTACAGTAGGTCTATGTTATTGTTAGGTGAAGTTATGGGTCCTACAGTAGGTCTATGTTGTTAGGTGAATTTATGGGTCCTACAGTAGGTCTATGTTGTTAGGTGAAGTTATGGGTCCTACATTAGGTCTATGTTGTTAGGGTAAAGTTATGGGTCCTACAGTAGGTCTATGTTGTTAGGTGAAGTTATGGGTCCTACAGTATTTCTATGTTGTTGTTTGGTGAAGTTATGGGTCCTACAGTGGGTCTGTGTTGTTGTTAGGTGAGGTTATGGGTCCTACAGTAGGTCTATGTTGTTAGGTGAATTTATGGGTCCTACAGTTGGTCTATGTTAGGTGAAGTTATGGGTCCTACATTAGGTATATGTTGTTAGGTAAAGTTATGGGTCCTACAGTAGGTCTATGTTGTTAGGTGAAGTTATGGGTCTTACAGTAGGTCTATGTTGTTGTTTGGTGAAGTTATGGGTCCTACAGTGGGTCTATGTTGTTAGGTGAAGTTATGGGTCCTACAGGAGGTCTATGTTGTTAGGTGAAGTTATGGGTCCTACAGTAGGTCTATGTTGTTAGGTAAAGTTATGGTCCTACAGTAGGTCTATGTTGTTAGGTGAAGTTATGGGTCCTACACTAGGTCTATGTTGTTGTTAGGTGAAGTTATGGATCCTACAGTAGGTCTATGTTGTTAGGTGAAGTTATGGGTCCTACAATAGGTGGATGTTGTTAGGTGAAGTTATGGGTGCTACAGTAGGTCTATGTTATTGTTAGGTGAAGTTATGGGTCCTACCGTAGGTCTATGTTGTTAGGTGAATTTATGGGTCCTACAGTAGGTCTATGTTGTTAGGTGAAGTTATGGGTCCTACATTAGGTCTATGTTGTTAGGTAAAGTTATGGGTCCTACAGTAGGTCTATGTTGTTAGGTGAAGTTATGGGTCCTACAGTAGTTCTATGTTGTTGTTTGGTGAAGTTATGGGTCCTACAGTGGGTCTATGTTGTTGTTAGGTGAAGTTATGGGTCCTACAGTAGGTCTGTGTTATTGTTAGGTGAGGTTATGGGTCCTACAGTAGATCTATGTTGTTAGGTGAAGTTATGGGTCCTACAGTAGGTCTATGTTGTTAGGTGAAGTTATTTGTCCTACAGTAGGTCTATGTTGTTAGGTGAAGTTATGGGTGCTACAGAAGGTATATGTTATTGTTAGGTGAAGTTATGGGTCCTACAGTAGGTCTATGTTGTTAGGTGAATTTATGGGTCCTACAGTAGGTCTATGTTGTTAGGTGAAGTTATGGGTCCTACATTAGGTCTATGTTGTTAGGTAAAGTTATGGGTCCTATAGTAGGTCTATGTTGTTAGGTGAAGTTATGGGTCCTACAGTAGGTCTATGTTGTTAGGTGAAGTTATGGGTCCTACAGTAGGTCTATGTTGTTAGGTGAAGTTATGGGTGCTACAGAAGGTCTATGTTATTGTTAGGTGAAGTTATGGGTCCTACAGTAGATCTATGTTGTTAGGTGAATTTATGGGTCCTACAGTAGGTCTATGTTGTTAGGTGAAGTTATGGGTGCTACAGTAGTTCTATGTTATTGTTAGGTGAAGTTATGGGTCCTACAGTAGGTCTATGTTGTTTGGTGAAGTTATGGGTCCTACAGTGGGTCTATGTTGTTGTTAGGTGAAGTTATGGGTCCTACAGTAGGTCTGTGTTATTGTTAGGTGAGGTTATGGGTCCTACAGTAGGTCTATGTTGTTAGGTGAATTTATGGGTCCTACAGTTGGTCTATGTTAGGTGAAGTTATGGGTCCTACATTAGGTATATGTTGTTAGGTAAAGTTATGGGTCCTACAGTAGGTCTATGTTGTTAGGTGAAGTTATGGGTCTTACAGTAGGTCTATGTTGTTGTTTGGTGAAGTTATGGGTCCTACAGTGGGTCTATGTTGTTAGGTGAAGTTATGGGTCCTACAGAGGTCTATGTTGTTAGGTGAAGTTATGGGTCCTACAGTAGGTCTATGTTGTTAGGTAAAGTTATGGTCCTACAGTAGGTCTATGTTGTTAGGTGAAGTTATGGGTCCTACACTAGGTCTATGTTGTTGTTAGGTGAAGTTATGGATCCTACAGTAGGTCTATGTTGTTAGGTGAAGTTATGGGTCCTACAATAGGTGGATGTTGTTAGGTGAAGTTATGGGTGCTACAGTAGGTCTATGTTATTGTTAGGTGAAGTTATGGGTCCTACCGTAGGTCTATGTTGTTAGGTGAATTTATGGGTCCTACAGTAGGTCTATGTTGTTAGGTGAAGTTATGGGTCCTACATTAGGTCTATGTTGTTAGGTAAAGTTATGGGTCCTACAGTAGGTCTATGTTGTTAGGTGAAGTTATGGGTCCTACAGTAGTTCTATGTTGTTGTTTGGTGAAGTTATGGGTCCTACAGTGGGTCTATGTTGTTGTTAGGTGAAGTTATGGGTCCTACAGTAGGTCTGTGTTATTGTTAGGTGAGGTTATGGGTCCTACAGTAGATCTATGTTGTTAGGTGAAGTTATGGGTCCTACAGTAGGTCTATGTTGTTAGGTGAAGTTATTTGTCCTACAGTAGGTCTATGTTGTTAGGTGAAGTTATGGGTGCTACAGAAGGTCTATGTTATTGTTAGGTGAAGTTATGGGTCCTACAGTAGGTCTATGTTGTTAGGTGAATTTATGGGTCCTACAGTAGGTCTATGTTGTTAGGTGAAGTTATGGGTCCTACATTAGGTCTATGTTGTTAGGTAAAGTTATGGGTCCTACAGTAGGTCTATGTTGTTAGGTGAAGTTATGGGTCCTACAGTAGGTCTATGTTGTTAGGTGAAGTTATGGGTCCTACAGTAGGTCTATGTTGTTAGGTGAAGTTATGGGTGCTACAGAAGGTCTATGTTATTGTTAGGTGAAGTTATGGGTCCTACAGTAGATCTATGTTGTTAGGTGAATTTATGGGTCCTACAGAAGTTCTATGTTATTGTTAGGTGAAGTTATGGGTCCTACAGTAGGTCTATGTTGTTTGGTGAAGTTATGGGTCCTACAGTGGGTCTATGTTGTTGTTAGGTGAAGTTATGGGTCCTACAGTAGGTCTGTGTTATTGTTAGGTGAGGTTATGGGTCCTACAGTAGGTCTATGTTGTTAGGTGAATTTATGGGTCCTACAGTTGGTCTATGTTAGGTGAAGTTATGGGTCCTACATTAGGTATATGTTGTTAGGTAAAGTTATGGGTCCTACAGTAGGTCTATGTTGTTAGGTGAAGTTATGGGTCCTACAGTAGTTCTAAGTTGTTGTTTGGTGAAGTTATGGGTCCTACAGTGGGTCTATGTTGTTGTTAGGTGAAGTTATGGGTCCTACAGTAGGTCTGTGTTATTGTTAGGTGAGGTTATGGGTCCTACAGTAGGTCTATGTTGTTAGGTGAAGTTATGGGTCCTACAGTAGGTCTATGTTGTTGTTTGGTGAAGTTATGGGTCCTACAGTGGGTCTATGTTGTTGTTATGTGAAGTTATGGGTCCTACAGTAGGTCTATGTTGTTAGGTGAAGTTATGGGTCCTACAGTAGGTCTATGTTGTTAGGTGAAGTTATGGGTCCTACAGTAGGTCTATGTTGTTTGGTGAAGTTATGTGTCCTACAGTAGGTCTATGTTGTTAGGTGAAGTTATGGGTCCTACAGTAGGTATATGTTGTTAGGTGAAGTTATGGGTCCTACAGTAGGTCTATGTTATTGTTAGGTGAAGTTATGGGTCCTACAGTAGGTCTATGTTATTGTTAGGTGGAAGTTATGGGTCCTACAGTAGGCCTATGTTGTTAGGTGAAGTTATGGGTCCTACAGTAGGTCTATGTTGTTAGGTGAAGTTATGGGTCCTACAGTAGGTCTATGTTGTTAGGTGAAGTTATGGGTCCTACAGTAGGTCTATGTTGTTAGGTGAATTTATGGGTCCTACAGTAGTTCTATGTTGTTGTTTGGTGAAGTTATGGGTCCTACAGTAGGTCTATGTTGTTAGGTGAAGTTATGGGTGCTACAGTAGGTCTATGTTATTGTTAGGTGAAGTTATGGGTCCTACAGTAGGTCTATGTTGTTAGGTGAATTTATGGGTCCTACAGTAGGTCTATGTTGTTAGGTGAAGTTATGGGTCCTACATTAGGTCTATGTTGTTAGGTAAAGTTATGGGTCCTACAGTAGGTCTATGTTGTTAGGTGAAGTTATGGGTCCTACAGTATTTCTATGTTGTTGTTTGGTGAAGTTATGGGTCCTACAGTGGGTCTGTGTTGTTGTTAGGTGAAGTTATGGGTCCTACTGTAGGTCTATGTTGTTAGGTAAAGTTATGGTCCTACAGTAGGTCTATGTTGTTAGGTGAAGTTATGGGTCTTACAGTAGGTCTATGTTGTTGTTTGGTGAAGTTATGGGTCCTACAGTGGGTCTATGTTGTTAGGTGAAGTTATGGGTCCTACAGGAGGTCTATGTTGTTAGGTGAAGTTATGGGTCCTACAGTAGGTCTATGTTGTTAGGTAAAGTTATGGTCCTACAGTAGGTCTATGTTGTTAGGTGAAGTTATGGGTCCTACACTAGGTCTATGTTGTTGTTAGGTGAAGTTATGGATCCTACAGTAGGTCTATGTTGTTAGGTGAAGTTATGGGTCCTACAATAGGTGGATGTTGTTAGGTGAAGTTATGGGTGCTACAGTAGGTCTATGTTATTGTTAGGTGAAGTTATGGGTCCTACCGTAGGTCTATGTTGTTAGGTGAATTTATGGGTCCTACAGTAGGTCTATGTTGTTAGGTGAAGTTATGGGTCCTACATTAGGTCTATGTTGTTAGGTAAAGTTATGGGTCCTACAGTAGGTCTATGTTGTTAGGTGAAGTTATGGGTCCTACAGTAGTTCTATGTTGTTGTTTGGTGAAGTTATGGGTCCTACAGTGGGTCTATGTTGTTGTTAGGTGAAGTTATGGGTCCTACAGTAGGTCTGTGTTATTGTTAGGTGAGGTTATGGGTCCTACAGTAGATCTATGTTGTTAGGGTGAAGTTATGGGTCCTACAGTAGGTCTATGTTGTTAGGTGAAGTTATTTGTCCTACAGTAGGTCTATGTTGTTAGGTGAAGTTATGGGTGCTACAGAAGGTCTATGTTATTGTTAGGTGAAGTTATGGGTCCCTACAGTAGGTCTATGTTGTTAGGTGAATTTATGGGTCCTACAGTAGGTCTATGTTGTTAGGGTGAAGTTATGGGTCCTACATTAGGTCTATGTTGTTAGGTAAAGTTATGGGTCCTACAGTAGGTCTATGTTGTTAGGTGAAGTTATGGGTCCTACAGTAGGTCTATGTTGTTAGGTGAAGTTATGGGTGCTACAGTAGGTCTATGTTATTGTTAGGTGAAGTTATGGGTCCTACAGTAGGTCTATGTTGTTAGGTGAAGTTATGGGTCCTACAGTAGGTCTATGTTGTTAGGTGAAGTTATGGGTCCTACATTAGGTCTATGTTGTTAGGTAAAGTTATGGGTCCTACAGTAGGTCTATGTTGTTAGGTGAAGTTATGGGTCCTACAGTAGTTCTAAGTTGTTGTTAGGTGAAGTTATGGGTCCTACATTAGGTCTGTGTTATTGTTAGGTGAGGTTATGGGTCCTACAGTAGGTCTATGTTGTTAGGTGAATTTATGGGTCCTACAGTAGGTCTATGTTAGGTGAAGTTATGGGTCCTACATTAGGTCTATGTTGTTAGGTAAAGTTATGGGTCCTACAGTAGGTCTATGTTGTTAGGTGAAATTATGGGTCCTACAGTAGTTCTATGTTGTTGTTTGGTGAAGTTATGGGTCCCACAGTGGGTCTATGTTGTTGTTAGGTGAAGTTATTGGTCCTACAGTAGGTCTATGTTATTGTTAGGTGAGGTTATGGGTCCTACAGTAGGTCTATATTGTTAGGTGAAGTTATGGGTCCTACAGTAGGTCTATGTTGTTAGGTGAAGTTATGGGTGCTACAGAAGGTCTATGTTATTGTTAGGTGAAGTTATGGGTCCTACAGTAGGTCTATGTTGTTAGGTGAATTTATGGGTCCTACAGTAGGTCTATGTTGTTAGGTGAAGTTATGGGTCCTACATTAGGTCTATGTTGTTAGGTAAAGTTATGGGTCCTACAGTAGGTCTATGTTGTTAGGTGAAGTTATGGGTCTTACAGTAGGTCTATGTTGTTAGGTGAAGTTATGGGTGCTACAGTAGGTCTATGTTATTGTTAGGTGAAGTTATGGGTCCTACAGTAGGTCTATGTTAGGTGAATTTATGGGTCCTACAGTAGGTCTATGTTGTTAGGTGAAGTTATGGGTCCTACATTAGGTCTATGTTGTTAGGTGAAGTTATGGGTCCTACAGTAGGTCTATGTTGTTAGGTAAAGTTATGGGTCCTACAGTAGGTCTATGTTGTTGTTAGGTTAAGTTATGAGTCCTACAGTAGGTCTATGTTGTTAGGTGAAGTTATGGGTCCTACAGTAGGTCTATGTTGTTAGGTGAAGTTATGGGTCCTACAGTAGGTTTGTGTTATTGTTAGGTGAGGTTATGGGTCCTACAGTAGGTCTATGTTGTTAGGTGAAGTTATGGGTCCTACAGTAGGTCTATGTTGTTAGGTGAAGTTATGGGTCCTACAGTAGGTCTATGTTGTTGTTAGGTGAAGTTATGGGTCCTACAGTAGGTCTATGTTATTGTTAGGTGAAGTTATGGGTCCTACAGTAGGTCTATGTTGTTAAGTGAAGTTATGGGTCCTACAGTAGGTCTATGTTGTTAGGTGAAGTTATGGGTCCTACAGTAGGTCTATGTTGTTAGGTGAAGTTATGGGTCCTACAGTAGGTCTATGTTGTTAGGTGAAGTTATGGGTCCTACAGTAGGTCTATGTTGTTATGTGAAGTTATGGGTGCTACAGAAGGTCTATGTTATTGTTAGGTGAAGTTATGGGTCCTACAGTAGGTCTATGTTGTTAGGTGAATTTATGGGTCCTACAGTAGGTCTATGTTGTTAGGTGAAGTTATGGGTGCTACAGAAGTTCTATGTTATTGTTAGGTGAAGTTATGGGTCCTACAGTAGGTCTATGTTGTTTGGTGAAGTTATGGGTCCTACAGTGGGTCTATGTTGTTGTTAGGTGAAGTTATGGGTCCTACAGTAGGTATGTGTTATTGTTAGGTGAGGTTATGGGTCCTACAGTAGGTCTATGTTGTTAGGTGAATTTATGGGTCCTACATTAGGTCTATGTTGTTAGGTAAAGTTATGGGTCCTACAGTAGGTCTATGTTGTTAGGTGAAGTTATGGGTCCTACAGTAGTTCTAAGTTGTTGTTTGGTGAAGTTATGGGTCCTACAGTAGGTCTGTGTTATTGTTAGGTGAGGTTATGGGTCCTACAGTAGGTCTATGTTGTTAGGTGAAGTTATGGGTCCTACAGTAGGTCTATGTTGTTAGGTAAAGTTATGGTCCTACAGTGCGTCTATGTTGTTAGGTGAAGTTATGGGTCCTACAGTAGGTCTATGTTGTTGTTTGGTGAAGTTATGGGTCCTACAGTGGGTCTGTTGTTGTTATGTGAAGTTATGGGTCCTACAGTAGGTCTATGTTGTTAGGTGAAGTTATGGGTCCTACAGTAGGTCTATGTTGTTAGGTGAAGTTATGGGTCCTACAGTAGGTCTATGTTGTTTGGTGAAGTTATGTGTCCTACAGTAGGTCTATGTTGTTAGGTGAAGTTATGGGTCCTACAGTAGGTCTATGTTATTGTTAGGTAAAGTTATGGGTCCTACAGTAGGTCTATGTTATTGTTAGGTGTAGTTATGGGTCCTACAGTAGGCCTATGTTGTTAGGTGAAGTTATGGGTCCTACAGTAGGTCTATGTTGTTAGGTGAAGTTATGGGTCCTACAGTAGGTCTATGTTGTTAGGTGAAGTTATGGGTCCTACAGTAGGTCTATGTTGTTAGGTGAAGTTATGGGTCTTACATTAGGTCTTTGTTATTGTTAGGTAAAGTTATAGGTCCTACAGTAGGTCTATGTTGTTAGGTGAATTTATGGGTCCTACAGTAGTTCTATGTTGTTGTTTGGTGAAGTTATGGGTCCTACAGTAGGTCTATGTTGTTAGGTGAAGTTATGGGTGCTACAGTAGGTCTATGTTATTGTTAGGTGAAGTTATGGGTCCTACAGTAGGTCTATGTTGTTAGGTGAATTTATGGGTCCTACAGTAGGTCTATGTTGTTAGGTGAAGTTATGGGTCCTACATTAGGTCTATGTTGTTAGGTAAAGTTATGGGTCCTACAGTAGGTCTATGTTGTTAGGTGAGTTATGGGTCCTACAGTATTTCTATGTTGTTGTTTGGTGAAGTTATGGGTCCTACAGTGGGTCTATGTTGTTGTTAGGTGAAGTTATGGGTCCTACTGTAGGTCTATGTTGTTAGGTAAAGTTATGGTCCTACAGTAGGTCTATGTTGTTAGGTGAAGTTATGGGTCTTACAGTAGGTCTATGTTGTTGTTTGGTGAAGTTATGGGTCCTACAGTGGGTCTATGTTGTTAGGTGAAGTTATGGGTCCTACAGAGGTCTATGTTGTTAGGTGAAGTTATGGGTCCTACAGTAGGTCTATGTTGTTAGGTAAAGTTATGGTCCTACAGTAGGTCTATGTTGTTAGGTGAAGTTATGGGTCCTACACTAGGTCTATGTTGTTGTTAGGTGAAGTTATGGATCCTACAGTAGGTCTATGTTGTTAGGTGAAGTTATGGGTCCTACAATAGGTGGATGTTGTTAGGTGAAGTTATGGGTGCTACAGTAGGTCTATGTTATTGTTAGGTGAAGTTATGGGTCCTACCGTAGGTCTATGTTGTTAGGTGAATTTATGGGTCCTACAGTAGGTCTATGTTGTGAAGTTATGGGTCCTACATTAGGTCTATGGTGTTAGGTAAAGTTATGGGTCCTACAGTAGGTCTATGTTGTTAGGTGAAGTTATGGGTCCTACAGTAGTTCCTATGTTGTTGTTTGGTGAAGTTATGGGTCCTACAGTGGGTCTATGTTGTTGTTAGGTGAAGTTATGGGTCCTACAGTAGGTCTGTGTTATTGTTTGGTGAGGTTATGGGTCCTACAGTAGATCTATGTTGTTAGGTGAAGTTATGGGTCCTACAGTAGGTCTATGTTGTTAGGTGAAGTTATTTGTCCTACAGTAGGTCCATGTTGTTAGGTGAAGTTATGGGTGCTACAGAAGGTCTATGTTATTGTTAGGTGAAGTTATGGGTCCCTACAGTAGGTCTATGTTGTTAGGTGAATTTATGGGTCCTACAGTAGGTCTATGTTGTTAGGTGAAGTTATGTGTCCTACATTAGGTCTATGTTGTTAGGTAAAGTTATGGGTCCTACAGTAGGTCTATGTTGTTAGGTGAAGTTATGGGTCCTACAGTAGGTCTATGTTGTTAGGTGAAGTTATGGGTGCTACAGTAGGTCTATGTTATTGTTAGGTGAAGTTATGGGTCCTACAGTAGGTCTATGTTGTTAGGTGAATTTATGGGTCCTACAGTAGGTCTATGTTGTTAGGTGAAGTTATGGGTCCTACATTAGGTCTATGTTGTTAGGTAAAGTTTGGGTCCTACAGTAGGTCTATGTTGTTAGGTGAAGTTATGGGTCCTACAGTAGTTCTAAGTTGTTGTTAGGTGAAGTTATGGGTCCTACAGTAGGTCTGTGTTATTGTTAGGTGAGGTTATGGGGTCCTACAGTAGGTCTATGTTGTTAGGTGAATTTATGGGTCCTACAGTAGGTCTATGTTAGGTGAAGTTATGGGTCCTACATTAGGTCTATGTTGTTAGGTAAGTTATGGGTCCTACAGTAGGTCTATGTTGTTAGGTGAAGTTATGGGTCCTACAATAGGTGGATGTTGTTAGGTGGAAGTTATGGGTGCTACAGTAGGTCTATGTTATTGTTAGGTGAAGTTATGGGTCCTACCGTAGGTCTATGTTGTTAGGTGAATTTATGGGTCCTACAGTAGGTCTATGTTGTTAGGTGAAGTTATGGGTCCTACATTAGGTCTATGTTGTTAGGTAAAGTTATGGGTCCTACAGTAGGTCTATGTTAGAGTGAAGTTATGGGTCCTACAGTAGTTCTATGTTGTTGTTTGGTGAAGTTATGGGTCCTACAGTGGGTCTATGTTGTTGTTAGGTGAAGTTATGGGTCCTACAGTAGGTCTGTGTTATTGTTAGGGTGAGGTTATGGGTCCTACAGTAGATCTATGTTGTTAGGTGAAGTTATGGGTCCTACAGTAGGTCTATGTTGTTAGGTGAAGTTATTTGTCCTACAGTAGGTCTATGTTGTTAGGTGAAGTTATGGGTCCTACAGTAGGTCTATGTTGTTAGGTGAAGTTATGGGTGCTACAGTAGGTCTATGTTATTGTTAGGTGAAGTTATGGGTCCTACAGTAGGTCTATGTTGTTAGGTGAATTTATGGGTCCTACAGTAGGTCTATGTTGTTAGGTGAAGTTATGGGTCCTACATTAGGTCTATGTTGTTAGGTAAAGTTATGGGTCCTACAGTAGGTCTATGTTGTTAGGTGAAGTTATGGGTCCTACAGTAGTTCTAAGTTGTTGTTAGGTGAAGTTATGGGTCCTACAGTAGGTCTATGTTGTTAGGTGAAGTTATGGGTGCTACAGTAGGTCTATGTTATTGTTAGGTGAAGTTATGGGTCCTACAGTAGGTCTATGTTGTTAGGTGAATTTATGGGTCCTACAGTAGGTCTATGTTGTTAGGTGAAGTTATGGGTCCTACATTAGGTCTATGTTGTTAGGTGTTATGGGTCCTACGTAGGTCTATGTTGTTAGGTGGAGTTATGGGTCCCACAGTATTTCTATGTTGTTGGTGAAGTTATGGGTCCTACAGTGGGTCTATGTTGTTGTTAGGTGAAGTTATGGGTCCTACTGTAGGTCTATGTTGTTAGGTAAGTTATGGTCCTACAGTAGGTCTATGTTGTTAGGTGAAGTTATGGGTCCTACAGTAGGTCTATGTTGTTGTTTGGTGAAGTTATGGGTCCTACAGTGGGTCTATGTTGTTAGGTGAAGTTATGGGTCCTACAGGAGGTCTATGTTGTTAGGTGAAGTTATGGGTCCTACAGTAGGTCTATGTTGTTAGGTAAAGTTATGGTCCTACAGTAGGTCTATGTTGTTAGGTGAAGTTATGGGTCCTACACTAGGTCTATGTTGTTGTTAGGTGAAGTTATGGATCCTACAGTAGGTCTATGTTGTTAGGTGAAGTTATGGGTCCTACAATAGGTGGATGTTGTTAGGTGAAGTTATGGGTGCTACAGTAGGTCTATGTTATTGTTAGGTGAAGTTATGGGTCCTACCGTAGGTGTATGTTGTTAGGTGAATTTATGGGTCCTACAGTAGGTCTATGTTGTGAAGTTATGGGTCCTACATTAGGTCTATGTTGTTAGGTAAAGTTATGGGTCCTACAGTAGGTCTATGTTGTTAGGTGAAGTTATGGGTCCTACAGTAGTTCTATGTTGTTGTTTGGTGAAGTTATGGGTCCTACAGTGGGTCTATGTTGTTGTTAGGTGAAGTTATGGGTCCTACAGTAGGTCTGTGTTATTGTTTGGTGAGGTTATGGGTCCTACAGTAGATCTATGTTGTTAGGTGAAGTTATGGGTCCTACAGTAGGTCTATGTTGTTAGGTGAAGTTATTTGTCCTACAGTAGGTCTATGTTGTTAGGTGAAGTTATGGGTGCTACAGAAGGTCTATGTTATTGTTAGGTGAAGTTATGGGTCCTACAGTAGGTCTATGTTGTTAGGTGAATTTATGGGTCCTACAGTAGGTCTATGTTGTTAGGTGAAGTTATGGTCCTACATTAGGTCTATGTTGTTAGGGTAAAGTTATGGGTCCTACAGTAGGTCTATGTTGTTAGGTGAAGTTATGGGTCCTACAGTAGGTCTATGTTGTTAGGTGAAGTTATGGGTGCTACAGTAGGTCTATGTTATTGTTAGGTGAAGTTTGGGTCCTACAGTAGGTCTATGTTGTTAGGTGAATTTATGGGTCCTACAGTAGGTCTATGTTGTTAGGTGAAGTTATGGGTCCTACATTAGGTCTATGTTGTTAGGTAAAGTTATGGGTCCTACAGTAGGTCTATGTTGTTAGGGTGAAGTTATGGGTCCTACAGTAGTTCTAAGTTGTTGTTAGGTGAAGTTATGGGTCCTACAGTAGGTCTGTGTTATTGTTAGGTGAGGTTATGGGTCCTACAGTAGGTCTATGTTGTTAGGTGAATTTATGGGTCCTACAGTAGGTCTATGTTAGGTGAAGTTATGGGTCCTACATTAGGTCTATGTTGTTAGGTAAAGTTATGGGTCCTACAGTAGGTCTATGTTGTTAGGTGAAGTTATGGGTCCTACAATAGGTGGATGTTGTTAGGTGAAGTTATGGGTGCTACAGTAGGTCTATGTTATTGTTAGGTGAAGTTATGGGTCCTACCGTAGGTCCTATGTTGTTAGGTGAATTTATGGGTCCTACGTAGGTCTATGTTGTTAGGTGAAGTTATGGGTCCTACATTAGGTCTATGTTGTTAGGTAAGTTATGGGTCCTACAGTAGGTCTATGTTGTTAGGTGAAGTTATGGGTCCTACAGTAGTTCTATGTTGTTGTTTGGTGAAGTTATGGGTCCTACAGTGGGTCTATGTTGTTGTTAGGTGAAGTTATGGGTCCTACAGTAGGTCTGTGTTATTGTTAGGTGAGGTTATGGGTCCTACAGTAGATCTATGTTGTTAGGTGAAGTTATGGGTCCTACAGTAGGTCTATGTTGTTAGGTGAAGTTATTTGTCCTACAGTAGGTCTATGTTGTTAGGTGAAGTTATGGGTCCTACAGTAGGTCTATGTTGTTAGGTGAAGTTATGGGTGCTACAGTAGGTCTATGTTATTGTTAGGTGAAGTTATGGGTCCTACAGTAGGTCTATGTTGTTAGGTGAATTTATGGGTCCTACAGTAGGTCTATGTTGTTAGGTGAAGTTATGGGTCCTACATTAGGTCTATGTTGTTAGGTAAAGTTATGGGTCCTACAGTAGGTCTATGTTGTTAGGTGAAGTTATGGGTCCTACAGTAGTTCTAAGTTGTTGTTAGGTGAAGTTATGGGTCCTACAGTAGGTCTATGTTGTTAGGTGAAGTTATGGGGTGCTACAGTAGGTCTATGTTATTGTTAGGTGAAGTTATGGGTCCTACAGTAGGTCTATGTTGTTAGGTGAATTTATGGGTCCTACAGTAGGTCTATGTTGTTAGGGTGAAGTTATGGGTCCTACATTAGGTCTATGTTGTTAGGTAAAGTTATGGGTCCTACAGTAGGTCTATGTTGTTAGGGTGAAGTTATGGGTCCTACAGTATTTCTATGTTGTTGTTTGGTGAAGTTATGGGTCCTACAGTGGGTCTATGTTGTTGTTAGGTGAAGTTATGGGTCCTACTGTAGGTCTATGTTGTTAGGTAAAGTTATGGTCCTACAGTAGGTCTATGTTGTTAGGTGAAGTTATGGGTCTTACAGTAGGTCTATGTTGTTGTTTGGTGAAGTTATGGGTCCTACAGTGGGTCTATGTTGTTAGGTGAAGTTATGGGTCCTACAGAGGTCTATGTTGTTAGGTGAAGTTATGGGTCCTACAGTAGGTCTATGTTGTTAGGTAAAGTTATGGTCCTACAGTAGGTCTATGTTGTTAGGTGAAGTTATGGGTCCTACACTAGGTCTATGTTGTTGTTAGGTGAAGTTATGGATCCTACAGTAGGTCTATGTTGTTAGGTGAAGTTATGGGTCCTACAATAGGTGGATGTTGTTAGGTGAAGTTTGGGTGCTACAGTAGGTCTAAGTGTTATTGTTAGGTGAAGTTATGGGTCCTACCGTAGGTCTATGTTGTTAGGTGAATTTATGGGTCCTACAGTAGGTCTATGTTGTGAAGTTATGGGTCCTACATTAGGTCTATGTTGTTAGGTAAAGTTATGGGTCCTACAGTAGGTCTATGTTGTTAGGTGAAGTTATGGGTCCTACAGTAGTTCTATGTTGTTGTTTGGTGAAGTTATGGGTCCTACAGTGGGTCTATGTTGTTGTTAGGTGAAGTTATGGGTCCTACAGTAGGTCTGTGTTATTGTTTGGTGAGGTTATGGGTCCTACCGTAGATCTATGTTGTTAGGTGAAGTTATGGGTCCTACAGTAGGTCTATGTTGTTAGGTGAAGTTATTTGTCCTACAGTAGGTCTATGTTGTTAGGTGAAGTTATGGGTGCTACAGAAGGTCTATGTTATTGTTAGGTGAAGTTATGGGTCCTACAGTAGGTCTATGTTGTTAGGTGAATTTATGGGTCCTACAGTAGGTCTATGTTGTTAGGTGAAGTTATGTGTCCTACATTAGGTCTATGTTGTTAGGTAAAGTTATGGGTCCTACAGTAGGTCTATGTTGTTAGGTGAAGTTATGGGTCCTACAGTAGGTCTATGTTGTTAGGTGAAGTTATGGGTGCTACAGTAGGTCTATGTTATTGTTAGGTGAAGTTATGGGTCCTACAGTAGGTCTATGTTGTTAGGTGAATTTATGGGTCCTACAGTAGGTCTATGTTGTTAGGTGAAGTTATGGGTCCTACATTAGGTCTATGTTGTTAGGTAAAGTTATGGGTCCTACAGTAGGTCTATGTTGTTAGGTGAAGTTATGGGTCCTACAGTAGTTCTATGTTGTTGTTAGGTGAAGTTATGGGTCCTACAGTAGGTCTGTGTTATTGTTAGGTGAGGTTATGGGTCCTACAGTAGGTCTATGTTGTTAGGTGAATTTATGGGTCCTACAGTAGGTCTATGTTAGGTGAAGTTATGGGTCCTACATTAGGTCTATGTTGTTAGGTAAAGTTATGGGTCCTACAGTAGGTCTATGTTGTTAGGTGAAGTTATGGGTCCTACAATAGGTGGATGTTGTTAGGTGAAGTTATGGGTGCTACAGTAGGTCTATGTTATTGTTAGGTGAAGTTATGGGTCCTACCGTAGGTCTATGTTGTTAGGTGAATTTATGGGTCCTACAGTAGGTCTATGTTGTTAGGTGAAGTTATGGGTCCTACATTAGGTCTATGTTGTTAGGTAAAGTTATGGGTCCTACAGTAGGTCTATGTTGTTAGGTGAAGTTATGGGTCCTACAGTAGTTCTATGTTGTTGTTTGGTGAAGTTATGGGTCCTACAGTGGGTCTATGTTGTTGTTAGGTGAAGTTATGGGTCCTACAGTAGGTCTGTGTTATTGTTAGGTGAGGTTATGGGTCCTACAGTAGATCTATGTTGTTAGGGTGAAGTTATGGGTCCTACAGTAGGTCTATGTTGTTAGGTGAAGTTATTTGTCCTACAGTAGGTCTATGTTGTTAGGTGAAGTTATGGGTCCTACAGTAGGTCTATGTTGTTAGGTGAAGTTATGGGTGCTACAGTAGGTCTATGTTATTGTTAGGTGAAGTTATGGGTCCCTACAGTAGGTCTATGTTGTTAGGTGAATTTATGGGTCCTACAGTAGGTCTATGTTGTTAGGTGAAGTTATGGGTCCTACATTAGGTCTATGTTGTTAGGTAAAGTTATGGGTCCTACAGTAGGTCTATGTTGTTAGGTGAAGTTATGGGTCCTACAGTAGTTCTAAGTTGTTGTTAGGTGAAGTTATGGGTCCTACAGTAGGTCTGTGTTATTGTTAGGTGAGGTTATGGGTCCTACAGTAGGTCTATGTTGTTAGGTGAATTTATGGGTCCTACAGTAGGTCTATGTTAGGTGAAGTTATGGGTCCTACATTAGGTCTATGTTGTTAGGTAAAGTTATGGGTCCTACAGTAGGTCTATGTTGTTAGGTGAAGTTATGGGTCCTACAGTAGTTCTAAGTTGTTGTTTGGTGAAGTTATGGGTCCTACAGTGGGTCTATGTTGTTGTTAGGTGAAGTTATGGGTCCTACAGTAGGTCTATGTTGTTAGGTGAAGTTATGGGTCCTACAGTAGGTCTATGTTGTTAGGCGAAGTTATGGGTCCTACAGTAGGTCTATGTTGTTAGGTAAAGTTATGGTCCTACAGTGCGTCTATGTTGTTAGGTGAAGTTATGGGTCCTACAGTAGGTCTATGTTGTTGTTATGTGAAGTTATGGGTCCTACAGTAGGTCTATGTTGTTAGGTGAAGTTATGGGTCCTACAGTATGTCTATGTTGTTAGGTGAAGTTATGGGTCCTACAGTAGGTCTATGTTGTTTGGTGAAGTTATGTGTCCTACAGTAGGTATATGTTGTTAGGTGAAGTTATGGGTCTTACATTAGGTCTTTGTTATTGTTAGGTAAAGTTATGGGTCCTACAGTAGGTCTATGTTGTTAGGTGAATTTATGGGTCCTACAGTAGTTCTATGTTGTTGTTTGGTGAAGTTATGGGTCCTACAGTAGGTCTATGTTGTTAGGTGAAGTTATGGGTGCTACAGTAGGTCTATGTTATTGTTAGGTGAAGTTATGGGTCCTACAGTAGGTCTATGTTGTTAGGTGAATTTATGGGTCCTACAGTAGGTCTATGTTGTTAGGTGAAGTTATGGGTCCTACATTAGGTCTATGTTGTTAGGTAAAGTTATGGGTCCTACAGTAGGTCTATGTTGTTAGGTGAAGTTATGGGTCCTACAGTATTTCTATGTTGTTGTTTGGTGAAGTTAATGGATCCTACAGTGGGTCTATGTTGTTGTTAGGTGAAGTTATGGGGTCCTACTGTAGGTCTATGTTGTTAGGTAAAGTTATGGTCTACAGTAGGTCTGTTGTTACGTGAAGTTATGGGTCCTACAGTAGGTCTACTGTAGTTGTTTGTGAAGTTATGGGTCCTACAGTGGGGTCTATGTTGTTAGGTGAAGTTATGGGTCCTACTGTAGGTCTATGTTGTTAGGTAAAGTTATGGTCCTACAGTAGGTCTATGTTGTTAGGTGAAGTTATGGGTCCCACAGTAGGTCTATGTTGTTGTGTGGTGAAGTTATGGGTCCTACAGTGGGTCTATGTTGTTAGGTGAAGTTATGGGTCCTACAGTGGGTCTATGTTGTTGTAGGTGAAGTTATGGGTCCCAGTAGGTCTGTGTTATTGTTAGGTGAGGTTATGGGTCCTACAGTAGGTCTATGTTGTTAGGTGAAGTTATGGGTCCTACAGTAGGTCTATGTTGTTAGGTGAAGTTATGGGTCCTACATTAGGTCTATGTTGTTAGGTAAAGTTATGGGTCCTACAGTAGGTCTATGTTGTTAGGTGAAGTTATGGGTCCTACTGTAGGTCTATGTTGTTAGGTGAAGTTATGGGTGCTACAGTAGGTCTATGTTATTGTTAGGTGAAGTTATGGGTCCTACAGTAGGTCTATGTTGTTAGGTGAATTTATGGGTCCTACAGTAGGTCTATGTTGTTAGGTGAAGTTATGGGTCCTACATTAGGTCTATGTTGTTAGGTAAAGTTATGGGTCCTACAGTAGGTCTATGTTGTTAGGTGAAGTTATGGGTCCTACAGTAGTTCTAAGTTGTTGTTAGGTGAAGTTATGGGTCCTACAGTAGGTCTGTGTTATTGTTAGGTGAGGTTATGGGTCCTACAGTAGGTCTATGTTGTTAGGTGAATTTATGGGTCCTACAGTAGGTCTATGTTAGGTGAAGTTATGGGTCCTACATTAGGTCTATGTTGTTAGGTAGTTATGGGTCCTACAGTAGGTCTATGTTGTTAGGTGAAGTTATGGGTCCTACAGTAGTTCTAAGTTGTTGTTTGGTGAAGTTATGGGTCCTACAGTGGGTCTATGTTGTTGTTAGGTGAAGTTATGGGTCCTACAGTAGGTCTGTGTTATTGTTAGGTGAGGTTATGGGTCCTACAGTAGGTCTATGTTGTTAGGTGAAGTTATGGGTCCTACAGTAGGTCTATGTTGTTAGGCGAAGTTATGGGTCCTACAGTAGGTCTATGTTGTTAGGTAAAGTTATGGTCCTACAGTGCGTCTATGTTGTTAGGTGAAGTTATGGGTCCTACAGTAGGTCTATGTTGTTGTTTTTGAAGTTATGGGTCCTACAGTGGGTCTATGTTGTTGTTATGTGAAGTTATGGGTCCTACAGTAGGTCTATGTTGTTAGGTGAAGTTATGGGTCCTACAGTATGTCTATGTTGTTAGGTGAAGTTATGGGTCCTACAGTAGGTCTATGTTTTTTGGTGAAGTTATGTGTCCTACAGTAGGTATATGTTGTTAGGTGAAGTTATGGGTCCTACAGTAGGTATATGTTGTTAGGTGAAGTTATGGGTCCTACAGTAGGTCTATGTTATTGTTAGGTGAAGTTATGGGTCCTACAGTAGGTATATGTTATTGTTAGGTGTAGTTATGGGTCCTACAGTAGGCCTATGTTGTTAGGTGAAGTTATGGGTCCTACAGTAGGTCTATGTTGTTAGGTGAAGTTATGGGTCCTACAGTAGGTCTATGTTGTTAGGTGAAGTTATGGGTCCTACAGTAGGTCTATGTTGTTAGGGTGAAGTTATGGGTCCTACAGTAGGTCTTGTTGTTAGGTGAAGTTATGGGTCTTACATTAGGTCTTTGTTATTGTTAGGTGAAGTTATGGGTCCTACAGTAGGTCTATGTTGTTAGGTGAATTTATGGGTCCTACAGTAGTTCTATGTTGTTGTTTGGGTGAAGTTATGGGTCCTACAGTAGGTCTATGTTGTTAGGGTGAAGTTATGGGTTACAGTAGGTCTATGTTATTGTTAGGTGAAGTTATGGGTCCTACAGTAGGTCTATGTTGTTAGGTGAATTTATGGGTCCTACAGTAGGTCTATGTCTGTTAGGTGAAGTTATGGGTCCTACATTAGGTCTATGTTGTTAGGTAAGTTATGGGTCCTACAGTAGGTCTATGTTGTTAGGTGAAGTTATGGGTCCTACAGTATTTCTATGTTGTTGTTTGGTGAAGTTATGGGTCCTACAGTGGGTCTATGTTGTTGTTAGGTGAAGTTATGGGTCCTACTGTAGGTCTATGTTGTTAGGTAAAGTTATGGTCCTACAGTAGGTCTATGTTGTTAGGTGAAGTTATGGGTCCTACAGTAGGTCTATGTTGTTGTTTGGTGAAGTTATGGGTCCTACAGTGGGTCTATGTTGTTAGGTGAAGTTATGGGTCCTACTGTAGGTCTATGTTGTTAGGTAAAGTTATGGTCCTACAGTAGGTCTATGTTGTTAGGTAAAGTTATGGTCCTACAGTGCGTCTATGTTGTTAGGTGAAGTTATGGGTCCTACTGTAGGTCTATGTTGTTAGGTGAAGTTATGGGTCCTACAGTGGGTCTATGTTGTTGTTAGGTGAAGTTATGGGTCCTACAGTAGGTCTGTGTTATTGTTAGGTGAGGTTATGGGTCCTACAGTAGGTCTATGTTGTTAGGTGAAGTTATGGGTCCTACAGTAGGTCTATGTTGTTAGGTGAAGTTATGGGTCCTAGAGTAGGTCTATGTTGTTAGGTAAAGTTATGGTCCTACAGTGCGTCTATGTTGTTAGGTGAAGTTATGGGTCCTACAGTAGGTCTATGTTGTTGTTTGGTGAAGTTATGGGTCCTACAGTGGGTCTATGTTGTTGTTATGTGAAGTTATGGGTCCTACAGTAGGTCTATGTTGTTAGGTGAAGTTAT
The DNA here is from genome assembly GCF_020615455.1 of Coregonus clupeaformis. Classification (NCBI taxonomy): domain Eukaryota; kingdom Metazoa; phylum Chordata; class Actinopteri; order Salmoniformes; family Salmonidae; genus Coregonus; species Coregonus clupeaformis. The sequence continues at coordinate 222,966 of NW_025533533.1, read as the reverse complement.
GGGTCCTACAGTAGGTCTATGTTGTTAGGTGAAGTTATGGGTCCTACAGTAGGTCTATGTTGTTTGGTGAATTTATGTGTCCTACAGTAGGTCTATGTTGTTAGGTGAAGTTATGGGTCCTACAGTAGGTATATGTTGTTAGGTGAAGTTATGGGTCCTACAGTAGGTCTATGTTATTGTTAGGTGAAGTTATGGGTCCTACAGTAGGTCTATGTTATTGTTAGGTGTAGTTATGGGTCCTACAGTAGGCCTATGTTGTTAGGTGAAGTTATGGGTCCTACAGTAGGTCTATGTTGTTAGGTGAATTATGGGTCCTACAGTAGGTCTATGTTGTTAGGTGAAGTTATGGGTCCTACAGTAGGTCTATGTTGTTAGGTGAATTTATGGGTCCTACAGTAGTTCTATGTTGTTGTTTGGTGAAGTTATGGGTCCTACAGTAGGTCTATGTTGTTTGGTGAAGTTATGGGTCCTACAGTAGGTCTATGTTGTTAGGGGAAGTTATGGGTGCTACAGTAGGTCTATGTTGTTGTTTGGTGAAGTTATGGGTCCTACAGTGGGTCTATGTTGTTGTTATGTGAAGTTATGGGTCCTACAGTGGGTCTATGTTGTTGTTATGTGAAGTTATGGGTCCTACAGTAGGTCTATGTTGTTAGGTGAAGTTATGGGTCCTACAGTAGGTCTATGTTGTTAGGTGAAGTTATGGGTCCTACAGTAGGTCTATGTTGTTTGGTGAAGTTATGTGTCCTACAGTAGGTCTATGTTGTTAGGTGAAGTTATGGGTCCTACAGTAGGTATATATTTTTTTAGGTGAAGTTATGGGTCCTACAGTAGGTCTATGTTTTTGTTAGGTGAAGTTATGGGTCCTACAGTAGGTCTATGTTATTGTTAGGTGTAGTTATGGGTCCTACAGTAGGCCTATGTTGTTAGGTGAAGTTATGGGTCCTACAGTAGGTCTATGTTGTTAGGTGAAGTTATGGGTCCTACAGTAGGTCTATGTTGTTAGGTGAAGTTATGGGTCCTACAGTAGGTCTATGTTGTTAGGTGAAGTTATGGGTCCTACAGTAGGTCTATGTTGTTAGGTGAAGTTATGGGTCTTACATTAGGTCTTTGTTATTGTTAGGTAAAGTTATAGGTCCTACAGTAGGTCTATGTTGTTAGGTGAATTTATGGGTCCTACAGTAGTTCTATGTTGTTGTTTGGTGAAGTTATGGGTCCTACAGTAGGTCTATGTTGTTAGGTGAAGTTATGGGTGCTCAGTAGGTCTATGTTATTGTTAGGTGAAGTTATGGGTCCTACAGTAGGTCTATGTTGTTAGGTGAATTTATGGGTCCTACAGTAGGTCTATGTTGTTAGGTGAAGTTATGGATCCTACATTAGGTCTATGTTGTTAGGTAAAGTTATGGGTCCTACAGTAGGTCTATGTTGTTAGGTGAAGTTATGGGTCCTACAGTATTTCTATGTTGTTGTTTGGTGAAGTTATGGGTCCTACAGTGGGTCTATGTTGTTGTTAGGTGAAGTTATGGGTCCTACTGTAGGTCTATGTTGTTAGGTAAAGTTATGGTCCTACAGTAGGTCTATGTTGTTAGGTGAAGTTATGGGTCTTACAGTAGGTCTATGTTGTTGTTTGGTGAAGTTATGGGTCCTACAGTGGGTCTATGTTGTTAGGTGAAGTTATGGGTCCTACAGGAGGTCTATGTTGTTAGGTAAAGTTATGGTCCTACAGTAGGTCTATGTTGTTAGGTGAAGTTATGGGTCCTACACTAGGTCTATGTTGTTGTTAGGTGAAGTTATGGATCCTACAGTAGGTTTATGTTGTTAGGTGAAGTTATGGGTCCTACAATAGGTGGATGTTGTTAGGTGAAGTTATGGGTGCTACAGTAGGTCTATGTTATTGTTAGGTGAAGTTATGGGTCCTACCGTAGGTCTATGTTGTTAGGTGAAGTTATGGGTCCTAAAGTAGTTCTATGTTGTTGTTTGGTGAAGTTATGGGTCCTACAGTGGGTCTATGTTGTTGTTAGGTGAAGTTATGGGTCCTACAGTAGGTCTGTGTTATTGTTAGGTGAGGTTATGGGTCCTACAGTAGATCTATGTTGTTAGGTGAAGTTATGGGTCCTACAGTAGGTCTATGTTGTTAGGTGAAGTTATGGGTGCTACAGAAGGTCTATGTTATTGTTAGGTGAAGTTATGGGTCCTACAGTAGGTCTATGTTGTTAGGTGAAGTTATGGGTCCTACAATAGGTGGATGTTGTTAGGTGAAGTTATGGGTGCTACAGTAGGTCTATGTTATTGTTAGGTGAAGTTATGGGTCCTACCGTAGGTCTATGTTGTTAGGTGAAGTTATGGGTCCTACAGTAGGTCTATGTTGTTGTTTTTGAAGTTATGGGTCCTACAGTGGGTCTATGTTGTTGTTATGTGAAGTTATGGGTCCTACAGTAGGTCTATGTTGTTAGTTGAAGTTATGGGTCCTACAGTATGTCTATGTTGTTAGGTGAAGTTATGGGTCCTACAGTAGGTCTATGTTGTTTGGTGAAGTTATGTGTCCTACAGTAGGTATATGTTGTTAGGTGAAGTTATGGGTCCTACAGTAGGTATATGTTGTTAGGTGAAGTTATGGGTCCTACAGTAGGTCTATGTTATTGTTAGGTGAAGTTATGGGTCCTACAGTAGGTCTATGTTATTGTTAGGTGTAGTTATGGGTCCTACAGTAGGCCTATGTTGTTAGGTGAAGTTATGGGTCCTACAGTAGGTCTATGTTGTTAGGTGAAGTTATGGGTCCTACAGTAGGTCTATGTTGTTAGGTGAAGTTATGGGTCCTACAGTAGGTCTATGTTGTTAGGTGAAGTTATGGGTCCTACAGTAGGTCTATGTTGTTAGGTGAAGTTATGGGTCTTACATTAGGTCTTTGTTATTGTTAGGTAAAGTTATGGGTCCTACAGTAGGTCTATGTTGTTAGGTGAATTTATGGGTCCTACAGTAGTTCTATGTTGTTGTTTGGTGAAGTTATGGGTCCTACAGTAGGTCTATGTTGTTAGGTGAAGTTATGGGTGCTACAGTAGGTCTATGTTATTGTTAGGTGAAGTTATGGGTCCTACAGTAGGTCTATGTTGTTAGGTGAATTTATGGGTCCTACAGTAGGTCTATGTTGTTAGGTGAAGTTATGGGTCCTACATTAGGTCTATGTTGTTAGGTAAAGTTATGGGTCCTACAGTAGGTCTATGTTGTTAGGTGAAGTTATGGGTCCTACAGTATTTCTATGTTGTTGTTTGGTGAAGTTATGGGTCCTACAGTGGGTCTATGTTGTTGTTAGGTGAAGTTATGGGTCCTACTGTAGGTCTATGTTGTTAGGTAAAGTTATGGTCCTACAGTAGGTCTATGTTGTTAGGTGAAGTTATGGGTCCTACAGTAGGTCTATGTTGTTGTTTGGTGAAGTTATGGGTCCTACAGTGGGTCTATGTTGTTAGGTGAAGTTATGGGTCCTACTGTAGGTCTATGTTGTTAGGTAAAGTTATGGTCCTACAGTAGTTCTATGTTGTTAGGTGAAGTTATGGGTCCTACAGTAGGTCTATGTTGTTGTTTGGTGAAGTTATGGGTCCTACAGTGGGTCTATGTTGTTAGGTGAAGTTATGGGTCCTACAGTGGGTCTATGTTGTTGTTAGGTGAAGTTATGGGTCCTACAGTAGGTCTGTGTTATTGTTAGGTGAGGTTATGGGTCCTACAGTAGGTCTATGTTGTTAGGTGAAGTTATGGGTCCTACAGTAGGTCTATGTTGTTAGGTGAAGTTATGGGTCCTAGAGTAGGTCTATGTTGTTAGGTAAAGTTATGGTCCTACAGTGCGTCTATGTTGTTAGGTGAAGTTATGGGTCCTACAGTAGGTCTATGTTGTTGTTTGGTGAAGTTATGGGTCCTACAGTGGGTCTATGTTGTTGTTATGTGAAGTTATGGGTCCTACAGTAGGTCTATGTTGTTAGGTGAAGTTATGGGTCCTACAGTAGGTCTATGTTGTTAGGTGAAGTTATGGGTCCTACAGTAGGTCTATGTTGTTTGGTGAAGTTATGTGTCCTACAGTAGGTCTATGTTGTTAGGTGAAGTTATGGGTCCTAACAGTAGGTATATGTTGTTAGGTGAAGTTATGGGTCCTACAGTAGGTCTATGTTATTGTTAGGTGAAGTTATGGGTCCTACAGTAGGTCTATGTTATTGTTAGGTGTAGTTATGGGTCCTACAGTAGGCCTATGTTGTTAGGTGAAGTTATGGGTCCTACAGTAGGTCTATGTTGTTAGGTGAAGTTATGGGTCCTACAGTAGGTCTATGTTGTTAGGTGAAGTTATGGGTCCTACAGTAGGTCTATGTTGTTAGGTGAAGTTATGGGTCCTACAGTAGGTCTATGTTGTTAGGTGAAGTTATGGGTCTTACATTAGGTCTTTGTTATTGTTAGGTAAAGTTATAGGTCCTACAGTAGGTCTATGTTGTTAGGTGAAGTTATGGGTCTTACAGTAGGTCTATGTTGTTGTTTGGTGAAGTTATGGGTCCTACAGTGGGTCTATGTTGTTAGGTGAAGTTATGGGTCCTACAGGAGGTCTATGTTGTTAGGTGAAGTTATGGTCCTACAGTAGGTCTATGTTGTTAGGTGAAGTTATGGGTCCTACACTAGGTCTATGTTGTTGTTAGGTGAAGTTATGGATCCTACAGTAGGTCTATGTTGTTAGGTGAAGTTATGGGTCCTACAATAGGTGGATGTTGTTAGGTGAAGTTATGGGTGCTACAGTAGGTCTATGTTATTGTTAGGTGAAGTTATGGGTCCTACCGTAGGTCTATGTTGTTAGGTGAAGTTATGGGTCCTAAAGTAGTTCTATGTTGTTGTTTGGTGAAGTTATGGGTCCTACAGTGGGTCTATGTTGTTGTTAGGTGAAGTTATGGGTCCTACAGTAGGTCTGTGTTATTGTTAGGTGAGGTTATGGGTCCTACAGTAGATCTATGTTGTTAGGTGAAGTTATGGGTCCTACAGTAGGTCTATGTTGTTGTTAGGTGAAGTTATGGGTCCTACTGTAGGTCTATGTTGTTAGGTAAAGTTATGGTCCTACAGTAGGTCTATGTTGTTAGGTGAAGTTATGGGTCCTAACAGTAGGTCTATGTTGTTGTTTGGTGAAGTTATGGGTCCTACAGTGGGTCTATGTTGTTAGGTGAAGTTATGGGTCCTACTGTAGGTCTATGTTGTTAGGTAAAGTTATGGTCCTACAGTGTTCTGTATGTTGTTAGGTGAAGTTATGGGTCCTACAGTAGGTCTATGTTGTTGTTTGGTGAAGTTATGGGTCCTACAGTGGGTCTATGTTGTTAGGTGAAGTTATGGGTCCTACAGTGGGTCTATGTTGTTGTTAGGTGAAGTTATGGGTCCTACAGTAGGTCTGTGTTATTGTTAGGTGAGGTTATGGGTCCTACAGTAGGTCTATGTTGTTAGGTGAAGTTATGGGTCCTACAGTAGGTCTATGTTGTTAGGTGAAGTTATGGGTCCTAGAGTAGGTCTATGTTGTTAGTAAAGTTATGGTCCTACAGTGCGTCTATGTTGTTAGGTGAAGTTATGGGTCCTACAGTAGGTCTATGTTGTTGTTTGGTGAAGTTATGGGTCCTACAGTGGGTCTATGTTGTTGTTATGTGAAGTTATGGGTCCTACAGTAGGTCTATGTTGTTAGGTGAAGTTATGGGTCCTACAGTAGGTCTATGTTGTTAGGTGAAGTTATGGGTCCTACAGTAGGTCTATGTTGTTTGGTGAAGTTATGTGTCCTACAGTAGGTCTATGTTGTTAGGTGAAGTTATGGGTCCTACAGTAGGTCTATGTTATTGTTAGGTGAAGTTATGGGTCCTACAGTAGGTCTATGTTATTGTTAGGTGTAGTTATGGGTCCTACAGTAGGCCTATGTTGTTAGGTGAAGTTATGGGTCCTACAGTAGGTCTATGTTGTTAGGTGAAGTTATGGGTCCTACAGTAGGTCTATGTTGTTAGGTGAAGTTATGGGTCCTACAGTAGGTCTATGTTGTTAGGTGAAGTTATGGGTCCTACAGTAGGTCTATGTTGTTAGGTGAAGTTATGGGTCTTTGTTATTGTTAGGTAAAGTTATAGGTCCTACAGTAGGTCTATGTTGTTAGGTGAAGTTATGGGTCTTACAGTAGGTCTATGTTGTTGTTTGGTGAAGTTATGGGTCCTACAGTGGGTCTATGTTGTTAGGTGAAGTTATGGGTCCTACAGGAGGTCTATGTTGTTAGGTGAAGTTATGGTCCTACAGTAGGTCTATGTTGTTAGGTGAAGTTATGGGTCCTACACTAGGTCTATGTTGTTGTTAGGTGAAGTTATGGATCCTACAGTAGGTCTATGTTGTTAGGTGAAGTTATGGGTCCTAAAGTAGTTCTATGTTGTTGTTTGGTGAAGTTATGGGTCCTACAGTGGGTCTATGTTGTTGTTAGGTGAAGTTATGGGTCCTACAGTAGGTCTGTGTTATTGTTAGGTGAGGTTATGGGTCCTACAGTAGATCTATGTTGTTAGGTGAAGTTATGGGTCCTACAGTAGGTCTATGTTGTTAGGTGAAGTTATGGGTGCTACAGAAGGTCTATGTTATTGTTAGGTGAAGTTATGGGTCCTACAGTAGGTCTATGTTGTTAGGTGAATTTATGGGTCCTACAGTAGGTCTATGTTGTTAGGTGAAGTTATGGGTCCTACATTAGGTCTATGTTGTTAGGTAAAGTTATGGGTCCTACAGTAGGTCTATGCTGTTAGGTGAAGTTATGGGTCCTACAGTAGGTCTCTGTTGTTAGGTGAAGTTATGGGTGCTACAGTAGGTCTATGTTATTGTTAGGTGAAGTTATGGGTCCTACTGTAGGTCTATGTTGTTAGCTGAATTTATGGGTCCTACAGTAGGTCTATGTTGTTAGGTGAAGTTATGGGTCCTACATTAGGTCTATGTTGTTAGGTAAAGTTATGGGTCCTACAGTAGGTCTATGTTGTTAGGTGAAGTTATGGGTCCTACAGTAGTTCTAAGTTGTTGTTTGGTGAAGTTATGGGTCCTACAGTGGGTCTATGTTGTTGTTAGGTGAAGTTATGGGTCCTACAGTAGGTCTGTGTTATTGTTAGGTGGGGTTATGGGTCCTACAGTAGGTCTATGTTAGGTGAAGTTATGGGTCCTACATTAGGTCTATGTTGTTAGGTAAAGTTATGGGTCCTACAGTAGGTCTATGTTGTTTGGTGAAGTTATGGGTCCTACAGTGGGTCTATGTTGTTGTTAGGTGAAGTTATAGGTCCTACAGTAGGTCTATGTTGTTAGGTAAAGTTATGGTCCTACAGTGCGTCGATGTTGTTAGGTGAAGTTATGGGTCCTACAGTAGGTCTATGTTGTTGTTTGGTGAAGTTATGGGTCCTACAGTGGGTCTATGTTGTTGTTATGTGAAGTTATGGGTCCTACAGTAGGTCTATGTTGTTAGGTGAAGTTATGGGTCCTACACTAGGTCTATGTTGTTAGGTCAAGTTATGGGTCCTACAGTAGGTCTATGTTGTTTGGTGAAGTTATGTGTCCTACAGTAGGTATATGTTGTTAGGTGAAGTTATGGGTCCTACAGTAGGTCTATGTTGTTAGGTGAAGTTATGGGTCCTACAGTAGGTCTATGTTGTTAGGTGAAGTATTGGGTCCTACAGTAGGTCTATGTTGTTAGGTGAAGTTATGGTTCCTACAGTAGGTCTATGTTGTTGTTAGGTGAAGTTATGGGTCCTACAGTGGGTCTATGTTGTTGTTAGTTGAAGTTATGGGTCCTACAGTAGGTCTATGTTATTGTTAGGTGAAGTTATGGGTCCTACAGTAGGTCTATGTTGTTAGGTGAAGTTATGGGTCCTACAGTAGGTATATGTTGTTAGGTGAAGTATTGGGTCCTACAGTAGGTCTATGTTGTTAGGTGAAGTTATGGGTCCTACAGTAGGTCTATGTTGTTGTTTGGTGAAATTATAGGTCCTACAGTGGGTCTATGTTGTTGTTAGTTGAAGTTATGGGTCCTACAGTAGGTCTATGTTATTGTTAGTTGAAGTTATGGGTTCTACAGTAGGTCTATGTTGTTAGGTGAAGTTATGGGTCCTACAGTAGGTCTGTGTTATTGTTAGGTGAAGTTATGGGTCCTACAGTAGGTGTATGTTGTTAGGTGAAGTTATGGGTCCTACAGTAGGTCTGTGTTATTGTTAGGTGAAGTTATGGGTCCTACAGTAGGTGTATGTTGTTAGGTGAAGTTATGGGTCCTACAGTAGGTCTATGTTGTTTGGTGAAGTTATGGGTCCTACAGTGGGTCTATGTTGTTGTTAGGTGAAGTTATGGGTCCTACAGTAGGTCTATGTTGTTAGGTGAAGTTATGGGTCCTACAGTAGGTCTATGTTGTTAGGTGAAGTTATGGGTCCTACAGTAGGTCTATGTTGTTGTTTGGTGAAGTTATGGGTCCTACAGTGGGTCTATGTTGTTGTTAGGTGAAGTTATGGGTCCTACAGTAGGTCTGTGTTATTGTTAGGTGAGGTTATGGGTCCTACAGTAGGTCTATGTTGTTAGGTGAAGTTATGGGTCCTACAGTAGGTCTATGTTGTTGTTTGGTGAAGTTATGGGTCCTACAGTGGGTCTATGTTGTTGTTAGGTGAAGTTATGGGTCCTACAGTAGGTCTGTGTTATTGTTAGGTGAGGTTATGGGTCCTACAGTAGGTCTATGTTGTTAGGTGAAGTTATGGGTCCTACAGTAGGTCTATGTTGTTGTATGGTGAAGTTATGGGTCCTACAGTGGGTCTATGTTGTTGTTAGGTGAAGTTATGGGTCCTACAGTAGGTCTGTGTTATTGTTAGGTGAGGTTATGGGTCCTACAGTAGGTTTATGTTGTTAGGTGAAGTTATGGGTCCTACAGTAGGTCTATGTTGTTGTTAGGTGAAGTTATGGGTCCTACAGTAGGTCTATGTTGTTGTTAGGTGAAGTTATGGGTCCTACAGTAGGTCTGTGTTATTGTTAGGTGAAGTTATGGGTCCTACAGTAGGTCTATGTTGTTAGGTGAAGTTATGGGTCCTACAGTAGTTCTATGTTGTTAGGTGAAGTTATGGGTCCTACAGTAGGTCTATGTTGTTAGGTGAAGTTATGGGTCCTACAGTAGGTCTATGTTGTTAGGTGAAGTTATGGGTCCTACAGTAGGTCTATGTTATTGTTAGGTGAAGTTATGGGTCCTACAGTAGGTCTGTGTTATTGTTAGGTGAAGTTATGGGTCCTACAGTAGGTCTATGTTATTGTTAGGTGAAGTTATGGGTCCTACAGTAGGTCTATGTTGTTAGGTGAAGTTATGGGTCCTACAGTAGGTCATGGGCTATTTTACCAAGGAAAGTGATGGAGTGCTGCATCAGATGACCTGGCCTCCACAATCCCCCGACCTCAACCCAATTGAGATGGTTTGGGATGAGTTGAACCGCAGAGTGAAGGAAAAGCAGCCAACAAGTGCTCAGCATATGTGGGAACTCCTTCAAGACTGTTGGAAAAGCATTCCAGATGAAGCTGCTTGAGAGAATGCCAAGAGTGTGCAAAGCTGTCATCAAGGCAAAGGGTGGCTATTTGAAGAATCTCAAATATAAAATATATTTTGATTAGTTTAACACTATTTTATTATTATTATTATTATTATTATTATTATTATTATATTTTGGTTACTACATGATTCCAGGTGTGTTATTTCATAGTTTTGATGTCTTCACTATTGTCCTACAATGTAGAAAATAGTCAAAATAAAGAACAACCCTTGAATGAGTAGTTGTGTCCAAACTTTTGACTGGTACTGTATCTTATTGTTAGTTGAAGTTATGGGCCAATTTGGCATACACTTAGTGTGTAAAGGGTAGCGATTTCTGCATTAGCATGGAGGAGTTTCTGCAGCCAAATTGTGTTGCATAGCAACAAACGGCAAACACAGAAAGGGTCCTATATTGGAGAGTAAAAGTCTTCTGGCACTCTGCTTAGGATTTTACCAACTTTAATAACTTATTTCGAGCCTAGAATCATCGATGTTACTACTAATCTGAAAACAAGACAAAAGATGACTATTGTTGCTCACTTGACTGTCTTAAGACAATTGTCAAATAATTAAAGATGTCAGTTGTTGTACAATTTCATGGGTATGCTCTGGGTATCACCTTTTACCTCAAATAAACAGTGTATTTCTGCTGTTGTGGTTCTTTAACCATCTGTCTGACTTTGTCGTTCACACAGGAGACAGACGTGGCTATCGTGGATCCTCTGGGGAGCCTCAACAACATGATGCTGACGAGGCAGAAAGGTCTCTCTCCAGATCAGAACACCTTAAAAAAAAACATCTGAGACCCACTGGGAAGAAATCTCACTGCTGCTCTGACTGTGGGAAACGTTGCAGGTTTACATCAGAACTTAAAATACACCAGCGAGTACACACAGGAGAGAAACCTTATAGCTGTGATCAATGTGGGAAGAGTTTTACTCAGTCAAGCTACCTGATAGTACATCTGAGAAGACACACAGGAGAGAAATCTTATAGCTGTGATCAATGTGGGAAGAGTTTTGGTACATCTGTGTATCTGATGATACACCAGAGAACACACACAGGAGAGAAACCTTATGGCTGTAATCAATGTGGGAAGAGTTTTACTCAGTCAAGCGGCCTGGTAGTACACCAGAGAACACACACAGGAGAGAAACCGTATAGCTGTACTCAATGTGGGAAGAGTTTTACTCAGTCAGGCAGCCTGGTATCACACCAGAGAAGACACATAGGAGAGAAACCTTATAGCTGTACTCAATGTGGGAAGAGTTTTACTCAGTCAAGCGCGCTGATAGGGCACCAGAGAACACACACAGGAGAGAAATCTTACCACTGTACTGACTGCAGAAAGAGTTTTGTTAGGTTAAGATATTTAAAATCACACCAGAGAACACACACAACACAGGAGAGAAACTATATAGCAGGAGATAAATGATATAGCTGTACTCAATGTGGGAAGAGTTTTATGCAGTCAAGTGGCCTTATAGTACATCTGAGAACTCACACAGGAGAGAAGACGTATAGCTGTGATCATGTGACAAGAGATACTCTGATAAAATATCTCTGATCAAACATCAGAAAATACATACATGAAGGAGTTGTTTCATGATATCAATGAAATAATGTCACAATGTAGAATATTTAAACATTGTAGTAGGACTATTTTAATTAATATCACAATGTAGAACCCTAAACGTTTCCCCCTGTTCAATTTATTTCAGCATGATATGGATATTAGCCTCTGGGAAAAATCCAGGCTCTGAATTGAAAGAGTATTTATGTGATTTAACAAAAAGTGAAAAAAAAAAAAAGTTGTGTTACACTTACCTTGTTGGCAACCCACTTGAATCAAAAGTTGTGTTCCACGTTAATCAAAATGTAGCTAGCTGTTTTCTACAAATTGTCCTCTGACCAGTGATGTACACATTATTCCCAGATTCCATGTGGTGTTTGAGCTATTCGTTTTAACAGGATGTGCAACCACATCTCCCCCCTCTTGCGCAATTGATTTCAACATGATATCGATGAAATAAGTGTTGCGTTCTTTGTTTAGCTTACCCATAAATGGAAATACATCACTCCAAAATGTAGCTGACTGTCTTCTGCAGGTTGTCCTCTAACCAGTGAGGTAAAAGTTATCTCCCATTTCCATGTGTTTTTTTAGTTTTGTTAGTTTCAACAGCAGGTACAACCTGATCTCCCCCATAATCGATATCAGTGACTTATTGTTGGTGCTTGTGCAGTTTATAAAGTGCTTGTTTTAATATGATTATTGTGGCACATTTGTGTAGATAGTACAGTTTAGGTTTAGGTTTTCAATATATCACAAACTGTTTTTTGCATATTGGTTATTGATTTGGACATGTTAAAACTGTGTTTTGACATTGAGGTTTCCCACGTAGCAAAATGTCATTGAAAAGACATTGAAAAGAAGACTATGCCTGATGTCCAATATAAACTCAGCAAAAAAAGAAACGTCCCCTTTTCAGGACCCTGTCTTTCAAAGATAATTTGTAAAAATCCAAATAACTTCACAGATCTTCATTGTAAAGGGTTTAAACACTGTTTCCCATGCTTGTTCAATGAACCATAAATAATTAATGAACATGCACCTGTGGAACGGTCGTTAAGACACTAACAACTTTAGATGGTAGGCAATTAAGGTCACAGTTATGAAAACTTAGGACACAAAAGAGGCCTTTCTATTGACTCTGGAAAACACCAAAAGAAATATGCCCAGGGTCCCTGCTCATCTGCGTGAACGTGCCTTATGCATGCTGCAAGGAGGCATCCTCCCTCATGTGGTACCCTTCCTGCAGGCTCATCCTGACATGACAATGCCACCAGCCATACTGCTCATTCTGTGCGTGATTTCCTGCAAGACAGGAATGTCAGTGTTCTGTCATGGCCAGTGAAGAACCCGGATCTCAATCCCATTGAGCACGTCTGGGACCTGTTGGATCGATGGTGAGGGCTAGGGCAATTCCCCCAGAAATGTCCGGGGAACTTGTATGTGCATTGGTGGAAGAGTGGGGTAACATCTCACAGCAAGAACTGGCAAATCTGGTGCAGTCCATGAGGAGGAGATGCACTGCAGTACTTAATGCAGCTGGTGGCCACACCAGATACTGACTGTTACTTTTGATTTTGACCCCCCCAGGGACACATTATTTGTGTGTGGAACTTGTTCAGTTTATGTCTCAGTTGTTGAATCTTGTTATGTTCATACAAATATTTACACATGTTAAGTTTGCTGAAAATAAACGCAGTTCGACAGTGAGAGGACTTTTTTTTGTTGCTGAGTTTCATTCGGTTTTGTTGAAAATATGTATTTTCAGGTCGTTTCAACGACTTGACAACAACTTAATTTCAACGTACTTGCAGCCTATAAACATGGACGCAGTATAATAAATTGGTCTATAATCAGTTTTATTAACAATCTTACATCACTCCAGTATTTCTTTACAACATTCAAGTGCTACTTGTCTTTATTCCACTACTGAAGAAGCATGACTCAAATCACCTACTCATATTTCAAACATCCAGCCTGACAAAATATACATTTTTAATTATTCAATGCCTCACCATTAAGTGAATTATTGCCAATACATATTAACAAAGGGGTGTACATTCTGTTTTGATATTCCATAATATTTACATTTCATGTAACATTTAGTAATTATAATTTATGCAACCAACTGACAATTTTTTGCTACTATTATATTGACATTGTTGCCCTGCTTGTAGAATATCAGGGTTCATTCTCAGATGTGCCAACCCAAATGTACTAGAGTATGACATTGGGGACTCGGCCCCAATCCAACAACATGCCTATCGCGTGAACCCTGAAAAGAGAGAGAAGCGCTGCAGTGAGGTGGAAAGTTACTGAGGATATTGCAGGAGTTTCCTCTTGAAATCAGACATGTCCGTGGTAAGGACAACTTGGTTGCTGATTGTCTCAAGGGTGGGCAGTCAAAAGGATTTGTGTTTTGCAGTTAGCCAGTGCGTTGTCATGGATCACAATTTATTTTGACTGCACGTTTTTCTGTATTGGAGATGAGTTTTGTTTGGGCTCGTTCCAAGGGGACGAGAGTTCTAGAAGCTAATGAGTTTTAGAAGCTAGTGAGTTTTAGGAAGACCAGAGTTCTAGAAGCTAGTGAGTTTTAGGAAGACCAGAGTTCTAGAAGCTAGTGAGTTTTAGGAAGACCAGAGTTCTAGAAGCTAGTGAGTTTTAGGACGACCAGAGTTCTAGAAGCTAGTGAGTTTTAGGAAGACCAGAGTTCTAGAAGCTAGTGAGTTTTAGGAAGACCAGAGTTCTAGAAGCTGGTGAGTTTTAGCAAGACGAGAGTTATAGAAACTAGTGAGTTTTAGGTCAGTAACTTATAACCACGGAACCACCCCAGACCTTTCATGCATGACTTAAAGCACCTGAGTATTAGATTTACTGCCAGGGTCTAGTATGTCACTGCCAGGTCTGATTTTCTCTTTGGTTTTGAGCCCACGGCAAGAAGGCACCAGAGCCTATTGTGGTAACAGGTTCACACTAGATAACACAACCACACAGTGCATGAAAAACACGAGTGTGGCTAACAGTTCCAGTGCAAAGCTTGAGCTAGCTACCGAGCTAGCATACAAACTCGGTAGCACAGAGTAGATCCTCCATATGACGTTGAGAAATAGTGCATTGTGGGTAGTTTAGAAGATATCTGGAAATAAGTTAATAAATGTGTAATAACGCAAAAACATAACTGTTTGAACTTAATAGGTAACCAGATCGTGACTACAACTAAGTTCCTAAGTCTTTAACCACACTGTGTTGTTACATTGGTGGGTAAAAACACATGCTTCCTACGCTTTAACTTTTTGTCTGAAAATTAAATCTACATTTTACTCAACTGCGTTACCCACTCCAGTCAGCAGATGGCGATGTGGGACTTTAAGGCTATGCTGCTAGTGTGACGTATAATCTAGTGGACGGGACGCTTCTTTCAACAGTAGCAACAGTTAGTCAGACACCTCGGTAGCTTGCTAGCCAAAATAGCCGAACCAATAAAGCTCTTTAGACGCTTTCGTGTATATTAGCCACTGTGTTTTAAACCCACTTCTGTCGTCTAGTTAGTTATCCCATTTAATTTCATATTTACGGTGTTGTTGTTATTGGTCAGCTAGCTGGCTGGTTAAGTTAGCACTAGCCTAGCTAGCTAACATCCCCGACCATGAGCTCACTAAGCTACTCTCCTCCTGCTAAAGAAGAGGAGGTCTGCTGGGCAGAGAAAGAAGCTCTAGTGAAAGAGGAGGAGGATGTTACAATACAAAAACAAGTAGAGGGTGAGGCTGTTACCGTGAAAGAAGAAGAGAAAGATGTTACAGTGAAAGAAGAGGAAGACGCGTTCAGAGTGAAAGAGGAGGAGGATGTTACAGTGAAAGAAGAGGAAGACGCGTTCAGAGTGAAAGAGGAGGAGGATGTTACAGTGAAAGAAGAGGAAGACGCGTTCAGAGTGAAAGAGGAGGAGGATTTTACAGTGAAAGAAGAGGAAGACGCGTTGTCAGAGTGAAAGAGGAGGAGGATCAGTGAAAGAAGAGGAGGTTCCGTTTTTGGAGTGAAAGAGGAGGAGGGGGAGATGACTGTCACATCGAAAAAGGAGGAGGAAGAAGAGGAGGAAACTGGATATCTGGTTCCGGTTTCCCAAAGGCGTCTTAAGGCATCCAATGGTTCTAATGATGAACTTAGCAGTAAGATGGTTTTGAGAAACCGGGCCCTGATTAACACTAGTAAGTACTGTCTTAAAAACAGAGGCACAAACTCTGCAGTTGTTGAACTGATGTGTGGTTTTAAAGCTGAAATCTGTAGTTGCTACATCCATATTTGGACTTTTAAATTATTTATAGATAGCCATTGATTCTTGAAGAATATAACACATGCCTCATGAGCTTAGTTCAACTGTTGCCAACCCTCACCACCAGGGGGCAGCCTGTCAGGATGTTCAGCATCCAGTTGAAGATGGAGGTGTTCAGTCCCAGGGTCCTTAGCTTAGTGATGAGCTTTGAGGGCACTATGGTGTGGAACACTATGGTGGTTTGCTTGAAACATGTAGGTACTGAGTCAGGGAGACGTTGAAAATGGCAGTGAAGACTGGTAATCCGTTTGTCCCTGCGGCTTTGTGAATGTTAACCTGTTTAAAGGTCTTACTCACATCGGCTAAGGAGAGCATGATCATACGTGATCATATCATTAACCCTTAGAGTCGACGACGAAATTTGCTTCAGTCTAAGTAACCTAAGTAATCCATAGAACGACCATCTTAAAACGATTCCATATGTCAGTTTAGCCCCCCCCCACCCAACGGTATTAAATTGAAGGAATAAATCCGAGCCTCACGCTCATCACCTGTGGAAGGCGGGGCTTCCAGCGAGGCGTGGATTTAATAGTATGTTGCACCTAGTTTCCCTCCTTCAGGGAACAGTAGTTATAGTCATACCATTACGCTTGTCATATGATGTATTAAGCATTTAACAGTTAAATTAGGCCTCGACATTGAACTACACTGAACAAATATATAAGCGCAACATGTAAAGTATTGGTCCCATGTATTTGTAACCAGGGCCTGTAGGACCTGCCTTGTTGATAGTGCCGTTAAGAAGGCAGAGCAGCGCTTTATTATGGACAGACTTCTCCCCATCTTAGCTACTGTTGTAGCAACATGTTTTTTGACCATGACAGTTACAATCCAGGGTTACTCCAAGCAGTTTAGTCACCTCAACTTGCTCAATTTCCACATTATTCATTACAAGAATTAGTTGAGGTTTAGGGTTTAGTGAATGATTTGTCCCAAATACAATGCTTTTAGTTTTTGTAATATTTAGGACTAACTTATTTCTTGCCACCCATTCTGGAAACTATCTGCAGCTCTTTGTTAAGTGTTGCAGTGATTTCATCCGCATACATACACACTGTCTTTTCTCAAAGCCAGTGGCATGTCGATAGTAAAGATTGAAAAAAGTAAGGGTCCTAGACAGCTGCCCTGGGGAATTCCTGATTCTACCTGGATTATGTTGGAGAGGCTTCCATTAAAGAACACCCTCTGTGTTCTGTTAGACAGGTAACTCTTTATCCACAATATAGCAGGGGGTGTAAAGCCATAACACATACGTTTTTCCATCAGCAGACTATGATCGATAATGTCAAAAGCCGCACTGAAGTCTAACAAAACAGCACCCACAATCTTTTTATAATTCATTTATCTTAGCCAATCAGTCATTTGTGTAAGTACCGTGCTTGTTGAATGTCCTTCCCTATAAGCATGCTGAAAGTCTGTTGTCAATTTGTTTACAGTAAAATAGCATTGTATCTGGTCAAATCATTTTTTCTCCAAAAAGTTTACTAAGGGTTGGTAACAGGCTAATTGGTCGGCTATTTGAGCCAGTAAAGGAGGCTTTAATATTCTTAGGTAGCGGAATGACTTTTGCTTCCCTCCAGGCCTGAGGGCACACACTTTCTAGTAGGCTTAAATTGAATGTATGGCAAAGAGGAGTGGCAATATCGTCCGCTGTTATCCTCAGTAGTTTTCCATCCAAGTTGTCAGACCCCGGTGGCTTGTCATTGTTGATAGACAACAATACTTTTTTCACCTCTTCCACACTCACTTTACGGAATTCAAAATTACAATTGCTTGTCTTTCATAATTTGATCAGTTATACTTGGATGTGTAGTGTCAGCGTTTGTTGCTGGCATGTCATGCCTAAATTAGCTAATCTTGCCAATGAAAAACTCATTAAAGTAATTGGCAATATCAGTGGGTTTTGTGATGAATGAGCCAACTGATTCAATGAATGATGGAGCCGAGTTTGTATTTTTGTCTAAAATGTCATTTAAGCTAGTTTCTTCTTATTTTTATTCAGTTTATTCACATGATTTCTCAATTTGCAGTAAAAAAATTTACATTTACATTTTAGTCATTTAGCAGACGCTTTTATCCAGAGTGCATACATTTTAATTTTTTTTCAGTACATATGCTAATCGGTTATGCAGCCAGACTTATATGCCATTCCTTTTGCGTCATGCCTCTCAACCATACAGATTTACCAGGTTATTACTTCTAAATAAACTGCTGTTCATCATCTGGGACCATTCAACATCCTAGATTTACCAGGTCATTACTTCTAAATAAACTGCTGTTCACCATCTGGGACCATTCAACATCCTAGATTTACCAGGTTATTACTTCTAAACAATAGACACTTTTTTTGCGTTCTCGTAGACTTACAATTGTTGTCTTGATCATTGCTTGAACAGTCGCTAAGATATGTGATCCGAAAGCTGGGTGTCGCGCATCACTACTTCACAGGAGAGGCATTTGAACATTTAAAAAAAAAAACATCAACATCAAAAAGCCTTTTTTTTGGCAGAAAGACTAGAACTTTCATGTGCCTTAATAACAAACTCTTATGTAATCTGGAAATATAAATAAAATGTGAACTCTCTAAACTGTTTAGACATGGAGAAATTACAGAATCTTGCCTAGCCATGATTGGTTGAGATAATGAGGGTGTGGGACATTCAGGTGAAAGAGAGTCTATTCTGTGACTCAAGGATTCTCTGTCAAATGGCACGTCCTGCTCTCTGCTACCGTGGATATTTCAAAGATCCATTGGATTTACTAATATTTTCATCATGGACTACATGCAAAGTGTATCTACAGCTTTCAATACCAGTGTTGTCCTGAATACAGCCGCTGGTATCGACACAGTTCTGTCTACTGTGGCTAAAGCAGTCTGAACTGGTTGAAGCTGAGTGGGAAGGATTATTTAGAAAGTGTTTGTCTGCCATGAATGATCATAATCCATACACTGGTAAGAGTCTACAGGTAAAATGCTAAAATAGCTACATGTACATACGTTATTGTCTCAACTGTATCATAAAGTCATTTTCATATTAGCTATATAGCTAGCTAGCTAGACAGTTGCATACAGGTACCGTTATAGCTTGCCATTGTTTATAGAAGTCTTCTAAGTCCCTATAGCAACAAGCCATTGTTTACAGAAGTCTTCTAAGTCCCTATAGCAACAAGCCATTGTTTACAGAAGTCTTCTAAGTTCCTATAGCAACAAGCCATTGTTAACAGATGTCTCGTTGCGGGATGAAGCAACGTTAAGACAGATAGCTGAGCTGGCCAGTTGCATTCTGCCGTGAAAGCATCCCCCGGACTAGACACAACCCAGCAAACATATTTTTCTTGCAGCCTTGGCATTCAGGCCATAGAGTCTTGGTCACCTCCCTGACCAAGGCCCTTCTCCCCCGATTGCTCAGTTTGGCCGGGCGGCCATCTCTAGGAAGCGTCTTGGTGGTTCCAAACTTCTTCCATTTAAGAATGATGGAGGCCACTGTGTTCTTGGGGACCTTCAATGCTGCAGACATTTTTTGGTACCCTTCCCCAGATCTGTGCCTCGACACAATTCTGTGTCGGAGCTCTACGGACAATTCCTTCGACCTCATGGCTTGGTGTATTTCTGTTTATTTTATTTTATATATTTTCTAACATTTCAAAAAATCTGTTTTTGCTTTGTCATTATGGGGTATTGATGAGGGGGGAAAACAATGTACTCCTTTTATTTAATCCATTTTAGAATAAGGCTGAAACGTAACAAAATGTGGAAAAGGAAAGGGGTCTGAATACTTTTCCGAATGCACTGTAACTCATAAACTAAGGACTTATTAACCTACTCTGTTGTTTATGATTTTGTTGTCATGAAAAAGAAATGCTGCTCTCGGAAAGGCATGCTTTGAGCACTACTGAAAAGGGATATTTGCAGGGCCGCAACTTTCACTGGAGACGGAAATTCAGAAATTGCACTTTTGCACTTTTGTCCCCCCCAGTTTTATCATTGCAATATGATACAGAAAGTGGCAACTGTGTGTGCTTTAGGACCTTGCGGACGGCACAGAGCGGTCGGGTAGGCTTTGTGAAAAGGAAAGCTTCTGGAAGGCTGGCTGGACACAACATAGCAGGCGGCACGGGAGAGTTGAACAGAGGAGTCTGTGTGTTGCTCTTTTTCCGAGTTGTAAAAGCAAGCAGAGCAGAAACTGGCTACTCTTTAGTTGATTGATGTAGCTGGCAAGGTAACTGCTGTTTTAACTTAACAGAAAAAAACTAAAGTAGTGTTTATTCCCGGTGCTGAGCTATTAGCTAGTGTAACTGACATGTAACGACATGCAATGGGGAGAATTCTATTGTCCCCGTCAGTAGCCCAGGCTTTTACCATGGATGGTAATGTTCTCAAGCTCTGGACAAGCTTTAGATTTTATTCTGCTAAGGCACTTGTCTCTCTACATCGGTCAGCTACATTGGTGACCAGGGTGGCATCTTTTCCATACACCTTTGGGGACTGGGCACACAAATGCTCCTAGAGAGAAGGGGGAATACTGAAGCATATGTTTGACAGTTCTACAGCCTCCATCAGATGCCCAGACTTTGGCATAGAGGGTAAAGCTCTCATTTCTGGACTGCAACATTGTAAGATTGTGCCCTCCATGGCACTTGATACACATTGATTGGTAGGTTGCACTATATTTAGATACTTCACATACTGCCTGAGACACCTTTGCTATTTGTCTCCCTACTCAATAAATGGTGAAACACTATTTGTGATGGTGTTCTTTGTTCACACCATGGGACCACACAGCTGTCATACTGCTCAGGAAGGAGACGTGTTCTGTCTCCTAGAGATTTAACGTACTTTGGTGCGAAAAGTGCAAATCAATCCCAGAACAACAGCAAAGGACCTTGTGAAGATGCTGGAGGAAACAGGTACAAAAGTATCTATATCCACAATAAAACGAGACCAATATCGACATAACCTGCAAGGCCGCTCAGCAAGGAAGAAGCCACTGCTCCAAAATCGCCATAAAAATGCCAGACTACGGTTTGCAACTGCACATGGGGACAAAGATTGTACTTTTTGGAGAAATGTCCTCTGGTCTGATGAAACAAAAATAGATCTGTTTGGCCATAATGACCATCGTTATGTTTGTAGGAAAAGGGGGTTGCTTGCAAGCCGAAGAACACCATCCTAACGTGAAGCACGGGGTTGGCAGCATCATGCTGTGGGGGTGCTTTTGCTGGAGGAGGGACTGGTGCACTTCACAAAATAGATGGCATCATGAGGAAGGAAAATTATGTGGATATATTGAAGCAACATCTCAAGACATCAGTCAGGAAGTTAAAGCTTGAAATCGCCAAATGGGTCTTCCAAATGGACAATGACCCCAAGCATACTTCCAAAGTTGGCAAAATGGCTAAGGACAACAAAGTCGAGGTATTGGAGTGGCCATCACAAAGCCCTGACCTCAATCCTATAGAAAATGTGTGGCCAGAACTGAAAAAGCATGTGCGAGCAAGGAGGCCTACAAACCTGACTCAGTTACACCTGCTCTGTCAGGAGGAATGGGCCAAAATTCACCCAACTTATTGTGGGAAGCTTGTGGAAGGCTACCCAAAACGTTTGACCCAAGTTAAACAATTTAAAGGCAATGCTACCAAATACTAATAAACTTCTGACCCACTGGGAAGTAAACTTGTGTAAATGTTTCATCATTACTATCTAAAAACTGTGTTTGCTGATTGGTTAGTAAGTTGACGCCCTCTTGTTTCTCGCTTCCGCATTGTCTCCGTGCTGCTGTGCTGTTTGCTGCTACTTGGCTACCTGCCAAACTATTCACGTTTTACTTTTAATAAACGTTTAATCAATCTCTGTGTTCAACAAATTTACCAACTTTTTAGTTTTGTCCTCACTCATCTTTTTTCGTTAAACTTTTTCACCCCCGGACGTTTTATCCCGAGACAGAAGAGTCATTTTCCTGTGCGTTTTTGCTGCCAACTTTATTTTATTTTCCTTTTTCCATCGCAACTTTTTTCCCTCATTCAACTTTTTTCACTCCGGACGCTTTATCTGGACATGGTTCGTCAACATCTTCAACAGCCGAAGCTAAGTAGTAACATTAACATGATGTCTTCTAATTGCAGTCGCCTGTACTCATAATATACAGGAGAACGATCGCCTTAGGCGAGAATAGCTGTGCTACAAGCCCAGCTTCAGACGCAATCGTTAGGCAAGGGTAATTTCAGTGTAGGAAAGGAAGAAACAGCGTCCTGTGCCACCAGTAAGTACAAGATAGTAACGTTAGTATAAATCCCCCCGCGACAGTCCCCGCAGCGGACAACTTTCTCATGGCTTCTGGAGGGGGAAATACTGTTGGAATGATCAACCGTGTCGCTCATTCAGCCGACAGAAACTTTCAACCGGTTTTCCCGATTATGTAGCGAGTCGGAGTCTGAGTCTGAGTCTTCTCTTGTCTCTACTCCTCCCGTTACGGGGTCTGAAGACGCCCGAAGGCTCCCACCATTAGCTCTGACAAATTGAAAACCCTAGTCATTGGCGACTCCATTACCCGCAGTATTAGACTTAAAACGAATCACCCAGCGATCATACACTGTTTACCAGGGGGCAGAGCTACCGACGTTAAGGCTAATCTAAAGATGGTGCTGGCTAAAGCTAAAACTGGCGAGTGTAGAGAGTATAGAGATATTGTTATCCACGTCGGCACCAACGATGTTAGGATGAAACAGTCAGAGGTCACCAGTGCAACATAGCTTCAGCGTGTAAATTAGCTAGAAAGATGTGTCGGCATCGAGTAATTGTCTCTGGCCCCCTCCCAGTTAGGGGAGTGACGAGCTCTACAGCAGAGTCTCAGCACTCAATCGCTGGTTGAAAACTGTTTTCTGCCCCTCCCAAAAGATAGAATTTGTAGATAATTGGCCCTCTTTCTGGGACTCACCCACAAACAGGACCAAGCCTGACCTGCTTGATGAGGGACGGACTCCATCCTAGCTGGAGGGGTGCTCTCATCTTATCTACCAACATAGATAGGGCTCTAACTCCTCTAGCCCCACAGTGAAATAGGGTGCAGGCCAGGCAGCAGGCTGTTAGCCAACCTGCCAGCTTAGTGAGTCTGCCAATAGCACAGTCAGTGTAGTCAGCTCAGCCATACCCATTGAGACTGTGTCTGTGCCTCGACCTAGGTTGGGCAAAACTAAACATGGCGGTGTTCACCTTAGCAATCTTATTAGGATAAAGACCTCCTCCATTCCTGCCATTATTGAAAGAGATCGTGATACCTCACATCTCAAAAATAGGGTTACTTAATGTTAGATCCCTCACTTCAAAGGCAGTCATAGTCAATGAACTAATCACTGATCATAATCTTGATGTGATTGGCCTGACTGAAACATGGCTTAAGCCTGATGAATTTGCTGTGTTAAATGAGGCCTCACCTCCTGGTTACACTAGTGACCATATTCCCCGTGCATCCCGCAAAGGCGGAGGTGTTGCTAACATTTACGATAGCAAATTTCAATTTACAAAAAAAATGGCGTTTTTGTCTTTTGAGCTTCTAGTCATGAAATCTATGCAGCCTACTCAATCACTTTTTATAGCTACTGTTTACAGGCCTCCTGGGCCATATACAGCGTTCCTCTCTGAGTTTCCTGAATTCCTATCAGACCTTGTAGTCATAGCAGATCATATTCTAATTTTTGGTGATTTTAATATTCACATGGAGAAGTCCACAGACCCACTCCAAAAGTCTTTCGGAGCCATCATCGACTCAGTGGGTTTTGTCCAACATGTCTCTGGACCTACTCACTGCCACAGTCATACTCTGGACCTAGTTTTGTCCCATGGAATAAATGTTGTAGATCTTAATGTTTTTCCACAAAATCCTGGACTATCGGACCACCATTTTATTACGTTTGCAATCGCAACAAATAATCTGCTCAGACCCCAACCAAGGAGCATCAAAAGTCGTGCTATAAATTGTGCTTGGCCCTCCTATGTTGAACATAATAAACAGCTCTCTATCCACTAAAAGTGGCAGTGATAAAGCCTCTCTTGAAAAAGCCAAACCTTGACCCGGAAAATATAAAAAACTATCGGCCTATATCGAATCTTCCATTCCTCTCAAAAATTTTAGAAAAAGCTGTTGCGCAGCAACTCACTGCCTTTCTGAAGACAAACAATGTATACGAAATGCTTCAGTCTGGTTTTAGACCCCATCATAGCACTGAGACTGCACTTGTGAAGGTGGTAAATGACCTTTTAATGGCGCAGACCGAGGCTCTGCATCTGTCCTCGTGCTACTAGACCTTAGTGCTGCCTTTGACACTATCGATCACCACATTCTTTTTGGAGAGACTGGAAACCCAAATTGGTCTACACGGACAAGTTCTGGCCTGGTTTAGATCTTTACCTGTCGGAAAGATATCAGTTTGTCTCTGTGAATGGTCTGTCCTCCCGACAAATCAACTGTACATTTCGGTGTTCCTCAAGGTTCCGTTTTTAGGACCACTATTGTTTTCACTATATATTTTACCTCTTGGGGATGTTATTCGAAAACATAATGTTAACTTTCACTGCTATGCGGATGACACACAGCTGTACATTTCAATGAAACATGGTGAAGCCCCAAAATTGCCCTCGCTAGAAGCCTGTGTTTCGGACATAAGGAAGTGGATGGCTGAAAACTTTCTACTTTTAAACTCGGACAAACAGAGATGCTTGTTCTAGGTCCCAAGAAACAAAGAGATCTTCTGTTAAATCTGACAATTCATCTTGATGGTTGTAAAGTCGTCTCAAATAAAACTGTGAAGGACCTCGGCGTTACTCTCTGACCCTGATCTCTCTTTTTGACGAACATATCAAGACTGTTTCAAGGACAGCTTTTTTCCATCTACGTAACATTGCAAAAATCAGACATTTTCTGTCCAAAAATATGCAGAAAAATTAATCCATGCATTTGTTACTTCTAGGTTAGACTACTGCAATGCTCTACTTTCCGGCTACCCGGATAAAGCACTAAATAAACTTCAGTTAGTGCTAAATACGGCTGCTAGAATCCTGACTAGAACCAAGAAATTTGATCATATTACTCCAGTGCTAGCTTCCCTACACTGGCTTCCTGTTAAGGCAAGGGCTGATTTCAAGGTTTTACTGTTAACCTATAAAGCGTTACATGGGCTTGCTCCTACCTATCTTTCCGAGTTGGTCCTGCCGTACATACCAATACGTACGCTACGGTCACAAGACGCAGGCCTCCTAATTGTCCCTAGAATTTCTAAGCAAACAGCGGGAGGCAGGGCTTTCTCCTATAGATCTCCATTTTTATGGAACAGTTTGCCTACCCATGTGAGAGACGCAGACTCGGTCTCAACCTTTAAGTCTTTACTGAAGACTTATCTCTTCAGTAGGTCATATGATTGAGTGTAGTCTGGCCCAGGAGTGTGAAGGTGAACGGAAAGGCTCTGGAGCAACGAACAGCCCTTGCTGTCTCTGCCAGGCCGGTTCCCCTCTCTCCACTGGGGTTCTCTGCCTCTAACCCTGTTACAGGGGCTGAGTCACTGGCTTGCTGGTGCTCTTTCATGCCGTCCCTAGGAGGGGTGCGTCACTTGAGTGGGTTGAGTTACTGACGTGATCTTCCTGTCTGGGTTGGCGCCCCCCTTGGTTTGTGCTGTGGTGGAGACCTCTGTGGGCTATACTCGGCCTTGTCTCAGGATTGTAATTTGGTGGTTGAGGATATCCCTCTGGTGGTGCGGGGGCTGTGCTTTGGCAGAGTGGGTGGGGTTATATCCTTCCTGTTTGGCCCTGTCCGGGGTTTCTTCGGATGGGGCCACAGTGTCTCCGGACCGCTCCTGTCTCAGCCTCCAGTATTTATGCTGCAGTAGTTTATGTGTCGGGGGGCTGGGGTTAGTTGGTTATACCTGGAGTACTTCTCCTGTCTTATCCAGTGTCCTGTGTGAATTTAAGTATGCTCTCTCTAATTCTCTCGTTCTCTCTTTCTCTCTGAGAACCTGAGCCCTAGGACCATACGTCAGGACTACCGGGCATGCTGACACCTTGCTGTCCCCAGTCCGCCTGGCCTTGCTGCTATTCCAGTTTCAACTGTTCTGCCTGCGGTTATGGAACCCCTACCTGTCCCAGACCTGCTGTTTTCAACTCTTAATGATCGGCTATGAAAAGCCAACTGAGATTTATTCCTGATTATTATTTGACCATGCTTGTCACTTATGAACATTTTTGAACATCTTGGCATGGTTCTGTTATAATCTCCACCCGGCACAGCCAGAAGAGGACTGGCCACCCCTCATAGCCTGGTTCCTCTCTAGGTTTCTTCCTAGGTTTTGGCCTTTCTAGGGAGTTTTTCCTAGCCACCGTGCTTCTACACCTGCATTACTAGCTGTTTGGGGTTTTAGGCTGGGTTTCTGTAAAGCACTTCGAGATATTAGCTGATGTAAGAAGGGCTATATAAAATAAAATTGATTGATTGATTGATAACAGCTGTTGTTGGTATGGAAATGTTTTTGTAGCCTTTTTTTTCCCCTTTTCAGAAGTAGATGAACTTTGCTAGCTTTTACCAGTTGATGTACCGTTACAAATTACCCCATCCTTAACCACACTGCTAACCATAATGCTATGCTATGCTAACCGTTATGCTATGCTATGCTAACAATAATGCTAACATTAGCTATTCTTTTTTGCCTCAATCACACTAGACCTGAATCAAATGATGAAACCAGCGGCCGAAACGATTGAAGACCGATATTCAGACGTTTTTTTTCAGTGCAATGTTGAGTTTTTTTATTAGTCAGTATAGCAATGTAACGTTATTGGTCTGTCAGTTTCCCAAGCTAATTCCCTACCTTTCACACTGACACGGTAATAAACAGCTCTATGGGCTTCACTGTCGTGGTGCAGTGTCAGTACACAACGCTGTGCTCATCATGTCTTAGCAGGATCAGATGGTGTCCCAGCAGGGTCAGACAGCCAGGGAAGACCAGTCTGCGGAGCTCAGGTGAATTTTGCAGCGGTCTAAGGCACTGTGTCTCAGTGCTTGAGGCGTCACTACAGACCGAGTGGCGCAGCGGTCTAAGGCACTGTGTCTCAGTGCTTGAGGCGTCACTACAGACCGAGTGGCGCAGCTGTCTAAGGCACTGTGTCTCAGTGCTTGAGGCGTCACTACAGACCGAGTGGCGCAGCGGTCTAAGGCACTGTGTCTCAGTGCTTGAGGCGTCACTACAGACCGAGTGGCGCCAGTGGTCTAAGGCACTGCGTTTCAGTGCTTGAGGCGTCACTACAGACCGAGTGGCGCAGCGGTCTAAGGCACTGCGTCTCAGTGCTTGAGGCGTCACTACAGACCGAGTGGCTCAGCGGTCCAAGGCACTGCGTTTCAGTGCTTGAGGCGTCACTACAGACCCCCTGGTTCGATTCCAGGCTGTATCACAACCGGCCGTGATTGGGAGTCCCATAGGGGCGGTGCACAATTGGCCCAGCGTCGTCCGGGTTTGGCCGGTGTAGGCCGTCATTGTAAATAAGAATATGTTCTTAACTGACTTGCCTAGTTAAATAAAGATAAAATAAATAAATGTACACCAAGGTATTTATTTGTCATGCCTCATTTTAGGAGGATCAGATGGTGACAGCAGGGTCAGGCAGCCAGGGAAGACCAGGCTGTGATGGAGCTGAGTTGTAATTTTTGCAGATACAACACTTTATTCTATCTGTGCAGCAAACACTGGACAAGCCAGAAGCTTCAAAGATTGAAACTATTTTAAGGCAGTATGACAAAACCTCCAAAGTTAATTTACAAACTGTATCAAGGGGTTGATAGAGGCTTTTCCCGATGACACAAAATATGTCAAACAAAAATGTGAGGAAGACCTGGTAGAAGCTATTAATGATCATGAATGGATACAGATATGTTTGAATGCCCAGTCATGTTCATATAATCTCAGACATAGTTTAAGACCATCCATAGAACGTACTATGTGCCAGTGAAACTGAATTACATGCACACAGAAATGTAATTCC
This sequence comes from Coregonus clupeaformis, assembly GCF_020615455.1. Classification (NCBI taxonomy): domain Eukaryota; kingdom Metazoa; phylum Chordata; class Actinopteri; order Salmoniformes; family Salmonidae; genus Coregonus; species Coregonus clupeaformis. The sequence goes on along the minus strand of NW_025533533.1, from coordinate 195,497 downwards.
TCTGCTGGAGGTGTAAAACACAAAAGGGGATATACAGTAATTGCATATTTTATGGTCTTGTGAAGGCTGGCTGAATTCTGGCAAAGAGTATGTACTTTTATCTCAGCATGTCTACAGATTCTCCCTTCTCCCTGCTTTTTGTTTGCTTGGAAATGTTGATACTGGAGACTGCTATCAGAAGAAACTGTGTAATCAAGCATTTATAGCGGCTAGGAAATGCATTGCCATTAATTGGAAGGTTGGTTATCCTCCCACAATGTCACAATGGATGGCAGAAATGTCAAGTTATTTTACATTTACATTTTAGTCATTTAGCAGACGCTCTTATCCAGAGCGACTTACAGTTAGCACATACATTATTTTATCGAACCCACAACCCTGGCGTTGCAAACGCCATGCTCTACCAACTGAGCTACATCCCCTGCCGGCCATTCCCTCCCCTACCCTGGACGACGCTGGGCCAATTGTGCGCCGCCCCATGGGTCTCCCGGTCGCGGCCGGCTACGACAGAGCCTGGATACGAACCAGGATCTCTAGTGGCACAGCTAGCACTGCGATGCAGTGCCTTAGACCACTGCGCCACTCGGGAGATGTGCCACTAGAGATTTGTATCACCAGATTTGATTTATTACACGATGAAGGGTCTACTGGGCATCTTTCATAAGGTCTGGATGCCTTATATCAGATACTGGACGACTAAAGGAGTCTGTATTGAAAACACGCCCACATCAAGGGAGATACCTATTTAGGAAATCCCTAGCTGCTGGGCTGCTCAGTCCTGGCCCTGGGGGGTCTGCTGTACTGCTCCTGGCCCTGGGGGTCTGCTGTACTGCTCCTGGCCCTGGGGGTCTGCTGGGCTGCTCAGTCCTGGCCCTGGGGGTCTGCTGGGCTGCTCAGTCCTGGCCCTGGGGGTCTGCTGTACTGCTCAGTCCTGGCCCTGGGGGTCTGCTGTACTGCTCAGTCCTGGCCCTGGGGGTCTGCTGGGCTGCTCAGTCCTGGCCCTGGGGGTCTGCTGGGCTGCTCAGTCCTGGCCCTGGGGGGTCTGCTGTACTGCTCAGTCCTGGCCCTGGGGGTCTGCTGGGCTGCTCAGTCCTGGCCCTGGGGGTCTGCTGTACTGCTCAGTCCTGGCCCTGGGGGTCTGCTGGGCTGGTCAGTCCTGGCCCTGGGGGTCTGCTGGGCTGCTCAGTCCTGGCCCTGGGGGTCTGCTGTACTGCTCCTGGCCCTGGGGGTCTGCTGGGCTGCTCAGTCCTGGCCCTGGGGGTCTGCTGGGCTGCTCAGTCCTGGCCCTGGGGGGTCTGCTGGGCTGCTCAGTCCTGGCCCTGGGGGGTCTGCTGGGCTGGTCAGTCCGGTCCCCTGGGGGGTCTGCTGTACTGTTGGTTGTCACTCTGGCCTTGGCCTAACACACTCAAAACCAATAATGAACGTTTCACTAACATCCTAAAGCTGAGTGGGGTGTGTTGGTTTGGAGCGCTGCAGGGCGGTGGACCCCCAGGGGGGCAGGACGATCCTAAAGAGCTCTACAGTACTGTTAGGCAGTGTTGTAGTACGCGAGTCGGGTCTCCAGACCAAATATTGAGTGTCTCGGTCTTAATAATAATAATAATAATATGCCATTTAGCAGACGCTTTTATCCAAAGCGACTTACAGTCATGTGCGCATACATTTTTACGTATGGGTGGTCCCGGGGATCGAACCCACTACCCTGGCGTTACAAGCGCCGTGCTCTACCAGCTGAGCTACAGAGGACCGGTGTCGGATACATTTATACTCTGAATTGACTCGGTCTCGGACGGTGAGGACTCCCGAGACCAGCCGAGACCAGCAGAGTAGAAAACTCATCATTATCAGCTTCCATTTAGTCAGTGCATAAAACCGCTTATCCAGGCCAAATATATACACTCCTTCATTGATACATTAATATCTTAACAACGTTATCTATTATAGACTTGTTTGATCAGTGGTGAACCTATAGGCCTTCAGTGGTGACAGTGGTGAACCTATAGGCCTTCAGTGGTGACAGTGGTGAACCTATAGGACTTCAGAGTGTGACAGGTTCGTGATTCTGAAAGAACAGCAACCGTAATACCAGAGAACTCATGTAGGAGAGTTCACTTTTTGTAAACCCAAAGGGCCAGTGGTGTAGTGGAGGCTCTACGCAGGTATAAACCGTAAACCCAAAGGGCCAGTGGTGTAGTGGAGGCTCTACGCAGGTATAAACCGTAAACCCAAAGGGCCAGTGGTGTAGTGGAGGCTCTACGCAGGTATAAACCGTAAACCCAAAGGGCCAGTGGTGTAGTGGAGGCTCTACGCAGGTATAAACCGTAAACCCAAAGGGCCAGTGGTGTAGTGGAGGCTCTACGCAGGTATAAACCGTAAACCCAAAGGGCCAGTGGTGTAGTGGAGGCTCTACGCAGGTATAAACCGTAAACCCAAAGGGCCAGTGGTGTAGTGGAGGCTATACGCAGGTATAAACCGTAAACCCAAAGGGCCAGTGGTGTAGTGGAGGCTCTCACGCAGGTATAAACCGTAAACCCAAAGGGCCAGTGGTGTAGTGGAGGCTCTACGCAGGTATAAACCGTAAACCCAAAGGGCCAGTGGTGTAGTGGAGGCTCTACGCAGGTATAAACCGTAAACCCAAAGGGCCAGTGGTGTAGTGGAGGCTCTACGCAGGTATAAACCGTAAACCCAAAGGGCCAGTGGTGTAGTGGAGGCTCTACGCAGGTATAAACCGTAAACCCAAAGGGCCAGTGGTGTAGTGGAGGCTATACGCAGGTATAAACCGTAAACCCAAAGGGCCAGTGGTGTAGTGGAGGCTCTACGCAGGTATAAAACCGTAAACCCAAAGGGCCAGTGGTGTAGTGGAGGCTCTACGCAGGTATAAACCGTAAACCCAAAGGGGCCAGTGGTGTAGTGGAGGCTCTACGCAGGTATAAACCGTAAACCCAAAGGGCCAGTGGTGTAGTGGAGGCTCTACGCAGGTATAAACCGTAAACCCAAAGGGCCAGTGGTGTAGTGGAGGCTCTACGCAGGTATAAACCGTAAACCCAAAGGGCCAGTGGTGTAGTGGAGGCTCTACGCAGGTATAAACCGTAAACCCAAAGGGCCAGTGGTGTAGTGGAGGCTCTACGCAGGTATAAACCGTAAACCCACTTCCTTTTTCAGTGGGCGTTGCGTAATACTCATTGGTTAATCCCTACTGATGCATGTGATAGTAATGTAGTGGAGGAATACGACTTATCAATTACAGAGCCTTCGGAAAGTATTCAGACCCCTTGACTTTTTACACACTGTGTTACGTTACAGCCTTATTCTAAAATGGATTCAATATGTTTTTCCCTAATCAATCTACACACAATACCCCCATAATGACAAAGCAAAAACTGTTTTAAAAAATGTGTGTGCAAATGTATAAAACATTTTTAAAAACGTATTTACATAAGTATTCAGACCCTTTGCTATTAGACTCGAAATTGAGCTCAGGTGCATCCTGTTTCCATTGATCATCCTTGAGATGTTTCTACAACTTGATTGGAGTCCACCCGTGGTAAATTCAATTGTTTTGCCATGATTTGGAAAGGCACACACCTGTCTATATAAGGTCCCACAGTTGACAGTGTATGTCAGAGCAAAAACCAAGCCATGAGGTCAAAGTAATTGTCCGTAGAGCTCCGAAACAGGATTGTGTGGAGGCACAGATCCGGTGAAGGGTACCAAAACATTTCTGCAGCATTGAAGGTCCCCATGAACACAGTGGCCTCCATCATTTTTAATGGAAGAAGTTTGGAACCATCAAGACTCTTCCTAGAGCTGGCCGCCAGGCCAAACTGAGCAATCGGGGAAGAAGGGCCTTGGTCAGGGAAGTGACCAAGATTCAGATAGTCACTCTGACAGAGCTCCAGAGTTCCTCTGTGGAGATGGGAGAACTTTCCAGAAGGACAACCATCTCTGCAGTACTCCACCAATCAGGCCTTTATGGTAGAGTGGCCAGACGGAAGCCACTCCTCAGTAAAAGGCAAATGACAGCCCGCTTGGAGTTTGCCAAAAGGCACCTAAAGGACTCTCAGACCATGAGAAACAAGATTCTCTGGTCTGATGAAACCAAGCGTCATGTCTGGAGCAAACCTGGCACCATTCCTACGGTGAAGCATGGTGGTGGCAGCATCATGCTGTGGCGATGTTTTTCAGTGGCAGGGACTGGGAGACTAGTCAGGATCGAGGGAAAGATGAACGGAGCAAAGTACAGAGAGATCCTTTTTTACATGTTTTATTATTATTATTTAATTTTTTCGTGATATCCAATTGGTAGTTACAGTCCCGTACGGACTCGGGAGAGGCAAAGGTCGAGAGCCATGCGTCCTCCGAAACACGACCTGCAAAGCCACACTGCTTCTTGACACACTGCTCGCTTAACGGGAAGCCAGCCGCACCAATGGAGGAAACACCATACAGCTGGTGACCTGAAGTCAGCGTGCATGCCTCGGCCGCCACAAGGAGTCGCTAGAGCACGTTGGGAAAAGGACATCCAATACGCTGGGCCAATTGTACGCCGCCTCATGGGTCTCCCGGTCGCGGCTGGCTGCGATACAACCCGGGATCGAACCCGGATCTGTAGTGATGCCTCTAGCACTGCGATGCAATGCCTTAGACCGCTGCACCACTCGGGAGGCCCACAGAGAGATCCTGATGAAAATCTGCTCCAGAGCGCTCAGGACTTCAGACTGGGGTGAAGGTTCACCTTCCAACAGGACAACGACCCTGAGCACACAGCCAAGACAACGCAGGAGTGGCTTCGGGACAAGTCTCAATGTCCTTGAGTGGCCCAGCCAGAGCCGAGATCTGAAAATAGCTGTGCAGTGACACTCCCCAACCATCAAAATGTGGAAAAAGGGAAGGGGTCTGAATACTTTCCGAATGTTGCTAAAATGCTGTCAGTTCCACTTTAAATGCAACAGTGTTTCACACACAGAAGTTATTTTCAAAGAGATGGCTAACAACAGCAAGCTGCAATAAAAAGCACAGTTCCACAAGATGACGATCATTTGAAAGTTAACTTCTTGTTGAAAGTTATTCTTGAAAAGGAAGAAGCTAACAAATTAGCAACATCATCCTCTTTGATAACACCTGCTGCAGCCGCTGCAAACTAGCTGCCAACCAAAGCTAGCTAGCTAGACCGTGGGAAAACTACTGCTCGCTATTGCGCAGTGACATGTTGGCCTTCGAGAAGGCAGAAGTTTTTGTAAAAACATTCCCACCCATTAAGTCAAAATGTGATTGGTTGATTCTGCTGTCACTCCAAAATGTTGCCCTAATACAGTTGAATGGCAGATGCCTTCTATCTAGCTTCTGATGGCTCTAGCCAATGGCTGACTTTGCCAGCTACATTTATCTCCCCAGAGACCAGACATTTTTAAAAACTGACTGGGATCTTTTTTATCTCTTTAGTGTTAACCGATTCCTTTCCAAACGAAAGCTGCAGAGATTAAATCAGAACATCACTGAAAATAATAGTATAATTATTATTATAATATAAATCCTTAGCCCTTCTCTGAAGGCGTAGAAGGCCCATTGTTCATGTGTTTGGGTTAGTCATAATTTTTTTCCCTCAGCATATATTTTTTCACTAATCTGAATGTCTAAAGAATCCATATGTTGTTCTGAAATATGAACACAGAAATACTGGACATTTTGGACTCTTATTATGGTGGTGATTTGACAAAATTTCAATAATGGTCTTGAATTGGACTCGCATGGTCTTGACTCGGTCTCTGACCCCTTGTCCCCCTTCCGGTCTCGGTCTTGACTCGGTCTCGGACCCCTTGTCCCCCTCCCGGTCTCGGTCTTGACTCGGTCTCGGACCCCTTGTCCCCCTCCCGGTCTCGGTCTTGACTCTGTCTCGGACCCCTTGTCCCCCTCCCGGTCTCGGTCTCGAACCCCTTGTCCCCCTCCCGGTCTCGGTCTTGACTCGGTCTCGAACACCTTGTCCCCCTCCCGGTCTTGGTCTTGACTCTGTCTCTGACCCCTTGTCCCCCTCCCGGTCTCGGTCTTGACTCGGTCTCGGACCCCTTGTCCCCCTCCCGGTCTCGGTCTCTGACCCCTTGTCCCCCTCCCGGTCTCGGGCTTGACTCGGTCTCGAACCCCTTGTCCCCCTCCCGGTCTCGGTCTTGACTCGGTCTCTGACCCCTTGTCCCCCTCCCGGTCTCGGTCTTGACTCGGTCTCGGACCCCTTGTCCCCCCTCCCCGGTCTCGGTCTTGACTCGGTGTCGTACCCCTTGTCCCCCTCCCGGTCTCGGTCTTGACTCGGTCTCGAACCCCTTGTCCCCCTCCCGGTCTCGGTCTTGATTCGGTCTCGGACCCCTTGTCCCCCTCCAGGTCTCGGTCTTGACTCGGTCTCGGACCCCTTGTCCCCCTCCCGGTCTCGGGTCTTGACTCGGTCTCGACCCCTTGCCCCCTCCCCGGTCTCGGTCTTGACTCGGTGTCGCACTCCCTTGTCCCCCTCCCGGTCTCGGTCTTGACTCGGTCTCGGACCCCTTGTCCCCCTCCCGGTCTCGGTCTTGACTCGGTCTCTGACCCCTTGTCCCCCTCCCGGTCTCGGTCTTGACTCGGTCTCGGTCCCCTTGTCCCCCTCCCGGTCTCGGTCTTGATTCGGTCTCGGACCCCTTGTCCCCCTCCCGGTCTCGGTCTTGACTCGGTCTCGACCCCTTGTCCACCTCCCGGTCTCGGGTCTTGACTCGGTCTCGGACCCTTTGTCCCCCTCCCGGTCTCGGTCTCGAACCCCTTGTCCTCCTCCCGGTCTCAGTCTCTGACCCCTTGTCCCCCTCCCGGTCTCGGTCTCGGACCCCTTGTCCTCCTCCCGGTCTCGGTCTTGACTCGGTCTCTGACCCCTTGTCCTCCTCCCGGTCTCGGTCTTGACTCGGTCTCTGACCCCTTGTCCCCCTCCCGGTCTCGGTCTCGAACCCCTTGTCCCCCTCCCGGTCTCGGGTCTTGACTCTGTCTCGAACCCCTTGTCCCCCTCCCGGTCTCGGGTCTTGACTCGGTCTCTGACCCCCTTGTCCCCCTCCCGGTCCCGGTCTCTGACCCCTTGTCCCCCTCCCGGTCTCGGTCTCGAACCCCTTGTCCCCCCTCCCGGTCTCGGGTCTTGACTCTGTCTCGAACCCCTTGTCCCCCTCCCGGTCTCGGTCTTGACTCGGTCTCGAACCCCCTTGTCCCCCTCCCGGTCTTGGTCTTAACTCGGTCTCTGACCCCTTGTCCCCTCCCGGTTTTAGTCTCGGACCCCTTGTCCCCCCTCCCGGTCTCGGTCTTGAATCGGTCTCGGACCCTTGTCCCCCCCGGTCTCGGTCTTGACTCGGTCTCGGACCCCTTGTCCCCCTCCCGGTCTCGGGTCTTGACTCTGTGTCGTACCCCTTGTCCCCCTCCCCGGTCTCGGTCTTGACTCGGTCTCGAACCCTTGTCCCCCTCCCGGTCTCGGTCTTGACTCGGTCTCTGACCCCTTGTCCCCCTCCCGGTCTAGGTCTTGACTCGGTCTCGGACCCCTTTGTCCCCCTCCCGGTCTCGGTCTTGACTCCGGGTCTCGACCCCTTGTCCCCCTCCCGGTCTCGGGTCTTGACTCGGTCTCGGACCCCTTGTCCCCCTCCCGGTCTCGGTCTCGAACCCCTTGTCCTCCTCCCGGTCTCGGTCTCTGACCCCTTGTCCCCCTCCCGGTCTCGGTCTCGGACCCCTTGTCCTCCTCCCGGTCTCGGTCTTGACTCGGTCTCTGACCCCTTGTCCTCCTCCCCGGTCTCGGGTCTTGACTCGGTCTCCTGACCCCTTGTCCCCCTCCCGGTCTCGGGTCTCGAACCCCTTGTCCCCCCTCCCGGTCTCGGGTCTTGACTCGGTCTCGAACCCCTTGTCCCCCTCCCGGTCTCGGTCTTGACTCGGTCTCTGACCCCTTGTCCCCCTCCCGGTCTCGGTCTCTGACCCCTTGTCCCCCTCCCGGTCTCGGTCTCTGACCCCTTGTCCCCCTCCCCGGTCTCGAACCCCTTGTCCCCTCCCGGTCTCGGTCTTGACTCGGTCTCGAACCCCTTGTCCCCTCCCGGTCTCGGGTCTTGACTCGGTCTCGAACACCTTGTCCCCTCCCGGTCTTGGTCTTGACTCTGTCTCTGACCCCTTGTCCCCCTCCCGGTCTCGGTCTCGAACCCCTTGTCCCCCTCCCGGTCTCGGTCTCGACTCGGTCTCGGACCCCTTGTCCCCCCCGCCGGTCTTGGTCTTAGAGTGTTGAAATATATATTTTTATGCGAAAATGTGCAAGAATTGAAGGTGCCAACAAATGTTATAGTCATCATAACAATATTTTACTGTCATATACAAAAAAATCAGGTCCTCCCTCGACTGGCATCGATTAACTTCGCTCTTTTCAGCTTCTGCCCACCACCTGATAACACAACCACACCACAGATAGAACAATGAGCCAGATATTTCACCTGATGTATAAATGTGAAACATAATGTGAAGCATCCGGTTGGCGTTTCAACTCACTACCAAATATGGTGATGAGAGGAAGCCCAGTGGCCGGCAGTGGGAGAAGATGGAGCGAGATGGATTTTGTCCGACATTATGCTAATTTTCTCATGATGAACGTTTGATCTCAATACAGTTTTCTATTTTCAAAACTAGAATCTGTGTCAAACAGAGTGGACTACGTTTTGTAGACTTTAACCTTTGCCAAAGTTTTCAAATAATTGTGTTGTTTAGAAGGAGTGCAAGGGCGAATTGAGTTATTGCAGAGTAGGCGTTCCCTAACGGAAATATGCAAATAAATGCTAGAACGGGCCAATAGGACCTCTCTTGCTCCGGCTTGGCTCTGCCCACCTCCTTGCTTGTTCTGCCCACTATGATTAATTTGCTCCTATTGGAAACGACAGGCTCTGGTCTATCTTGGGTTAGTTCAAGTCTTTAGCCACACAAGTCCAGGTGTGGCTAACGTTAGCCAGCTTGAGCTAGCTGCAGAGATAGCATTCAAACTCGGTAGCACAGAGTAGACCAATATGCATGTTACTGTTCAATAAAAAATATTTTAAACAATAAATAAAAAAAGAGTACATCAATATGACGTTGAGAAATAATGCATTGTGGGTAGTTTAGAAGATATCCGGAAATAAGTGAATAAATATGTAATAATGCTAAAACATAACTGTTTGTACTTATAGGTAACCAGATCGTGACTACAACTAAGTTACTAAGTATTTAACCACACTGGGTTGTTACATTGGCTTCCTACCCTTGAACTTTTATTCTGAAAATAAAATCTACATTTTACTCAACTTCGTTACCCACTCCAGTCAGCAGATGGCGATGTGGGACTTTAAGGCTATGCTGCTAGTGTGACGTATAATCTAGTGGACGGGACGCTTCTTTCAACAGCAGCAACAGTTAGTCAGACACCTCGGTAGCTTGCTAGACAAAATAGCCCAACCAATAAAGCTCTTTAGACGCTTTCGTGTATATTAGCCACTGTGTTTTAAACCCACTTCTGTCGTCTAGTTAGTTATCCCATTTAATTTCATATTTACGGTGTTGTTGTTATTGGTCAGCTAGCTGGCTGGTTAAGTTAGCACTAGCCTAGCTAGCTAACATCCCCGACCATGAGCTCACTAAGCTACTCTCCTCCTGCTAAAGAAGAGGAGGTCTGCTGGGCGGAGAAAGAAGCTCTAGTGAAAGAGGAGGAGGAAGAGGAGGATGTTACAATACAAAAACAAGTAGAGGGTGAAGCTGTTACCGTGAAAGAAGAAGAGAAAGATGTTACAGTGAAAGAAGAGGAGGCTCCCGTTTTTGGAGTGAAAGAGGAGGAGATGACTGTCACATCGAAAAAGGAGGAGGAGGAAGAAGAGGAGGAAACTGGATATCTGGTTCCGGTTTCCCAAAGGCATCTTAAGGCATCCAATGGTTCTAATGATCAACTTAGCAGTAAGATGCTTTTGAGAAACCGGGCCATGATTAACACTAGTAAGTACTGTCTTAAAAACAGAGGCACAAACTCTGCAGTTGTTGAACTGATGTGTGGTGTTAAAGGTGAAATCTGTAGTTGCTACATCCATATTTGGACTTTTAAATTATTTATATATAGCCATTGATTCTTGAAGAATATAACACATGCCTCATGAGCTTAGTTCAACTGTCGTACCCCATCAGATTCCAAAAGAAGCTTTTTCTACTCCAATGTTTAGAAACAATGTAAATGTAAACCAACACTGTATCGCCTCAACATGGTTAAAACTATAATATTGATGTCATGGATGGTCAGTCCTTGCATCCATAGGTCTGTCTATGATTTTGAGAGTAGTTATATTTCTCCAGTCCGATCCTCATCTTATTACCAAAACAGTGGTGGAATGACAGCTTTGTTATTGTTTGAACTGCAGATTGGTTGATTGATTGATGTGTGGCTTTTTTTAAAGGGGCAACCTAGGTTTTAAACAGCAGCAAAATTGGGGGCTGGAGAAATGTAACCACTCTCAAATTCATAGAGAAAGTTATTGTAGCAACCTTAACCCAAAACCTAGCGACCTCATCAAGAAGTTCAGACATCTTGGTATAACAGTTATAAGGTGTTGGCTTGACAGTCTCTGGACCCAGGTTTGAGTCCAGCTCAGGGCTACCCCCTGGAATTCACTACACTATGAATACAAGGACTGGCCATCCATAAGGTCAAAATCATAGTTTTAACCTGGTTTTGAAGATATACAGTGTTTGTTTACAACCAGTGGCATTATACAGTGGGGAAAAAAAGTATTTAGTCAGCCACCAATTGTGCAAGTTCTCCCACTTAAAAAGATGAGAGAGGCCTGTAATTTTCATCATAGGTACACGTCAACTATGACAGACAAAATGAGAGAGAAAAAATCCAGAAAATCACATTGTAGGATTTTTTATTAATTTATTTGCAAATTATGGTGGAAAATAAGTATTTGGTTCGACACAGGTCAAACGTTTTCTGTAAGTCTTCACAAGGTTTTCACACACTGTTGCTGGTATTTTGGCCCATTCCTCCATGCAGATCTCCTCTAGAGCAGTGATGTTTTGGGGCTGTCGCTGGGCAACACAGACTTTCAACTCCCTCCAAAGATTTTCTATGGGATTGAGATCTGGAGACTGGCTAGGCCACTCCAGGACCTTGAAATGCTTCTTACGAAGCCACTCCTTCGTTGCCCGGGCAGTGTGTTTGGGATCATTGTCATGCTGAAAGACCCAGCCACGTTTCATCTTCAATGCCCTTGCTGATGGAAGGAGGTTTTCACTCAAAATCTCACGATACATGGCCCCATTCATTCTTTCCTTTATACGGATCAGTCGTCCTGGTCCCTTTGCAGACAAACAGCCCCAAAGCATGATGTTTCCAACCCCATGCTTCACAGTAGGTATGGTGTTCTTTGGATGCAACTCAGCATTCTTTGTCCTCCAAAAACGACGAGTTGAGTTTTTACCAAACAGTTATATTTTGGTTTCATCTGACCATATGACATTCTCCCCAATCCTCTTCTGGATCATCCAAATGCACTCTAGCAAACTTCAGACGGGCCTGGACATGTACTGGCTTAAGCAGGGGGACACATCTGGCACTGCAGGATTTGAGTCCCTGGCGGCGTAGTGTGTTACTGATGGTAGGCTTTGTTACTTTGGTCCCAGCTCTCTGCAGGTCATTCACTAGGTCCCCCCGTGTGGTTCTGGGATTTTTGCTCACCGTTCTTGTGATCATTTTGACCCCACGGGGTGAGATCTTGCGTGGAGCCCCAGATCGAGGGATATTATCAGTGGTCTTGTATGTCTTCCAATTCCTAATAATTGCTCCCACAGTTGATTTCTTCAAACCAAGCTGCTTACCTATTGCAGATTCAGTCTTCCCAGCCTGGTGCAGGTCTACAATTCTGTTTCTGGTGTCCTTTGAAAGCTCTTTTGGTCTTGGCCATAGTGGAGTTTGGAGTGTGACTGTTTGAGGTTGTGGACAGGTGTCTTTTATACTGATAACAAGTTCAAACAGGTGCCATTAATACAGGTAACGAGTGGAGGACAGAGGAGCCTCTTAAAGAAGAAGTTACAGGTCTGTGAGAGCCAGAAATCTTGCTTGTTTGTAGGTGACCAAATACTTATTTTCCACCATAATTTGCAAATAAATTCATAAAAAATCCTACAATGTGATTTTCTGTAATTTTTTTCCTCAATTAGTCTGTCATAGTTGACTTGTACCTATGATGAAAAGTACAGGCCTTTCTCATCTTTTTAAGTGGGAGAACTTGCACAATTGGTGGCTGACTAAATACTTTTTTCCCCCACTGTACAAGCTTATGTTTTGGTTTTTGATGGGGAAATACATTTGAGGCATTTATAAGTTATATTCTTCAAGAATCAATGGCTATACAGTATATGGGTCTTTCTATAACTGCCAGTGAGGATTTCCTTGCATTTATGGCAGTGTGGTTCCCTTAAGGGTCAGTCAACTTTGGTACAACATACTATGGGGAGTCACACTCTCGCGACTTCGAGGCTATATACAGGTGGTACCGGTACCGAGGTAATGTGCTGGGGGCTATATACAGGGGGTACCGGTGCCGAGGTAATGTGCCGGGGTACAGGTTAGTCCAGATAATAATGAGGCTATACACAGGGGGTACCGGTACCGAGGTAATGTGCCGGGGTACAGGTTAGTCCAGGTAATAATGAGGCTATATACAGGGGGTACCGGTACCGAGGTAATGGGCTGGGGTACAGGTTAGTTCAGGTAATAATGAGGCTATATACAGGGGGTACCGGTACGAGGTAATGGGCTGGGGTACAGGTTAGTCCAGGTAATAATGAGGCTATATACAGGGGGTACCGGTACCGAGGTAATGGGCTGGGGTACAGGTTAGTTCAGGTAATAATGAGGCTATATACAGGGGGTACCGGTACCGAGGTAATGGGCAGGGGTACAGGTTAGTCCAGGTAATAATGAGGCTATATACAGGGGGTACCGGTACGAGGTAATGGGCTGGGGTACAGGTTAGTTCAGGTAATTTGTACATGTCGGTAGGGGTAAAGTGACTGTGCTTAGATGATAAACAGCGAGTAGCAGCAGTGTAAAAACAAAGGAGGGAGGGGATTAATTGTTCAGCAGTCTTATGGCTTGGGGGTAGAAGCTGTTAAGGAGCCTTTTGGTCCTAGACTTGGCGCTCCGGTACCGCTTTGCTGTGCGGTAGCAGAGAGAACAGTCTATGACTTGGGTGACTGGAGTCTTTGACGATTTTCCTCTGACATGCCTAGTATCTAGGTCCTGGATGGCAGGAAGCTTGACCCCAGTGATGTAAAAAAAAAAAAATATATATAACTATTGTAAAATAGATTGTGTCCGTAAAATGTATATATAAGTTGGAAGTAGAAGCCTAAGTGTTGTTGTTCATTACTTTGCTGCAATTAGGGGAGAGGTGGTAGGGTTAGTGGAAAATAATACATTTACATTTTAGTCATTTAGCAGACGCTCTTATCCAGAGCGACTTACATGAGCAATTAGGGTTAAGTGCCTTGCTTAAGGGCACATCAACAGATTTTTCACCTAGTCGGCTCGGGGATTAGAACCAGCGACCTTTCGGTTACTGGCACACCGCTCTTAACCACTAAGCTACCTGCCGCCATAATAAAGGAAAATATATTTTTAAAAGATACAGTGGGGAGAACAAGTATTTGATACACTGCCGAGTTTGCAGGTTTTCCTACTTACAAAGCATGTAGAGGTCTGTAATTTTTTATCATAGGTACACTTCAACTGTGAGAGACAGAATGTAAAACAAAAATCCAGAAAATCACTTTGTAGGATTTTTAAGTAATTAATTTGCATTTTATTGCATGACATAATTATTTGAAACATCAGAAAAGCAGAACTTAATATTTGGTACAGAAACCTTTGTTTGCAATTACAGAGATCATACGTTTCCTTTAGGTCTTGACCAGGTTTGCACACACTGCAGCAGGGATTTTGGCACACTCCTCCATACAGACCTTCTCCAGATCCTTCAGGTTTCGGGGCTGTCACTGGGCAATACAGACTTTCAGCTCCCTCCAAAGATTTTCTATTGGGTTCAGGTCTGGAGACTGGCTAGGCCACTCCAGGACCTTGAGATGCTTCTTACGGAGCCACTCCTTAGTTGCCCTGGCTGTGTGTTTCGGGTCGTTGTCATGCTGGAAGACCCAGCCACGACCCATCTTCAATGCTCTTACTGAGGGAAGGAGGTTGTTGGCCAAGATCTCGCGATACATGGCCCCATCCATCCTCCCCTCAATACGGTGCAGTCGTCCTGTCCCCTTTTCAGAAAAGCATCTCCAAAGAATGATGTTTCCACCTCCATGCTTCACAGTTGGGATGGTGTTCTTGGGGTTGTACTCATCCTTCTTCTTCCTCCAAACACGGCGAGTGGAGTTTAGACCAAAAGCTATATTTTTGTCTCATCAGACCACATGACCTTCTCCCATTCCTCCTCTGGATCATCCAGATGGTCATTGGCAAACTTCAGACGGGCCTGGACATGCGCTGGCTTGAGCAGGGGGACCTTGCGTGCGCTGCAGGATTTTAATTCATGACGGCGTAGTGTGTTACTAATGGTTTTCTTTGAGACTGTGGTCCCAGCTCTCTTCAGGTCATTGACCAGGTCCTGTCGTGTAGTTCTGGGCTGATCCCTCACCTTCCTCATGATCATTGATGCCCCACGAGGTGAGATCTTGCATGGAGCCCCAGACCGAGGGTGATTGACCGTCATCTTGAACTTCTTCCATTTTCTAATAATTGTGCCAACAGTTGTTGCCTTCTCACCAAGCTGCTTGCCTATTGTCCTGTAGCCCATCCCAGCCTTGTGCAGGTCTACAATTTTATCCCTGATGTCCTTACACAGCTCTCTGGTCTTGGCCATTGTGGAGAGGTTGGAGTCTGTTTGATTGAGTGTGTGGACAGGTGTCTTTTATACAGGTAACGAGTTCAAACAGGTGCAGTTAATACAGGTAATGAGTGGAGAACAGGAGGGCCTCTTAAAGAAAAACGAACAGGTCTGTGAGAGCCGGAATTCTTACTGGTTGGTAGGTGATCAAATACTTATGGCATGCAATAAAATGCAAATTAATTACTTAAAAATCATACAATGTGATTTGCTGGATTTTTGTTTTAGATTCCGTCTCTCACAGTTGAAGTGTACCTATGATAAAAATGACAGACCTCTACATGCTTTGTAAGTAGGAAAACCTGCAAAATCGTCAGTGTATCAAATACTTGTTCTCCCCACTGTATATATATATATATATATATTTTTACATTTACATTTGAGTCATTTAGCAGACGCTCTTATCCAGAGCAACTTACAGTTAGTGTACACTATGTACACTACCAGTCAAAAGTTTGGACACACCTACTCATTCAAGGGTTTTTCTTTATTTTTTTACTATTTTCTACATTGTAGAATAATAGTGAAGACATCAAAACTATGAAATAACACATATGGAATCATGTAGTAACAAAAAAAGTGTTAAACAAAGAGATTCTGTAAAGTAGCCACCCTTTGCCTTGATGGCAGCTTTGCACTCTTGGCATTCTCTCAACCAGCTTCATGAGGTAGTCACCTGGAATGCATTTCAATTAACAGGTGTGCCTTAAGTTAATTTGTGGAATTTATTTCCTTCTTAATGCATTTGAGCCAATCAGTTGTGTTGTGACAAGGTAGGGTTGGTATACAGAAGATAGCCCTATTTGGTGAAAGACCAAGTCCATATTATGGCAAGAACAGCTCAAATAAGCAAAGAGAAAACGACAGTCCATCATTACTTTAAGACATGAAGGTCAGACAATACGGAACATTTCAAGAACTTTGAAAGTTTCTTCAAGTGCAGTCGCAAAAACCATCAAGTGCTATGATGAAACTGGCTCTCATGAGGACCGCCACAGGAATGGAAGACCCAGAGTTAGCTCTGCTGCAGAGGATAAGTTCATTAGAGTTACCAGCCTCAGAAATTGCAGCCCAAATATAGACTTCACAGATTTCAAGTCACAGACGTATCTCAACATCAACTGTTCAGAGGGGACTGGGTAAATCAGGCCTTCATGGTTGAATTGCTACAAAGAAACCACTACTGAAGGACACCAATAAGAAGAAGAGATCTGCTAGGGCCAAGAAACACGAGCAATGGACATTAGACCGGTGGAAATTGAGATATTTGGTTCCAACCGCCGTGTCTTTATGCGACGCGATGTGGGTGAACGGATGATCTCCGCGTGTGTAGTTCCCACCGTGAAGCATGGAGGAGGAGGTGTGGTGATGTGGGGGTGCTTTGATGGTGACACTGTCTGTAATTCATTTAGAATTCAAGGCACACTTAACCAGCATGGCTACCACAGTATTCTGCAGTGATACGCCATCCCATCTGGTTTGGGCTTAGTGGGACTATCATTTTGCTTTTCAACAGGACAATGACCCAACACTCCTCCAGGCTGTGTAAGGGCTATTTTACCAAGAAGGAGAGTGATGGAGCGCTGCATCAGATGACCTGGCCTCCACAATCCCCCGACCTCAACCCAATTGAGATGGTTTGGGATGAGTTGAACCGCAGAGTGAAGGAAAAGCAGCCAACAAGTGCTCAGCATATGTGGGAACTCCTTCAAGACTGTTGGAAAAGCATTCCAGATGAAGCTGCTTGAGAGAATGCCAAGAGTGCAAAGTTGTCTTCAAGGCAAACGGTGGCTACTTTGAAGAATCTAAAATCTAAAATATTTTGATTAGTTTAACACTATTTTGGTTACTACATGATTCCATATGTGTTATTTCATAGTTTTCATGTCTTCACTATTGTTCTACAATGTAGAAAATAGTAAAAATAAAGAACAACCCTTGAATGAGTAGTTGTGTCCAAACTTTTGACTGGTACTGTATGTTATTGTTAGATGAAGTTATGGGCCAATTTGGCATACACGTAGTGTGCAAAGGTAGCCAAAGAGCATTTTACGACACAGAGCTTAATGTGAGTTTCCTTGAGTAGCACTCCCGATCTTGCTCTGATAATGTGTGGTAATATTCAGAATACATTGTGAAATCTTCGCTCACCATTGTTCCTCCATGCAGATATACTACATCCATAACTAGAGGTTATTAGCATGGAGGAGTTCAGATATACTACATCCATAACTAGAGGTTATTAGCATGGAGGAGTTCAGATATACTACATCCATAACTAGAGGTTATTAGCATGGAGGAGTTCAGATATACTACATCCATAACTAGAGGTTATTAGCATGGAGGAGTTCAGATGTACTACATCCATAACTCGAGGTTATTAGCATGGAGGAGTTCAGATATACTACATCCATAACTAGAGGTTATTAGCATGGAGGAGTTCAGATATACTACATCCATAACTCAAGGTTATTAGCATGGAGGAGTTCAGATATACTACATCCATAACTAGCGGTTATTAGCATGGAGGAGTTCAGATATACTACATCCATAACTAGAGGTTATTAGCATGGAGGAGTTCAGATATACTACATCCATAACTAGAGGTTATTAGCATGGAGGAGTTCAGATATACTACATCCATAACTAGAGGTTATTAGCATGGAGGAGTTCAGATATACTACATCCATAACTAGAGGTTATTAGCATGGAGGAGTTCAGATATACTACATCCATAACTAGAGGTTATTAGCATGGAGGAGTTCAGATATACTACATCCATAACTAGCGGTTATTAGCATGGAGGAGTTCAGATATACTACATCCATAACTAGAGGTTATTAGCATGGAGGAGTTCAGATATACTACATCCATAACTAGAGGTTATTAGCATGGAGGAGTTCAGATATACTACATCCATAACTCGAGGTTATTAGCATGGAGGAGTTCAGATATACTACATCCATAACTAGCGGTTATTAGCATGGAGGAGTTCAGATATACTACATCCATAACTAGAGGTTATTAGCATGGAGGAGTTCAGATATACTACATCCATAACTAGAGGTTATTAGCATGGAGGAGTTCAGATATACTACATCCATAACTAGAGGTTATTAGCATGGAGGAGTTCAGACATACTACATCCATAACTAGAGGTTATTAGCATGGAGGAGTTCAGATATACTACATCCATAACTAGAGGTTATTAGCATGGAGGAGTTCAGATATACTACATCCATAACTAGCGGTTATTAGCATGGAGGAGTTCAGATATACTACATCCATAACTAGAGGTTATTAGCATGGAGGAGTTCAGATATACTACATCCATATCTAGCGGTTATTAGCATGGAGGAGTTTCTGCAGCCAAATTGTGTTGCATAGCAACAAACAGCAAACACAGAAAGGGTCCTATATTGGAGAGTAAAAGTCGTCTGGCACTCTGCTTAGGATTTCAACAACTTTAAACTTTAACTTATTTCTAGCCTACAGTCATCGATGTTACTACTAATGTGAAAACAAGACAAAATATGATGTGTTATCGGTAGCACTTTATTGTATGGTACAGAAATTACTACACAATAGTAATCTATGCTGAACTTTTTTGTTTCTCTTTGGGATTTATTAAAACAAACATGAGTACTGTAGGTTCAGTAAAGCGGGGTTGTCGGGAGAGGTTGTGTTTTCTCTAGCAGGAGGTAAGCTTGGCTTCTTATATGGTGTTGAGGAAAGCTTAAACCATGTATTTAGATTGTAGGTAGGTACTGTAGTTAGGTATTATAGGTAGTTTACTTAGGTAGTTATTGTAGGTTATTGTAGGTAATTATTGTAGGTAAGGACTGTATTCGGCGGACCCCGGCGAAGCACGAGGCTAGCCTACCCACTACTTGGACCAACAAAGCTAGCTAGCTAGCTAGCGGGTAGCTACTGGTAACTTTTAGCAACTGTGGTTAGCTGTTTCCAATGTTATTTCACGCTTAAGAGTACCTGTGATTGAGCCAGCTAGCTGCCACCATTCAGCTGTTTTTCTAACCTCATTATCCGAGGCATTAACGTTAGGTGGTTGGTAGCTGCTGTACTTAATTACGGCTACTGATTGCAGTCTGCCAGTTTGGCTTTATACATAGCTTGGGCTTTGTCGAGTAAGGCTTAAACTATGTATTTAGATTGTAGTTAGGTATTATAGGTAGGCATCGTGGGCTGTATATTATTAGGTATTATAGGTAGGCATCGTGGGCTGTTGTGGGTAGTTGTTGTGTAGTTATTGTAGGTTACTTTTGTATTCGGCGGTGCCGGGTGTAGCACGAAGCTAGCTAGCTAACTCACCTCCTGGATTAGCTGGCGAGTAGCTATTAGCAACGGTAGCAACTAAAAACAATATCCTTTTAGCCAGCTACATTCGTTCGCAGCGACGCCGTTTTTCAAACAAAGTCAACACAGCAGCCATTGCTAGCTAGCCAACACTACCAGCTGGCTGTACTGTGGTAGCTAAATACAATATCTTTGTGCTAGCTAGCCAACGTTTAATCATTGCTGCGTTATGAAAGAACTAGACACGGACACGAATTATCTGTTTAGTGTGTTAACACACTATTGGTAGTTTGTTGTAACCAAGTATTGGTGCTAAACTGTGTGTTATTGGATGCTAGCATGCTAGTTAGCTATGGCGTCATAGTTAGCTAGCTGAATAAAGTAAGTTGAGTCTAGTCCTTGAAACATTGAACCGCTGTAGTTTACAACAATTCTAATTTCTAAAGTGGAAGTTGGGAGAGTTTTATTCGGGTGGTTCAGTGAAACAATTATAGTTTCTGAGGTGGAAGTTGGGAGAGTTATATTTTTTTCGTGAGGGAGGCCTTGCTCTCTCCTTTCCCAGATGTTTAGTTCATTTCATTCCGATCTCCTCTGCATTATTGTAGCCATCTGCTACAGCCTGTCAACTATGCCTCTGCCTATCCCTGTTCTCTCCTCTCCGCACAGGCTACACAAACGCCTCACACCGCGTGGCTGCTGCCTCTCTAACCTGGTGGTCCCTGCACGCACCACACACCTGGAGTTCCAGGTCTCAGGCAGCCTCTGGAACTGCCGTTCTGCTGCCAACAAGGCTGACTTCATCCCAGCCTATGCTGCCCTCCAGTCCCTCGACTTCCTGGCGCTGACGGAAACATGGATTACCACTGAAAACACTGCTACTCCTACTGCTCTCTCCTCGTCTGACCATGTGTTCTCGCATACCCCGAGAGCATCTGGTCAGAGGGGTGGTGGCACAGGAATCCTCATCTCTCCCAAGTGGTCATTCTCAATTTTTCCCCTAACCCATCTGTCTATCTCCTCATTTGAATTACACGTTGTCACAGTCACTAGCCCATTTAAGCTTAATATCCTTGTCATCTATCGCCCTCCAGGTTCCCTTGGAGAGTTCATCAATGAGCTTGACGCCTTGATAAGTTCCTTTCCTGAGGATGGCTCACCCCTCACAGTTTTGGGGGATTTCAACCTCCCTACGTCTACATTTGACTAATTTCTCTCTGCCTCCTTCTTTCCACTCCTCTCCTCTTTGACCTCACCCTCTCACCGTCCCCATCTACTCACAAGGCAGGCAATACGCTTGACTTCATCTTTACTAGATGTTGCTCTTCTACTAATCTCACTGCAACTCCCCTCCATGTCTCCGACCACTACTTTGTATCCTTTTCTCTCTCGCTCTCCTCCAACACTACTCACTCTGCCCCTACACAGATGGTAACGCGCCGCCGCAACCTTCGCTCTCTCTCTCCCGCTACTCTCTCCTCTTCCATCCTATCATCTCTTCCCTCTGCTCAATCCTTCTCCCTCCAATCTCCTGATTCTGCCTCCTCAACCCTCCTCTCCTCCCTTTCTGCATCCTTTGACTCCCTGTGTCCCCTATCCTCCCGGCCGGCTCGGTCCTCCCCTCCTGCTCCGTGGCTTGACGACTCATTGCGAGCTCACAGAACAGAGCTCCGGGCAGCTGAGCGGAAATGGAAGAAAACTAAACTCCTGCCGACCTGGCATCTTTTCCTCCCTCCTCTCTACATTTTCTTCATCTGTTTCTGCTGCTAAGGCCACTTTCTACCACTCTAAATTCCAAGCATCTGCCTCTAACCCTAGGAAGCTCTTTGCCACATTCTCCTCACTGCTGAATCCCCCCACTTTGAAAAGAAGGTTGACAACATCCGATCCTCGTTTGTTAAGTCTAATGACACTGCTGGTCCTGCTCACACTGCCCTACCCTATGCTTTGACTTCTTTCTCCCCTCTCTCTCCAGATAACATCTTGCGACTAGTGACTGCAGGCCGCCCAACAACCTGCCCGCTTGACCCCATCCCCTCCTCTCTTCTCCAGACCATCTCCGGTGACCTTCTCCCCTACCTCACCTCGCTGATCAACTCATCCTTGACCGCTGGCTATGTCCCTTCCGTCTTCAAGAGAGCGAGAGTTGCACCCCTTCTCAAAAAACCAACACTCGATCCCACTGATGTCAACAACTACAGACCAGTATCCCTTCTTTCTTTTCTTTCCAAAACTATTGAGCGTGCCGTCTTTAGCCAACTCTCTTGCTATCTCTCTCAGAATGACCTTCTTGATCCAAACCAGTCAGGTTTCAGGACTGGTCATTCAACTGAGACTGCTCTTCTCTGTGTCACGGAGGCTCTCCGCACTGCTAAAGCTAACTCTCTCTCCTCTGCTCTTGTCCTTCTAGACCTGTCTGCTGCCTTTGATACTGTGAACCATCAGATCCTCCTCTCCACCCTCTCCGAGCTTGGCATCTCCGGCGCGGCTCACTCCTGGATTGCGTCCTACCTGACCGGTCGCTCCTACCAGGTGGCGTGGCGAGAAGCTGTCTCCGCACCACGTGCTCTCACCACTGGTGTCCCCCAGGGCTCAGTTCTAGGCCCTCTCCTATTCTCCCTATACACCAAGTCACTTGGCTCTGTCATATCCTCACATGGCCTCTCCTATCATTGCTACGCTGACGATACACAACTAATATTCTCCTTTCCCCCTTCTGATAACCAGGTGGCGAATCGCATCTCTGCATGTCTGGCCGACATATCAGTATAGATGACGGATCACCACCTCAAGCTGAACCCTGGCAAGACGGAGCTGCTCTTCCTCCCGGGGAAGGACTGCCCGTTCCATGATCTCGCCATCACGGTTGACAACTCCGTTGTGTCCTCCTCCCAGAGTGCGAAGAGCCTTGGCGTGACCCTGGACAACACCCTGTCGTTCTCCGCTAACATCAAGGCGGTGACCCGATCCTGCAGGTTCATGCTCTACAACATTCGGAGAGTACGACCCTGCCTTACACAGGAAGCGGCACAGGTCCTAATCCAGGCACTTGTCATCTCCCGTCTGGATTACTGCAACTCGCTGTTGGCTGGGCTCCCTGCCTGTGCCATTAAACCCCCTACAACTCATCCAGAATGCCGCAGCCCGTCTGGTGTTCAACCTTCCCAAGTTCTCTCACGTCACCCCGCTCCTCCGCACACTCCACTGGCTTCCAGTTGAAGCTCGCATCTGCTACAAGACCATGGTGCTTGCCTATGGAGCAGTGAGGGGAACGGCACCTCTGTACCTTCAGGCTCTGATCAGTCCCTACACCCAAACGAGGGCATTGTGTTCATCCACCTCTGGCCTGCTGGCTCCCCTTCCTCTGCGGAAGCATAGTTCCCGCTCAGCCCAGTCAAAACTGTTCGCTGCTCTGGCACCCCAATGGTGGAACAAGCTCCCTCACGACGCCAGGACAGCGGAGTCACTCACCACCTTCCGGAGACATTTGAAACCCCACCTCTCTAAGGAATACCTGGGATAGGATAAAGTAACCCCCCAAATTTAAAAAAATAATAATAATAATAATAATATTGTAAAGTGGTTAACCCACTGGCTATAGGGTGAATGTACCAATTTGTAAGTCGCTCTGGATAAGAGCGTCTGCTAAATGACTTAAATGTAAATGTTAAATGTATGACTATTGTTGCTCACTTGACTGTATAAAAGACAATTGTCAAATAATTTAAGGCATCAATTGTTGTACAATTTAATGGGTACGCTCTGGGTATCACCTTTTACCTCAAATAAACAGTGTATTTCTGCTGTTGTGGTTCTTTAACCATCTGTCTGACTTTGTCATTCACACAGGAGAGAGACGTGGCTATAGTGGATCCTCTGGGGAGCCTCAACAACATGATGCTGACGAGGCAGAAAGGTCTCTCTCCAGATCAGAACACCTTAAGAAAAACCATCTGAGACCCACTGGGAAGAAATCTCACTGCTGCTCTGACTGTGGGAAACGTTGCAAGTTTTCATCAGAACTTAAAATACACCAGCGAGTACACACAGGAGAGAAACCTTATAGCTGTGATCAATGTGGGAGGAGTTTTACTCGGTCAAGCTACCTGATAGTACATCTGAGAAGACACACAGGAGAGAAACCTTACGACTGCTCTGACTGCGGAAAGACTTTTGTTAATTTAATAGATTTAAAATCACACCAGAGAACACACACAGGAGAGAAATCACCATATAGTTTGTGATGTCACGAGAGGCTACACAGCTTTCAGCGGGATTGCTCAAGTAGTGCAAGGAGACCAGGTTCAACCAAAACAAGGATTTTATTAAAGGTCTTGGGAAACTAACGAAAGTATAACACAATTCTGTTCTCTGGTGGCTCTTTAAGGGTTAACAGTTCAGGGATGTCTCTTCCACATCCAAAATCATAACTCTCCCTCGCTCAAATAACGTTTCCCCAGTCTTACTGTATTCCACGTTGCAGCTAGTGGCCAACCCAGCAAAACGTCCTTCCAAATGTCCCACACGTATTTCCACAGGTGCATACAGTGGGGAAAAAAAGTATTTAGTCAGCCACCAATTGTGCAAGTTCTCCCACTTAAAAAGATGAGAGAGGCCTGTAATTTTCATCATAGGTACACGTCAACTATGACAGACAAAATGAGAAAAAAAATCCAGAAAATCACATTGTAGGATTTTTTATGAATTTATTTGCAAATTATGGTGGAAAATAAGTATTTGGTCAATAACAAAAGTTTCTCAATACTTTGGTATATACCCTTTGTTGGCAATGACACAGGTCAAACGTTTTCTGTAAGTCTTCACAAGGTTTTCACACACTGTTGCTGGTATTTTGGCCCATTCCTCCATGCAGATCTCCTCTAGAGCAGTGATGTTTTGGGGCTGTCGCTGGGCAACACAGACTTTCAACTCCCTCCAAAGATTTTCTATGGGGGTGAGATCTGGAGACTGGCTAGGCCACTCCAGGACCTTGAAATGCTTCGTACGAAGCCACTCCTTCGTTGCCCGGGCGGTGTGTTTGGGATCTTTGTCATGCTGAAAGACCCAGCCACGTTTAATCTTCAATGCCCTTGCTGATGGAAGGAGGTTTTCACTCAAAATCTCACGATACATGGCCCCATTCATTCTTTCCTTTACACAGATCAGTCGTCCTGGTCCCTTTTCAGAAAAACAGCCCCAAAGCATGATGTTTCCACCCCCATGCTTCACAGTAGGTATGGTGTTCTTTGGATGCAACTCAGCATTCTTTGTCCTCCAAACACAACGAGTTGAGTTTTTACCAAAAAGTTATATTTTGGTTTCATCTGACCATATGACATTCTCCCAATCCTCTTCTGGATCATCCAAATGCACTCTAGCAAACTTCAGACGGGCCTGGACATGTACTGGGGGACACGTCTGGCACTGAAGGATTTCAGTCCCTGGCGGTGTAGTGTGTTACTGATGGTAGCCTTTGTTACTTTGGTCCCAGCTCTCTGCAGGTCATTCACTAGGTCCCCCCGTGTGGTTCTGGGATTTTTGCTCACCGTTCTTGTGATAATTTTGACCCCACAGGGTGAGATCTTGCGTGGAGCCCCAGATCGAGGGAGATTATCAGTGGTCTTGTATGTCTTCCATTTCCTAATAATTGCTCCCATAGTTGATTTCTTCAAACCAAGCTGCTTACCTATTGCAGATTCAGTCTTCCCAGCCTGGTGCAGGTCTACAATTTTGTTTCTGGTGTCCTTTGACAGCTCTTTGGTCTTGGACATAGTGGAGTTTGGAGTGTGACTGTTTGAGGTTGTGGACAGGTGTCTTTTATACTGATAACAAGTTCAAACAGGTGCCATTAATACAGGTAACGAGTGGAGGACAGAGGAGCCTCTTAAAGAAGAAGTTACAGGTCTGTAAGAGCCAGAAATCTTGCTTGTTTGTAGGTGACCAAATACTTATTTTCCACCATAATTTGCAAATGAATTCATAAAAAATCCTACAATGTGACTTTCTGGATTTTTTTTCCTAAATTTGTCTGTCATAGTTGACGTGTACCTATGATGAAAATTACAGGCCTCTCTCATCTTTTTAAGTGGGAGAACATGAACAATTGGTGGCTGACTAAATACTTTTTTTCCCCACTGTATATCCAAAGGTGAGTATTTCCCAAAGGTAAGTATCTCCAAATCCTTATATTCCTCATGGAAGTGGACGTGCAGCACTCTTGTCCTCCAGAGAGCCCAGCTTGGAGACCGTGTCTCTTCCCTTCAACAAACCTTCAGCTCATCACCTCCTGATCTGTTTCAGCTGCGTGGGAAGATTGGCCATAGAGGGGTGGAGTTCCCGACCATACCAGCAGATGGAGCCATAGCTGTCTGGGTTTGCAGCCATCTCAGGGGGATGTAACGTCCCTCCAGGACACAGCCTCTCGTGACATCACACATCCCCCTCCTCGGGACCGACGTCCTCGTCGGGGTAAAGGCAGCGAAGAAGGCATCACGCCGGGAGAGGGCGTCCGCATTGCCGTGGTGCTTGCCAGCCTGCTCTCTCTTCAACTCCTCCAACTCTAGGACCAGGGACTCAGCCTCCTGTTGTCTCTCCTTGAGTTTCTTACTGAACGCATCAGCCTTGGTTTTAGCAGAGTTTAGCTTCTGTTGAGCAGCTTTCAGTTCCTTCTCTCTCTCTGCCTCCGCATTCTTCATCTTGTTCTCCAACACCTTGTACTTCTCCTCTGCCTTCTTCTGGACCTCCCTTACTACTGCGCAGGGTCTCCTCACACTCCTCGATGGTCCTGCGCAGCCTCTCCAGCTCCTCCTGTTGCTTATGGAAGGAGCTCTGTTGGAGTTTAGCCTGGAGGATATCTAACTCTTCTGTCTTCATGTCTAACTGTTGCTTTAACAAACGATACCTCTCAGCGGTCCCCTTCAGACCAGACAGTTCTTTGTCCAGATTCTGTAGCTCCGTCTCTGTGTCGGTCTGGGCACCTGCCATCCCTATCAGAGCCCGGGCGGGGAGTGAGTAATTCGGAGGATTGCACCGGAGCCTTCCCAGCCTGAGTCTTGCCTCTCCGTTTCCGAGGTACTCGGGTTATCCTCTCCTGAGACTCTCTCCAGAGTGGGTAAAAGGCTGGGCAGTCTCGGCCCAATTAGGACAGGGACGGGGAGGGAATCAACCACCCCCGCCGTCGTGTGTATGGTTCCCCGTGTGCTGGTCATTGTAAGTTCAGTAATGGGGTATTCCCTGGTGTCCCCATGGACACAGGAAACTGGGAGGACTTTCCCGGGGTCAGACACGTTGGGCCCACCAAATCCCCTTACGCACCAGGGTGGCCCGGCTACCAGAATCCAGTAAGGCCTCCACATCATGGTGATTCACAGTTACCGGGCAGGTGGGGGGTCGATCTGGGCCGCCATCTACGACTCCCAAGAGCGAGGCAAAACGGTGTGTGGGTGCTGAGCTGGAGGACTCCGCAGTGGGCATAGGTTCATCGGCTGGTTTCCCACACTGCCAGGAGATATGTCCCATCTCCCCACACCGGTAACACTGTCGAAGTTTCCCCCTCCTGGTGTACTCTTCTTGGACCCGCCTGGTTTCTGGCTCCCCCTGGAGCCGGGATAAGTCCTGACGTGGCTGGGTTCGAGACCTTGGGGGTCCTTTGGACGGGTTCTTCCCATTTGTGGTGGGGCCGCCCTCCTGGGGTCTTTTTCGGGAAGCATTCAGCATCTCCGCTGTGGCCTGGTACTTTTCCACCGCTTCCACGGTCAGATCAGCCGTGGTCAAGGCCTGTTGACTGATGAACCGTTTTGCCTCATAAGGCAGGGCGCGTAGGTAACGATCCACCACAACGGCCTCCACCACCGCCGCTGCTGTATTCCTCTGCGGATCCAGCCATTTCCTTGCGATTCGGACAAGTTCATGCATCTGCGCCCGAGGAGGTTGGTCTGGTTGGAAGGTCCAGCTGTGAAAGCGCTGGGCCATACCAAACTTTGTGAGTCCATATCTGCTGAGGATCTCAGACTTCAGGGCATCATAGTCAGTAACCTGGTCAGGGCCCAGGTCCCGGACAGCATTCAGCGATTCCCGGTTAGAAAGGGGGCTAACAGACCAACCCACTGTTGCTTGGGCCAGGCTTCCCTAGTGGCCGTGGCCTCAAATGCATGCAGGTATGCCTCAATGTCATCGGTAGCTCCCATCTTAGATATAAAGTCACTTGCCTTTATTGGGCGGGTATTTTGGACCACCCTCTGTCTCTGCAACTGCAATTCCTCTGCCTTCAGAAGGTTGGCTTTCTTTTGCTCCTCCAAGAGAGCCACGTTTGCTTGCATCTGGGCTTGCTGGCCAGCAACAAGGGCTTTCAATATGTCCTCCATTTCAGTCGGCGGGGAGCCTACGGCCAACTTGGAAAACTGGGTGATCAAACCTTCGGTATCCTCCTCTGACATGCACTATTAACGCTTGAGCGTGCCCGTATTCTCCACCATCTGTGATGTCACGAGAGGCTACACAGCTTTCAGCGGGATTGCTCAAGTAGTGCAAGGAGACCAGGTTCAACCAAAACAAGGATTTTATTAAAGGTCTTGGGAAACTAACGAAAGTATAACACAATTCTGTTCTCTGGTGGCTCTTTAAGGGTTAACAGTTCAGGGATGTCTCTTCCACATCCAAAATCATAACTCTCCCTCGCTCAAATAACGTTTCCCCAGTCTTACTGTATTCCACGTTGCAGCTAGTGGCCAACCCAGCAAAACGTCCTTCCAAATGTCCCACACGTATTTCCACAGGTGCATATATCCAAAGGTGAGTATTTCCCAAAGGTAAGTATCTCCAAATCCTTATATTCCTCATGGAAGTGGACGTGCAGCACTCTTGTCCTCCAGAGAGCCCAGCTTGGAGACCGTGTCTCTTCCCTTCAACAAACCTTCAGCTCATCACCTCCTGATCTGTTTCAGCTGCGTGGGAAGATTGGCCATAGAGGGGTGGAGTTCCCGACCATACCAGCAGATGGAGCCATAGCTGTCTGGGTTTGCAGCCATCTCAGGGGGATGTAACGTCCCTCCAGGACACAGCCTCTCGTGACATCACAAGTTGTACTCAATGTGGGAAGAGTTTTACTCGGTCAAGCTCCCTGATATTGCACCAGAGTACACACACAGGAGAGAAACCTTATAGCTGTACTCAATGTGGGAAGAGTTTTGTTGCATCTTGCCATCTGAGGATACACCAGAGAACACACACAGGAGAAAAACTTTATAGCTGTGATCAATGTGGGAAGAGTTTTACTCGGTCAAGCTCCCTGATAGTGCACCAGAGAACACACACAGGAGAGAAACCTTATAGCTGTACTCAATGTGGGAAGAGTTTTGTTGCATCTTGCCATCTGATGATACACCAGAGAACACACACAGGAGAGAAACTATATAGCAGAAGATAAATAATAAAGCTGTGATCATGTGACAAGAGATACTTTGATAAAAGATCTCTGATCAAACATCAGAAAATACATACATGAGTTGTTTCATGATATCAATGAAATAATGTCACAATGTAGAATGTTTTAACATTGTAGAAGGAGTACTTTAATTAATAATGTCACAATGTAGAACCCTAAACATTTCCCCCTGTTCAATTTAGTTCAGCGTGATATGGATATTAGCCTCTGGGAAAAATCCAGGCTCTGAATTGAAAGAGTATTTATGTGATTTAACAAAAAGTAAAAAATAAATTAAAAAAAAGTTGTGTTACACGTTAATCAAAATGCAGCTAGCTGTTTTCTACAAATTGTCCTCTGACCAGAGATGTACACATTATTCCCAGATTCCATGTGGTGTTTGAGCTATTCGTTTTAACAGGATGTGCAACCTCATCTCCCCCCTCTCCTGCAATTGATTTCAACATGATATCGATGAAATAAGTGTTGCGTTCCTTTGTTTAGCAACCCATAAATGGAAATACATCACTCCAAAATGTAGCTGACTGTCTTCTGCAGGTTGTCCTCTAACCAGTGAGGTAAAAGATATCTCCCATTTCCATGTGTTTTTTTAGTTGTGTTAGTTTCAACAGCAGGTACAACCTGATCTCCCCCATAATCGATATCAGTGACTTATTGTTGGTGCTTGTGCAGTTTATAAGGTGCTTGTTTTAATATTATTATTGTGGCACATTTGTGTAGATAGTACAGTTTAGGTTTAGGTTTTCAATATATCACAAACTGTTTTTGCATATTGGTTATTGATTTGGACATGTTAAAACTGTGTTTTGACATTGAGGTTTCCCACGTAGCAAAATGTCATTGAAAAGACATTGAAAAGAAGACTATGCCTGATGTCCAATATAAACTCAGCAAAAAAAGAAACGTCCCTTTTTCAGGACCCTGTCTTTCAAAGATAATTTGTAAAAATCCAAAATAACTTCACAGATCTTCATTGTAAAGGGTTTAAACACTGTTTCCCATGCTTGTTCAATGAACCATAAATAATTAATGAACATGCAACTGTGGAACGGTCGTTAAGACTTACAGATGGTAGGCAATTAAGGTCACAGTTATGAAAACTTAGGACACAAAAGAGGCCTACTATTGACTCTGGAAAACACCAAAAGAAATATGCCCAGGATCCCTGCTCATCTGCGTGAACGTGCCTTATGCATGCTGCAAGGAGGCATCCTCCCTCATGTGGTACCCTTCCTGCAGGCTCATCCTGACATGACAATGCCACCAGCCATACTGCTCATTCTGTGCGTGATTTCCTGCAAGACAGGAATGTCAGTGTTCTGTCAATGCCAGTGAAGAACCCGGATCTCAATCCCATTGAGCACGTCTGGGACCTGTTGGATCGGAGGGTGAGGGCTAGGGCAATTCCCCCCAGAAATGTCCGGGAACTTGTATGTGCCTTGGTGGAAGAGTGGGGTAACATCTCACAGCAAGAACTGGCAAATCTGGTGCAGTCCATGAGGAGGAGATGCACTGCAGTACTTAATGCAGCTGGTGGCCACACCAGATACTGACTGTTACTTTTGATTTTGACCCCCAGGGACACATTATTTGTGTGTGGAACTTGTTCAGTTTATGTCTCAGTTGTTGAATCTTGTTATGTTCATACAAATATTTACACATGTTAAGTTTTGCTGAAAATAAACGCAGTTGACAGTGAGAGGACTTTTTTTGTTGCTGAGTTTACATTCGGTTTTAGTTGAAAATATGTATTTTCAGGTTGTTTTTTCAACGACTTGACAACAACTTAATTTCAACGTACTTGCAGCCTATAAACATGGACGCAGTATAATAAATTGGTCTATAATCAGTTTTATTAACAATCTTACATCACTCCAGTATTTCTTTACAACATTCAAGTGCTACTTGTCTTTATTCCACTACTGAAGAAGCATGACTCAAATCACCTACTCATATTTCAAACATTCAGCCTGACAAAAGATACATTTTGTATTATTCAATGCCTCACCATTAAGTGAATTATTGCCAATACATATTAACAAAGGGGTGATCATTCTGTTTTGATATTTTATATTTACAATTCATGCAACATTTAGTAATCATAAATTATGCAACCAACTGACCATTTTGGGGTACAATTATATTGACATTGTTGCACTGCTTGTAGAATATCAGGGTTCATTCTCAGATGTGCCAACCCAAATGTACTAGAGCATGACATTGGGGACTCGGCTCCGATCCAACAACATGCCTATCGAGTGAACCCTGAAAAGAGAGAGAAGCTCCGCAGTGAAGTGGAAAGTTACTACGGATATTGCAGGAGTTTCCTCTTGAAATCAGACATGTCCGTGGTAAGGACAACTTGGTTGCAGATTGTCTCAAGGGTGGGCAGTCAAAAGGATTTGTGTTTTTTGCATTTAGCCAGTGCGTTGTCATGGATCACAATTTATTTTTACTTCACGTTTTTCTGTATTGGAGATTAGTTTTGTTTGGGCTCGTTCCAAGGGGACGAGAGTTTTAGAAGCTAGTGAGTTTTAGGAAGACCAGAGTTCTAGAAGCTAGTGAGTTTTAGGATGACCAGAGTTCTAGAAGCTAGTGAGTTTTAGGAAGACCAGAGGTCTAGAAGCTAGTCAGTTTTAGGAAGACCAGAGTTCTAGAAGCTAGTGAGTTTTAGGATGACCAGAGTTCTAGAAGCTAGTGAGTTTTAGGAAGACCAGAGTTCTAGAAGCTAGTGAGTTTTAGGAAGACCAGAGTTCTAGAAGCTAGTCAGTTTTAGGAAGACCAGAGTTCTAGAAGCTAGTCAGTTTTAGGAAGACCAGAGTTCTAGAAGCCAGTGAGTTTTAGAAGCTAGTGAGTTTTAGGAAGACCAGAGTTCTAGAAGCTAGTGAGTTTTAGCAAGACGAGAGTTATAGAAACTAGTGAGTTTTAGGTCAGTAACTTATAACCACGGAACCACCCCAGACCTTTCATGCATGACTTAAAGCACCTGAGTATTAGATTTACTGCCAGGGTCTAAAATGTCACTGCCAGGTCTGATTTTCTCTTTGGTTTTGAGCCCACGGCAAGAAGGCACCAGAGCCTATTGTGGTAACAGGTTCACACTAGATAACACAACCACACAGTGCATGAAAAACATGAGGTGTGGCCCATGGCAAGAAGGCACCAGAGCCTATTGTGTTAAGAGGTTCACACTAGATAACGACTAGTTACCGGAGTGTAACTCCAGTTCTATGAGTGGAGCGGAGCCCCATAGGGGAGCTCTGCTCCTAGTGGTTTACCCTCTGCCCTAAGGCAGAAACAGCCTGAAGCAAAATTATGCACACACCTACAGCCAATAGGAGTACAGGTGTCCCTATATAAGGAACCCCGTTCCCTCAATCTGCCTCCCGAGATATTATCTTCAGCGAGACTAGAGAGGGTCGGCAGGGCCTTAAGTCCTATGGGGCTCCGCTCCACTCATAGAACTGGAGTTACACTCCGGTAACTAGTCGTTCTATATCGTGGAGCTCCGCCCCATAGGGGAGCTCTGCTCCTAGTGGCTTTTTAAGGCGGAGCGAAACGCTCCAAAATGTACTCCCTGCCGAGCCTAACACTTCCCATTAAAAAATGAAAAAAGGTCAAGCCCAGCAATGGCTGCAACCAATTCCCGCAGTACTGCGACTGAGAAACCCATCAGGGCGTCACAATATACCGCGTCATCGGTTATAGACCCGCCCCATCTAGCTCAATGACAATGGCAATGGCTATTGGGCAGATCATCAGAATAGACGCCGTGCTAATCTGTACTAGCAGATAGCCGTGCTTCAATATTCTGTGACAACGCTATCGTCCACTAATGAAATGACATAAAATGTCATTCTACATTATGTGTCCAATAGACCGCCTTACTCACTCAATGGAGACGGGACAGGGAGGCCGCGAGGAGGGCGATATTGTTTGCCGCTGCTACGCTCTGGGCTCCCAGCGTAAAGGATTTCTCAGCCAACTGGGCTGTGAACCTATCTCTTTGTGCTGGCAGAGTGGCCTTCTTGGAGGCTGCCCAGGGACTCGACCCCGGCACTAGGAACGCCGCCATGGCGCCCTCGAGCCTGGGGATTCCCTTAGCCGCCCACTCATAGCCGCTCACTCTGGTGAAGGGGATATACGCTCTGGCCGGCGAACGCGCCGCCAGAGGTGCCCCCCACGAACCCTCGACATACTTGCCGAGAGAGGGCAAGGCTGGAGCCATTGGCTCAGCTGCCCTCCTCGGCTTGGAGTAAGGGCCGCCCTCCATCAGGTCCACCTCCATAGGAAGGGGAACTGGGGGCAGCACAACCTCGAGTCGTGTGGCAGCCTTCTCAATGAGCCCGGGAAAGTCCGAGCGCAGAGAGGCTACCGCGACGGACAGGGCTTCTGACCTAGCAGAGCCCATGTCGTCATCGCACAAGGATCCTTCTAACCTCGCGCTTTCAGAATGAAAGGGGGTTTTGAAGGTAGGCGCCAGAGGTCTGGATTGTCCCACTGGGATATCCGCCTCGGCGCCTTCCTTGTCATCCTCCGACACCGCACTGTCCTCTGACGCCTCTGAAGCAGAGAG
This sequence comes from Coregonus clupeaformis, assembly GCF_020615455.1. Classification (NCBI taxonomy): domain Eukaryota; kingdom Metazoa; phylum Chordata; class Actinopteri; order Salmoniformes; family Salmonidae; genus Coregonus; species Coregonus clupeaformis. The sequence continues at coordinate 162,238 of NW_025533533.1, read as the reverse complement.
GAGTGAGGACATTACATCATCCAGAGGGACGTCCTTCATAAAGAACGCCCGACGCTGCTGCCTCTCCTTTATAGTAAGGAGGGCGCAGGAGGCGCAATTAGGAGGGTTGTCGAGACCATCCTCGGCGTGCTGCGGTCCCAAACACACGAAGCAGAGGTCGTGGGGGGTCCGAGGTAGCCATGGTGGAACACCGACACAGGGCCCTTAAAAGGGCCTTTGGGGGTGGGAAAATCCCAGGTGTGCTCATGGCGAAAGACGTTGACGGCTGGCAGTCAACGGCGAAATTCTTTCTAGAGTCTTCGTATGGCTTCTTCAGTTCTAGTCCAGTCGCTGAAGATAAAGGGAGGCAGATTGAGGGAACGGGGTTCCTTATATAGGGACACCTGTACTCCTATTGGCTGTAGGTGTGTGCATAATTTTGCTTCAGGCTGTTTCTGCCTTAGGGCAGAGGGTAAACCACTAGGAGCAGAGCTCCCCTATGGGGCGGAGCTCCACGATATAGAACACAACCACACAGTGCATGAAAAAAATGAGGTGTGGCTAACGTTTGCAAGCTTGAGCTAGCTACCGAGCTAGCATACAAACTCAGTAGCACAGAGTAGGCCTGTCTGAGTGGACTGATCCATTGTGGAGGCCTGTCTGAGTGGACTGATCCATTGTGGAGGCCTGTCTGAGTGGACTGATCCATTGTGGAGGCCTGTCTGAGTGGACTGATCCATTGTGGAGGCCTGTCTGAGTGGACTGATCCATTGTGGAGGCCTGTCTGAGTGGACTGATCCATTGTGGAGGCCTGTCTGAGTGGACTGATCCATTGTGGAGGCCGTGGGGATGGCACAGTCCATCACTCTAAGACATTGTATATGGTTAGAACAATGGTGCAAAACGAATAAAAATTATATTATTTCATAACAAATGCGCTTTCTCCCTCGTTGGATAGCAGTCGCTGTCCACGGTTCTGAAACAGTCTTCAGTGCGACGTTGAACAGGCGCCTTGCAAATTAATTAGTTAAAAATCATACAATGTGATTTTCTGGATTTTTGTTAATGATTCCGTCTCTCACAGTTGAAGTGTACCTATGATAAAAATTACAGACCTCTACATGCTTTGTAAGTAGGAAAACCTGCAAAATCGGCAGTGCATCAAATACTTGTTCTCCCCACTGTATATGCAGTTATCTTAGCCAGCCAGCTAACGTTAGCTATTTAGCCAACTAGCTATGTTATCTATATGCAGTTATCTTAGCCAGCCAGCTAACGTTAGCTATTTAGACAACTAGCTATAGTCTAATTCAAATCATGTTATCTATATGCAGTTATCTTAGCCAGCCAGCTAACGTTAGCTATTTAGCCAACTAGCTATGGTCCATATCAAATCATGTTATCTATATGCAGTTATCTTAGCCAGCCAGCTAACGTTAGCTATTTAGCCAACTAGCTATGGTCTACGAGCTGGATACCAACTTCCGGAGACCCAGTTAGAACCCAACTAACAAAACCCAACTGAAACATAACTGCAGATCAAAAGAGCAGAGACATACAGAATGATGGCAGGGGAAAATCCCCAACATCCAAAATAGATAGATTCCAGATGTCAGTCAGCTAGCGCGCTAGCAGTAAAGCCAAAAGTGGAAAAAGTTACAAAAACTCCCGTAGTCTACTTCCCAGAGAACATGCTGAGAAGTAGTGATGAGGGGGAAACGAAGCTTCCTGTAGCATCGACGCTTTCCAGCCAAATGTGTCAAAAATAGGTTCATTACTCAAGGCTTTGAGCAACACAGAATTTAGAACAGCCACATTTTTATAGATGACATCCCACACGCCCTACTGACTGTGTAGCGTCGCCTTTATGTCTTCTACTAAACCACTGGCCGTGTTGGAGAGCATCAAATCCATGCTGCATTGTGGGTAAATGTTGACTGATTTATAAATAATATAATGAGTAGTTATTTATGATGCAAGGTGATTTGTAGATCAGTCAATCGGCAGTGGCCTGCATTTTGTCGGCTGCATTGTCGAACAAGCCTATTACTAAACCAATCAGGTGGTTGTTTGACGAAATGAAGCTTCAGACGTCATTGATCACGTGCTGCTGATAAAGTGATACAGGAATCGGCACACTGCTTTGAAGTATACTGCTTAGGGATTTCAACGCATTCCTTGTAGCTCCGGTATCAAACCTAACATCCCTACTGAAAAGTTAACAAAACAAAAAGGAACAAGCAGGTCTGATTTTCTCTTTTCTTTTGAGCCCACCGCAAGAAGGTACGAGAGCCGAACCGTGTTAACGGGTTCCCACTAGATAACACAACCACACAGTGCATGAAAAACATGAGGCGTGGCTAACGTTAGCCAGCTTGAGCTAGCTTCCGAGCTAGCATACAAACTCGGTAGCACAGAGTAGATCCTCCATATGACGTTGAGAAATAGTGCATTGTGGGTAGTTTAGAAGATATCCCGAAATAAGCTAATAAATATGTAATAAAGCAAAAACATAACTGTTTGAACTTAATAGATAACCAGATCGTGACTACAACTAAGTTCCTAAGTCTTTAACCACACTGTGTTGTTACATTGGTGAGTAGAAACACATGCTTCCTACCCTTTAACTTTTTGTCTGAAAATAAAATCTACATTTTACTCAACTTCGTTACCCACTCCAGTCAGCAGATGGCGATGTGGGACTTTAAGGCTATGCTGCTAGTGTGACGTATAATCTAGTGGACGGGACGCTTCTTTCAACAGCAGCAACAGTTAGTCAGACACCTCGGTAGCTTGCTAGACAAAATAGCCCAACCAATAAAGCTCTTTAGACGCTTTCGTGTATATTAGCCACTGTGTTTTAAACCTACTTCTGTCGTGTAGTTAGTTATCCCATTTAATTTCATATTTACGGTGTTGTTGTTATTGGTCAGCTAGCTGGCTGGTTAAGTTAGCACTAGCCTAGCTAGCTAACATCCCCGACCATGAGGTCACTAAGCTACTCTCCTCCTGCTAAAGAAGAGGAGGTCTGCTGGACGGAGAAAGAAGCTCTAGTGAAAGAGGAGGAGGAAGAGGAGGATGTTACAATACAAAAACAAGTAGAGGGTGAAGCTGTTACCGTGAAAGAAGAAGAGAAAGACGTTACAGTGAAAGAAGAGGAAGACGCGTTCAGAGTGAAAGAGGAGGAGGATGTTACAGTGAAAGAAGAGGAAGACGCGTTCAGAGTGAAAGAGGAGGAGGATGTTACAGTGAAAGAAGAGGAAGACGCGTTCAGAGTGAAAGAGGAGGAGGATGTTACAGTGAAAGAAGAGGAAGACGCGTTCAGAGTGAAAGAGGAGGAGGATGTTACAGTAAAAGAAGAGGAAGACGCGTTCAGGGTGAAAGAAGAGGAGGATGTTACAGTGAAAGAAGAGGAAGACGCGTTCAGAGTGAAAGAGGAGGAGGATGTTACAGTGAAAGAAGAGGAGGCTCCCGTTTTTGGAGTGAAAGAGGAGGAGGGGGAGATGACTGTCACATCGAAAAAGGAGGAGGAAGAAGAGGAGGAAACTGGATATCTGGTTCCGGTTTCCCAAAGGCATCTTAAGTCATCCAATGATTCTAATGATGAACTTAGCCTTAGCCGTAAGATGGTTTTGAGAAACCGGGCCCTGATTAACACTAGTAAGTACTGTCTTAAAAACAGAGGCACAAACTCTGCAGTTGTTGAACTGATGTGTGGTTTTAAAGGGGGAATCTGCAGTTGCTACATCCATATTTGGACTTTTATATTATTTATATATATCCATTGATTCTTGAAGAATATAACACATGCCTCATGAGCTTAGTTCAACTGTCGTACCCCATCAGATCCCCAAATAAGCTTTTTTTACTCCAATGTTTAGAAACAATGTAAATGTAAACCAACACTGTATCGCCTCAACATGGTTAAAACTATAATGTTGATATCATGGATGGTCAGTCCTTGCATCCATAGGTCTGTCTATGATTTTGAGTGTAGTTACATTTCTCCAGTCCCATCCATCATCTTATTACCAAAACAGTGGCAGAATGACAGCTTTGTAATTGTTTGAACTGCAGATTGGTTGATTGATTGATGTGGCTTTTTTAAAAAGACAACCTAGGATTTAAACAGCAACAAAATGGCTGCCCTTAGACTTGGTTTGGTAAACAGCTGAGGGATGGGGGCTGGAGAAATGTAACCACTCTCAAATTCATAGAGAAAGCTATTGTACCATTTTGTATACATCTGGCCCTTCATTGGACACTGTGTTAACAAACCTCCAAACGAGCTTCAATGCCATACAACAATCCTTCAGTAGCCTCCAACTGCTCTTAAACACTAGTAAAACTAAATGCATGCTTTTCAATCGAACGCTGCTGGCACCCGCCCACCCGACTGGAATCACCACTCTTGACGGGTCTGACCTAGAGTATGTGGACAACTACAAATACCTAGGTGTCTGGTTAGACTGTAAACTCAACTTCCAGACTCACATAAAGAATCTCCAATCCAAAGTTAAATCTAGAATCGGCTTCCTATTTCGCAACAAAGCCTCCTTCACTCATGCTGCCAAACATGCCCTCGTAAAACTGACTATCCTACCGATCCTTGACTTCGGCGATGTCATTTACAAAATAGCCTCCAACACTCTACTCAGCAAATCGGATGTAGTCTATCACAGTGCCATCCGTTTTGTCTTCAAAGCCCCATATACTACCCACCACTGTGACCTGTACGCTCTTGTTGGTTGGTCCTCACTACATGTTCGTCGTCAAACCCACTGGCTCCAGGCCATCTATAAATCACTGCTAGGCAAATCCCCGCCTTATCTTAGCTCATTGGTCACCATAGCAGCACCCACCCGTAGTCTGCGCTCCAGCAGGTATATCTCACTGGTCATTCCCAAAGCCAACACCTCCTTTGGCCGCCATTCCTTCCAGTTCTCTGCTGCCAATGACTGGAACGAATTGCAAAAATCTCTGAAGCTGGAGACTCTTATCTCCCTCAATAACTTTAAGCATCAGTTGTCAGAGCACCTTACCGATCACTGCACCTGTACACAGCCCATCTGAAATTAGCCCACCCAACTACCTCATCCCTATATTGTTATTTATTTCGCTCTTTTGCACCCCAGTATCTCTATTTGCACATAATCTCTTGCACATCTAGCATTCCAGTGTTAATAATATTGTAATTATTCTGCACTATGGCCTATTTATTGCCTTACCTCCATAACTTGCTACATTTGCACACACTGTATATATATTTTCTGTTGTATTTTTGACTTTATGTTTTTTTACCCCATATGTAACTCTGTGTTGTTTTTATTGCACTGCTTTGCTTTATCTTGGCCAGGTCGCAGTTGTAAATGAGAACCTGTTCTCAACTGGTTTACCTGGTTAAATAAAGGTGAAATAAATAAATAAAAATAAAAGTAGCAACCTTAACCCAAAACCTAGCGACCTCATCAAGAAGTTCAGACATCTTGGTATAACAGTTATAAGGTGTTGGCTTGACAGTCTCTGGACCCAGTTTTGAGTCCAGCTCAGGGCTACCCCCTGGGATTCACTACACTATGAATACAAGGACTGGCCGTCCATAAGGTCAAAATCACAGTTTTAACCAGATTGAGGCTATACAGTGTTTGTTTACAAACAGTGGCATTATATGAGCTTATGTTTTGGTTTCTGATGGGGTAAGACAGTTGAAACATTTGAGGCATTTAAAAGTTATATTCTTCAGGAATCAATGGCTATCCAGTTTATGGGTCTTTCTATATCTGCCAGTGAGGCTTTCCTGTGGGGGTCAAATTGTTGGAGCTGTTGATAAATCATTGTATAATATTCTGCAAATGTATTTTCATTTTTTTTAGGGCTGACCCTAGTCGACTGGTCGATTGTTTGGTCGATAGGCTCTTTTGTCGACAGAGATTTTAGTCGAGCAGTCGCAAATACACTATATATACAAAAGTGTGTGGACACCCCTTCAAATTAGTCGATTCAGCTGTTTCAGCCACAACCGTTTCTGACAGGTGTATAAAATCGAGCACACAGCCATGCAATTTCCATAGACAAACATTGGCAGTAGAATGGCCTTACTGAAGCGCTCAGTGACTTTAAACGTAGCACCGTCATAGGATGCCACCTTTCCAACAAGTCAGTTCGTCAAATTTCTGCCCTGCTAGAGCTGCCCCGGTCAACTGTAAGTGCTGTTATTGTGAAGTGAAAACGTCTAGGAGCAACAACGGCTGAACCGCGAAGTGGTAGGCCACACAAGCTCACAGAACGGGCCCGCTGAGTGCTGAAGCTCATTCCAAACTGCCTCTGGAAGCAACGTCAGCAGAATAACTGTTAGTCGGGAGCTTCATGAAATGGGCTTCCATGGCCGAGCAGCTGCACACAAGCCCCAGATCACCATGCGCAATGCCAAGTGTCGGCTGGAATGGTGTAAAGCTCGCTGCCATTGGACTCTGGAGCAGTAGAAAGGCGTTCTCTGGAGTGATCATTCCGACGGACGAATCTGGGTTTAGCGGACGCCCGGAGAACACTACTTGCCCCAATGCATAGTGCCAACTGTAATGTTTGGTGGATGAGGAATAATGGCCTGGGGCTGTTATTCATGGTTCGGTCCCCTTAGTTCCATTGAAGGGAAATCTTAACGCTACAGCATACAGTGACATTCTAGACGATTCTGTGCTTCCAACTTTGTGGCAACAGTTTGGGGAAGGCCCTTTCCTGTTTCAGCATGACAATGCCCCTGTGCGTAAAGCAAAAACCAAACAGAAATGGTTTGTCGAGATCGGTGTGGAAGAACTTGACTTGCCTGCACAGAGCCCTGACCTCAACCCCATCGAACACCTTTGGGATGAATTGGAAGGCCGACTTCGAGCCAGGCCTAATCCCCCAACGTCAGTGCCCCGACCTCACAAATGTACTTTCTCCCGCTTTGGATACTGTCGCTGTCCGCGGCTCTGAATGTAATTATATGCACAAGCACAAAACACCACATCTGTAATTTTAGTCCTGTCTGAATCTGCCATGTCAGTCATTTTTACATGGCAGGAGAGGAACAATTCAAGCCAGAATAACCTACTGTTTTTGGCGAACTCCAAGGTCCTCTGGTAATACTAGTCCCGTGTGAATCGACATCCCTGTGTTTTGAGAGAAATGAGTTTGACAGGTGTTGCTCACGGTTTGATCAAGAAACGAAGTGCTGCTCATAGCCTACATATGAAGGGCCTGCAAGTATCAACTTTCACAGTGGATGATTTTGTTCATATGTTTTGTGTGTATTAATATTTCTAGCCTACAATCATCGATGTTACTACTAATGTGAAAACAAGACAAGATATTACTATTATTGCTCACTTGACTGTCTTAAGACAATTGTCAAATAATTTAACAGATGTCAATTGTTGTACAGCTTCATGGGTACGCTCTGGGCATCACCTTTTACCTCAAATAAACAGTATTTCTGCTGTTGTGGCCCTTTAACCATCTGTCTGACTTTGTCGTTCACACAGAAGAGAGACGTGACTATCGTGGATCCTCTGGGGAGCCTCAACAACATCATGAAGCTGAGGAGTCAGAGAAGAGTCCCTCCAGATCAGAACACCTCAAGAAACACCAGCGGAAACCCACAGGGAAGAAATCTCACTGCTGCTCTGACTGTGGGAATATATTCAACTCTTCAGCAGACCTTAAAAGACATATGAGAATCCATACAGGAGAGAAACCCTATAGCTGTAATCAATGTGGGAAGAGTTTTACTCACTCAAGCTGCCTGAAGGTACATTTGAGAACACACACAGGAGAGAAATCTTATAGCTGTGATCAATGTGGGGAGAGTTTTACTACATCTAGCCATCTAACTATACACCAGAGAAAACACACAGGAGAGAAACCTTATAGCTGTGATCAATGCTGGAAGCGTTTTGTTACATCTAGCCATCTGACTATACACCAGAGAACACACACAGGAGAGAAACCTTTTAGCTGTGATCAATGCGGGAAGCGTTTTGTTACATCTAGCCATCTGACTATACACCAGAGAACACACACAGGAGAGAAACCTTATAGCTGTGATCAATGCGGTAAGCGTTTTGTTACATCTAGCCATCTGACTATACACCAGAGAACACACACAGGAGAGAGACCACACGACTGTGGGAAGAGTTTTGTTTTGTCCCAATATTTAGAATCACACCAGAGAACACACACAGGAGAGAAACCTTATAGCTGTGATCAATGTGGGAAGAGTTTTAGTCGATCAAGCAACCTTATGGTACATTTGAGAAGGCACACTGGAGAGAAACCTTATAGCTGTGATCAATGTGGGAAGAGTTTTAGTGATTCAAGCAACATGAAGGTACATTTCAGAACACACACAGAAGAGAAACCACACCACTGCTCTGACTGTGGGAAGGGTTTTGTTTCGTCCCAATATTTAGAATCACACCAGAGAACACACACAGGAGAGAAGCCTTATAGCTGCGATCAATGCGGGAAGAGTTTTACTACATTTTCCAGTCTGACTATCCACCAGAGAATACACACAGGAGAGAAACCTTATAGCTGTGATCAATGTGGCAAGAGTTTTAGTCGATCAAGCAAGCTGATGGTACATTTGAGAATGCACACAGGAGAGAAACCTTATCGCTGTGATCAATGCGGGAAGAGTTTTACTTCATCTAGCCATCTGACTATACACCAGAGAACACACACAGGAGAGAAACCTTATAGCTGTGATCAATGTGGGAAGAGTTTTAGTGATTCAAGCAACCTGAAGGTACATTTGAGAACACACACTGGAGAGAAACCTTATAGCTGTGATCAATGTGGGAAGAGATACACTGGTAAAATAACTCTGATTAAACATCAGAAAGTACATACATGAAGGAGTTGTTTCATGATATCAATTAAATAATGTCACAATGTTTCAACATTGTTGTATGAGTATTTTAATGAATTTCACAATGTAGAACCATTTACATTTTACATTTTTTTGTCATTTAGCAGACGCTCTTATCCAGAGCAACTTACAGTTAGTAAGTGCATACATTATTTTTTTCTTTTTCATACTGGCCCCCCCGTGGGAATCGAACCCACAACCCTGGCGTTGCAAACGCCATGCTCTACCAACTGAGCTACATCCCTGCTGGTCATTCCCTCCCCTACCCTGGACGACGCTGGGCCAATTGTGCGCCGCCCCAACCGTTTTCCCCTGTTCTATTGATTTCAGCGTGATATGGATATTAGCCTCATCAGGGGGAAAATCCAGGCTCTGAAATGAGTTGTGTTACACTTACCACGTTGGCGACCCACTTGAATCAAAATGCAACACTTCTAAATGTAGCTAGCTGTTTTCTACAAATTGTCCTCTGACCAGTGATGTACACATTATTCCCAGATTCCGTGTGGTTTTTGAGCTGTTCGTTTTAACAGGACGTGCAACCTCATCTCCCCCCTAATCGATATCAGTGATTTATTGCCACTTGTCAAAACAACTGTGTTTTTGGTGCTTGTGCAGTTAATAAGGTGGTTGTTTAAATAAATTCAAGTATTATGATTACTATTGTGGACCATGTTTGTGTCGATAGTACATTTTATGTTTAGGTTTTCCATTTATCACAAACTGTTTCTGCATATTGGTTATTGATTTGGACACGTTAAAACTGTGTTTTGACATTGGGCAGTATCCCACCTTGCAAAATATAGTCGAAAAGACGTTGAAAAGAAGACTATGCTCAAGGTCCAATCTACGTTTTGGTTTTGGTTGAAAGTTAAAGTTAAAAATATGTATTTTTAGGTCGTTGTTTCAACGACTTGAAAACAACTTCATTTCAACGTACTTGCAGCCTATAAACATGGACGCAGGATAACGCATGCGTCTATGAACTGTTTTATTAACAATCTTACATCACTCCAGTATTTCTTTACAACATTCAAGTGCTAATTGTCTTTATTCCACTGCTGAAGAAGCATGACTCAAATCACCTACTCATATTTCAAACATCCAGCCTGACAAAATATACAATTTTAATTATTCCATGCCTCCCTATTGGAAATGAATTATTGCCAATACATATGAACAAAGGGGTGTACATTCGGTTTTGATATTTCATAATATTTCCATTTTATGTAACAGTTAGTAATCATAATAATTTATGTGATTAACAGATTTTTGTTGTTGTACAATTATATTGTTTATAAACAGTGTAGTAAAACCAGCTTATATTTTGGGCTGGATATTACATCATATTCTTACTGTTTTAACCAATGTTATTTCCTTAGATGCTCTTTAGTCTTTCAGCTTTTATTGATATTCTTTAGTTTTTTATCCACTGTTTGTTGTCTAGTAAATATTTCCGTTTTTATTTTCATAGTTTTTATTCATTTTTTCCTGTGTATTGCGTTGCATTTCATGTCTGAAATGTGCTATATAAATAAACTATACTGAACAAAAATATAAAAGCAACAACGTAAAGTGTTGGTCCCATCTTTCATGAGCTGAAATAAAAGATTCCAGACATTTTCCATACTCACAAAAAGCTTATTTCTCTCAAATGTTGTTCACACCCCTGTTAGTGAGCATTTCTCCTCCTTTGCCATAATAATCCATCCACTTCACAGCTGTGGCATATCAAGAAGCTGATTAAACAGCATGATCATTACACAGGTGCACCTTGTGCTAGGCACAATAAAAGGCCACTTTAAAATATGCAGTTTTATCACACAATGCAATGCCACAGATGACCAGAGTTTTGAAGAAGCATGCAATTGGCGTGCTGACTGCAGGAATGTCCACCAGAGTTGTTGCCAGAGAATTGAATGTTAATTTCTCTACCATAAGCCGCCTCCAACGTTGTTTTAGAGAATTTGGCCGTACGTCCAACCGGCCTCACAACTGCAGAGCACGTGTATGGCGTCGTGTGGGTGAGCGGTTTGCTGATGTCAACAGAATGCCCCATGGTGGGGTTATGGTATGGGCAGGCATAAGCTACGGACACAAATGCATTTTACCCATGGCAATTTAAATGCCAAAGATACCGTGACGAGATCCTGACGGCAATTTTGAGGCCCATTTTTTTTTGCGCCGCCTCATGGGTCTCACAGTCACAGTAGTCTGTGACACTGCCTGGGATCGAACCCGGGTCTGTTATGACGCCTCATGGGTCTCACAGTCACGGCAGGCTGTGACACCGCCTGGGATCGAACCCGGGTCTGTAGTGACGCCTCATGGGTCTCACAGTCACGGCAGTCTGTGACACCGCCTGGGATCGAACCCGGGTCTGTAGTGACGCCTCATGGGTCTCACAGTCACGGCAGGCTGTGACACCGCCTGGGATCGAACCCGGGTCTGTAGTGACGCCTCATGGGTCTCACAGTCACGGCAGGCTGTGACACCGCCTGGGATCGAACCCGGGTCTGTAGTGATGCCTCATGGGTCTCACAGTCACAGCAGGCTGTGACACCGCCTGGGATCGTACCCGGGTCTTTAGTGACGCCTCAAGCACTGCGACACAGTGCCTTAGACAGCTACACCACTTGGGAGGCCTGGGTAGGTTAATTTCTAAATCTACAGTCCAGAATTCTCATCAGTAACTAACTTTTGGATTACTGACACTCAGTAACGTAATCTGATTACTTTCAGTTACTTTACACTGCTAACCCTAATGCCTAACCCTAACATGAAATAACCCTAACCTTAACCACACTGCTAACCCTAATGCCTAACCCTAACATGAAATAACCCTAACCTTAACCACACTGCTAACCCTAATGCCTAACCCTAACATTAAATAACCCTAACCTTAACCACACTGCTAACCCTAATGCCTAACCCTAACATTAAATAACCCTAACCTTACATTTGTGTTTTCATGAAAATTGACAGTGTCGTGTATGAAGATTATGACTATTCTAGAGGAACAAAGAGAGGATGGGTATCTTAGTTCAAAAATAGCCATTTGTGGGGTGACGCCCCAGGGGACACAGGTGATTGGACAGCAGAGGGAGCAACCCATATTTTTACATTGTTTATAAGTATATGCTGGAGGCAGGGGGTGTTAGAAGCATTCAGATTATTTTGGGACACTGCTTCTCCAGACACGATGGGTCTGTAAACTTATGCTGTAAACTTGTGATATGAATAAAACTTCTAATCAAAGTGCAGCCTAAGCGGACTCTTTTTTTGACAGCAATAATCACCAGAATTCGACGCGACACGACACAATGGGGGCTCGTCTGGGATACTGACTGCATCGTTCTTGGTTCCCTTCCTGAGCCGCTCAAGCCGGCTCTAAGGTGAGATTTCTCACACAATTTGGGAATTAGTTGTTTCGCTGGCTCATTGAGGGGAATTGGATAGTATGTACCATGAAAATTACTTAGGTTTGTGCTGATGCGGTGTTATTGCTGTCGACTAAGGGTCTGTAATAATTATTCTAAAATTTGGTTGCATTGGTAAACGGCGCAAATAATAGGAAGTCTAGAACAATTGATTGGTAGTGAGTAAAGGCAGATGTATGTATACATTAGGGCAGTGCACCGTGTAAGACCCCAGGGGGGCCATTCAGAATGGGCCGAAAATCCTCTTGCGCGTTAGATGGGCATTTGGTGTGTTCTAAAAAACTCGGGTTGATGGAATTGATCTGATTGTGATTATTGCTCATCTTTCATCCGAAGGGGTGTCTGCTTGGGGTAATCTCTCAGTAGATGGTCATTGAACTCACGGCATCACAAACGGCAGAGAAGACAAAAGAAAGGGCAATGCAGGGTACCTGTTGCGTGTTGCAAGCCACAGGTTAGCTAAAGGCTAATGCTAATGCTAAATGCTGGTTGTATTTCATGCCACATTGTACATAACGGCTAATGCTAAATGATAATGCTAATTGTGTTGCGTGCTACATGCTAACGGGTGTCCTTAGGGGGCCATTGCGATGGAATAAAGCCTCTTAAATTATTTGTGTGTGTAGAATTCAGAGTTCTATGCAAGTGTGAGCTCTGTTAAGTGTTATTGTTTGATTATAAGGGGTAAAATAGAGAAGCTGTAGCGGAAGGCTAGCGTTCTATTGTCTGGGAATCGTATCGTTGAATGTATTGCGCATGCGTTTAATTTTGCGACACTACATTACAAAACGGGGGAGTTTATGGCACGAGATTATGACACGTTGGTTTACGGTACTAAACTACAACACGTTGTTTACTAAAACTACAAAAAGGGGGATTGTGGGTAAAGTGTCATATTTCTGTTGGGCTGGGCTGCAGGGGGAGACAGAGAAATAGCCACAGCCAAAGAGAGATTTGGACACGAATCTTCTAGTTGTTAAAGCGGCTCTTGTTTGAAAATGAAACTATTTGTTGAGATGTAGTGAATTTATAAATTAGATATATGTTGACGGATTATAATAAATTAAATAAAATGACGATTAAAATAAATAAAAAGGTTATTGAGCTATTTAGTCCTGAGTTAAGTCTTAGAGCGAATGTGAGTGGGGGAATATTGAATGTATATAACTCAGTGATTGCATTAACTACTAAAATATTTTTCTGTATCTCTGTTCTTTTGTCATATGAGAGGAACGATAGGACGAGAGGAGAGGAGAGAGGAGAGAGAAACAGAGGTGCTGACGTGACATCACGTGACGCGGCAGAGGATCGAGTCAAATATCAGGCTAGTTCACAAAATCTTCCTCTACAGGATATGTGATGTTATGACAATTTCGCAGAGGCTTGGCAAAATACTCATTCATTAAAAATTGCATTTGGGAGTTTCTGGGCATCACTTGAGTTTGTTTACAGTTGTGTTGGGCCAGAACGGAGAGGAGGGGTGAGGAAGGTTTGAAGAAGAAGGATACAAGATATTCTAGTTCTGATTAAAGCAAAGATGAAGACAGCGATACAGAGGAGACTAAAGGTGCTGTGTATTCAAAAGGAGTTTATCCTACAAGGACTGGCACAGAAGAAATAGAAGGAGATATAGACCGATGCATATCAGACCTGGATAAAGCGAGGACTTTGGAAGAGGTAAGAGAGCTAGAGGAACAGCTCAAGACGCTGAAGATACAGAGGGAGAAACTGCGGAAAAAAGAATCCAAAGAAGTTGAGGGAAAATATGCATTGAGGCCAAGGAAAGGGGCCACGAGTAAAATGATGCCAGTTATCATTCGAGGTCAAAACTTAGAATATAAGCCGTTGCAAAATACCGATATGTCAAATATACTTGAGAAGCTGCCTATTCTTCAAGATGGGGCCTATCCTTGGATTTCGAAATTGGAAGAAATTACGGTGGGAACACAGTCAGCACTAGGAGACGTTAAGAGACTTTTGGCTAATCTCATTGGGATTCCAGATATGGAAGAAGTCTTTCAGAGAGCTGGACTCATTAGATATGTAGGGTCTGCAGTGAACGATCCTGAATTGTTGGCTGCAAGTAGGAATCGTCTGTGGAGAGCATTGAAAGCATTGAAAGATACATTTCCAACAAATGTGCATCCTGATAATATTCTGATTGACCCACTAGGACAACAAGAAAATCCGAGAGCCTATGTGTCAAGAGTTCATCAAGTGTGGAGAAATATTACTGGAAATGATCCAGATGTGAGTCAAATTGAGCAGTCAATTTTGAGAGCTAAACTGCAAATGGGACTGCCCTCACCAGTAAGGAACAAACTGGCAGAGGTGGTTGGACTTGGAAGCATGACAAAAGGTGTCTATACCGATCATATAGCCCATCAAGTGGATCTGTACAGGAAAAAGGAACACAACCAGAAAGAACAGGACGAAGAAACTCTCAGAAAACTCAATCAACTACAACTGGGGGAGAATAAAAAGGAGAAGAAACAAGCTTTGGTTATGCAGAATCAGTGTGCACCAAATCAACAATCACTGCCACAGCTTCAACCAGAACAGTTCCAACCGCAATTGTACCAGCCACCAATGGCGGTACCAGTTGTTTCATATCCACAGCCAAATTCTGGACAGACACAGAATTGGAGAGGAAGAGGACGACAAGGCTTCGAAGGAAGAGGAAGGTTTCAGCCACACTTCCAGCAATCTCAAGATGTGTGTTATAATTGTGGACAGGGTGGTCACTATGTCCGGGACTGCAATAAGTCAGGAGGAAACATCAGAGGGAATTTCAGAGGAAGATACAGGGGCCAGTCAAGATCATCTGGAGGACCGGTGAACCCCTACAGGGGTCCGGAGCAAGGATTCTAGAGGTGCCTAGAAGATCCGAAAGGGGGGTGTCAGCTGGTAGCACCGATTAGAGAAGAAGGGAAAATATCCAACAATTGAAGTAAAAACAGAGGACTATGAGAAGTGATGGTGAATAGTGGACAAACTTTTATCTGTGTTGAGCCTAAAGAGGTTAAACATCTCACTATGTAAAATTAACTAGTTAGGATAGGGATTTGAGGTAGTAAAACAGCTGATTACTCTTAAGGAACCAATTGGGCTCTGCTATAAAAATCAAAGAGAAATTAAAATAGACATACTAATATTAGAACATATACCTATTGCAGTGTTGGGAAGAGATGCATTGTTTAAATTAAACTGTACAATAAGATGTACACTAGACGGCTGTCTGGTAGAAGATTTTTAAAAGAATAGGGTTTTTGGGAATCATATTTGCTTAAAAAGATAATATCATAGGAAGGATGATAATCTATTAGACTGCCTATTAGGCAATCTGTCTGAAGAATAAAGTTAAAAGGGGTGACTGTTATTCTTGGTTACATTCCTACACCAAGGGATTTCAGGCTAGGCTAAGGGATGTTTATTCGTTTACCAAGTCTGTGTGTAAAGAAGTCAGAAGCAGGTGGGGACTTCCCAATCACATATTCAAAAAATTTGGTAGTAAAGGATTTTGTGAATAAATCAGTGGAAAAGGTTTTAAAAGTTAGGAGAAAAGATTAGATTAAAAAAAGTTAGGAAAACTAGAGTTGAAGGAACTCTAAGACAGTAAGCTAAGTTTCAATGTTAGGTAGTAGTAAGACAGAGAGAGAACAGTGGTGAAGGACATTTTTAGAGTTTAGTGGGAAGATAGATATGGTAGGAGTTTAGATCGGTTAGGAGCAAATGCATTGAGAAAGTATGCGTTGCTGAATGATAAGAGAAGATTGAGGGTGATTGAGTATCTATACTTACAGTTCCCAGCAGGAAGATCAAGGTAATTGTGGGTGTATTTTTTATAATCAAAAGCTTTGGGGAAACTAGATGAAGTAACAATAATGACATTAACACTTCAGCATATTAAAACAACAGGGAGAAGCAATTTAACTCTTTCAACATTGATAGTTATTAAAGCCATAAATATATCGCATTTGATTATAAGGGAACCAATAGCTCCAGCACCAATTTTAGGGGGAAAAAGACTGTTATTAGGGTTAGGATGGTGACGTTCCTCCCACATGGAGAGATAATTATGGAGAAGAAGTATTGTTATCAGGACCAGATGTACAGTGGGGAAAGAAAGTATTTAGTCAGCCACCAATTGTGCAAGTTCTCCCACTTAAAAAGATGAGAAAGGCCTGTAATTTTCATCATAGGTACACGTCAACTATGACAGACAAATTGAGAAAAAAAATTCCAGAAAATCACATTGTAGGATTTTTAATGAATTTATTTGCAAATTATGGTGGAAAATAAGTATTTGGTCACCTACAAACAAGCAAGATTTCTGGCTCTCACAGACCTGTAACTTCTTGTTTAAGAGGCTCCTCTGTCCCCCACACGTTACCTGTATTAATGGCACCTGTTTGAACTTGGTTATCAGTATAAAAGACACCTGTCCACAACCTCAAACAGTCACACTCCAAACTCCACTATGGCCAAGACCAAAGAACTGTCAAAAGGACACCAGAAACAAAATTGTAGACCTGCACCAGGCTGGGAAGACTGAATCTGCAATAGGTAAGCAGCTTGGTTTGAAGAAATCAACTGTGGGAGCAATTATTAGGAAATGGAAGACATACAAGACCACTGATAATCTCCCCTCGATCTGGGGCTCCACGCAAGATCTCACCCTGTGGGGTCAAAATGATCACAAGAACGGTGAGCAAAAATCCCAGAACAACACGGGGGACCTAGTGAATGTCCTGCAGAGAGCTGGGACCAAAGTAACAAAGCCTACCATCAGTAACACACTATGCCGCTAGGGACTCAAATCCTGCAGTGCAAGACGTGTCCCCCCTGCTTAAGCCAGTACATGTCCAGGCCCTTCTGAAGTTTGCTAGAGTGCATTTGGATCATCCAGAAGAGGATTGGGAGAATGTCATATGGTCAGATGAAACCAAAATAGAACTTTTTGGTAAAAACTCAACTTGTTGTGTTTGGAGGACAAAGAATGCTGAGTTGCATACAAAGAACACCATACCTACTGTGGAGCATGGGGGTGGAAACATCATGCTTTGGGGCTGTTTTTTCTGCAAAGGGACCAGGACGACTGATCCGTGTAAAGGAAAGAATGAATGGGGCCATGTATCGTGAGATTTTGAGTGAAAACCTCCTTCCATCAGCAAGGGCATTGAAGATGAAACGTGGCTGGGTCTTTCCAGCATGACAATGATCTCAAACACACCGCCCGGGAAACGAAGGAGTGGCTTCGTAAGAAGCATTCCAAGGTCCTGGAGTGGCCTAGCCAGTCTCCAGATCTCAACCCCATAGAAAATCTTTGGAGGGAGTTGAAAGTCTGTGTTGCCCAGCGACAGCCCCAAAACATCACTGCTCTAGAGGAGATCTGCATGGAGGAATGGGCCAAAATACCAGCAACAGTGTGTGAAAACCTTGTGAAGACTTACAGAAAACGTTTGACCTGTGTCATTGCCAACAAAGGGTATATAACAAAGTATTGAGAAACTTTTGTTATTGACCAAATACTTATTTTCCACCATCATTTGCAAATAAATTCATAAAAAATCCTACAATGTGATTTTCTGGATTTTTTTTCCTCATTTTGTCTGTCATAGTTGACGTGTACCTATGATGAAAATTACAGGCCTCTCTCATCTTTTTAAGTGGGAGAACTTGCACAATTGGTGGCTGACTAAATACTTTTTTTCCCCACTGTAGAAGCTGTTGTACCTAGTCAAAGGAAGTATAGTTTGTACAACGATATGAAGTGAAACCAGTGAGGGCTAAAAGTTGTTTTTGTTCTAATAAAACATATGATGTAAGGGGTATGTTCATGGGAATATCAGATTGTAATGATTATATGATGACTTTGGGTAAGAATGAACATAAGGTTAGAGAGGACAAATATAATGTAACTTTTTACGTACCAGTTAGTAAGAAGAGCAGGACTTTGATGGTGAAAGATCAGCTTTTGCCTGGCAATGTGACTATTGGGAATTTTAGAGATATTTGGTGGGTTTGTGGTGATAAAGCATATATATTCTTACCCTATGGATGGACAGGATATTGTTACATGTCAACGTTGAAGCTTCCATATGAGGCTTTTACCATTAAAAGAGGGGTAGCACCGGACACAGATAAATCTGAAGCTAGAGTTGAAAATAGGGTGAAAAGAGACATGGCGACATTTCATAGTCTTGAAGCCTATCATTGGAGGATAAGTCTAAGAGAGAAGGGGGGACTTTTTCCATGGTATGGTGTAACATTTTTGGCAGATCATCTTGATAATATTACCTATACTTTGATTCCAGATAGTTATAGATGCATTGAAGAATATAAGGGATGCGTTTGGTAGATCTGAAGGAGCTGGATGGTCAGCGAAGTCTTGGTTGCAAGATCAGTTAGGCCAGTAGGAGCAGTGATGGATTACATTTTAATAGCAGCTTTGATAGCACTGTGTGTGATGTTTGTAATTTGTTACTGACCTTTGCGAAAGCTATGATATTGAGATAGGTTGGAGTTGTGATGCCTGGAGACAACACTCAGATGCTGTTGTTGACTGTTCCTGATCTGGATGAAGATGGACAAGGGGGTCTGGATGGAGTATTGATGGATTAATATCCTTTTTGATTATTTGATCATTTTTCAAATATTTTGCAATATTAGTGTGATTTTAGTATAATGTTATAAATCAAAGGGGGGAAATGGGAAAATGTGATTCATACATCATTTATATATCATTTTTATATTCGTAGTTGATCTTGATGTTTAATTTGAAAGTGTTTGTTTTGCAAAAGATACTGTTTGGTCTTTTCTTTTCTTCCAGAAGCATTTGGGGGAAAATGTAAATATCGAAATACTCAAAGAAATGACAATATGAAAGGACAATGACTGGAGGAGATGGAACCAGGAAGGTGTGGAAGGGTTCCCTTTCCACCATCAACAATCCATTGGAAGAGGAGACTACGGAGGAGATGAAGTGTAGTGGACTACATTCCAGTGTCTGCAATGAAATATAGACATATTTGCATGTGTAAATACATAATTTGTGTCATATTCTTAGGTATTAATTTTTGTAGAATGATATTTGATGTTATTGAATACATGTGGGGATCTTAGATGTTTTTGTTTATTTCGTGAATGCTTAGGGACATGGAGTCTAGGCAGGGATAGAGGTCCACGGTAGGGTCCGATGGGTTGACCAGCCTTAGAGTGGACATTTTTTTGGGATAGTATTTTGTTTGCAGGGGCTTACGTGTGTATTTAATTGCATCATAGTTTCAAATGCATTGATAAGGATTTATGAGTTTATCTGGAGTATCTAGGTGGTTGCCTGGGGCAGAGGAACCGTGAGAGAATTTTACTGTCTTGATTGATGGATGGATATCTGGAAAGATGGCTGCCAGACAGTTTTTCGCTCTCACACTCCATAAAGATTTGTTCATATTTCATAGTAATGTATTCACACTCCATAAACAGTTGTTCATATTTCATAGAAAGGTATTTACACTCTAGAGAAAAATGTTTTTTGGTTTAATGTTAAAGATACTCAATAAGATAAATTGTTACTGTTCATAATCCTATTCTGTTTGTTTTCGAGACTTTTAGTTAGTCTCGAAGGGGGGAATGTAGTGTATTAAGATTATGACTTTGTTAATGTTTTTAAGTGGAACCTGAGAGGATGTTTATTTAGTGTCAGAGGGAATTGTTTTAGTGTGACAGAGGGAGTGTGTGTTGTAGACAGGGGATTGGACAGTAGAGGGAGCCACCCATATTTTGGGGAATATTATAAGTACTGGATGGAGACGAAGAAGAGCAGAGCAGACATTGTAATTTGGGAAACACTGCTCTCCGGGTGATCTAGACATCTGTACACTTATGCTGAAATCTTGTGATATGAATAAAACTTATGATCAAAGTTCAGTATAAGCGGACTCCTTTGTTACAGCATTATTAGCAACATTGACTCGACACTACACAACCAATCCAGGACATTTTTGTTGAAAATGAAAAATGTTGAAATCAACAATAGGATTCAACTACTGAAACAAACTAATGGATCAAAACAGATGAATCCCACCTTTCAAGCCTGCTGAAGGCGTGGTATCGTGGTAAACACCACCCTGGGCTTTACCAGGGGCATGCTTGAGGTGGTCTCCCACAGCTCTGCATATGCCATTGTTAGGTTCTGACGGACAGAGTAAAACACTCAAACCAAGTTTATTCACCCACTGGGTCAAATAGCTGAAAAGACCGTGGAGCTCAGTTGGTAGAGCATGGCGTTTGCAACGCCAGGGTTGTGGGTTCGTTTCCCACGGGGGGCCAGTATGAAAAAATGTATGCACTCACTAACTGTAAGTCACTCTGGATAAGAGTGTCTGCTAAATGACTAAAATGTACAAAAACAAAATGTAAAAAAACACACAAACACATATACCACAATTGGTGGCTGACTAAGTACTTTTCCCCCCACTGTACCACCTCTAGACAGCCAATCCATCTCTGCTGCTAGACAGGACTTTAGTGGAGACTGTTCTTTCTCACTTCATGTGACCTGACCTCGGCCCAAATTCCTCCCTCCTCCCCAACTCACGGCTGTCCTACCTTATCTGTCGACTGAAACCAGACCGTGGTCCTTCTCCTCTCCAGAGGATACATGAGATTTAACAATAACATGTTCTGGCAGAATCTAAACTTTTCTACATCTCACTCAGTAGATGTCCATACCTCCAGTACTAATATGTTAACATGAATAAGGTCATTTGAAGTTAGAATTCAACACCATGTTCTGTGGCCTTGCTGTTCCATATCTTGACTGAAACACAGAAAGAAACACATTTTGTCATATTATATAAAACACACAGCATCTGCGGCCTCATATCAAATGTATTTATAAAGCCTTTTTTATATCAGCAGATGTCACAAAGTGCTATACAGAAACCCAGCCTAAAACCCCAAACAGCAGCAATGCAGATATAGAAGCACGGTGGCTAGGAAAAACATCCTAGAAAGGCAGAAACCTAGGAAGAAACCTAGAGAGGAACCAGGCTCTGAGGGGTGGCCAGTCCTCTTCTGGCTGTGTCGGGTGGAGATAAGAGTACATGGCCATTAAGACCAGATCCTTCTTCAAGATGTTCAAACGTTCATAGATGACCAGCAGGGTCAAATAATAATCACAGTGGTTGTAGAGGGTGCAACAGGTCAGTACCTCAGGAGTTGGCTTTTCATAGCTGAGCATTCTGAGGTCAAAACAGCAGGTGCGGTGGAGAGAGGGTCGAAATCAGCAGGTCCGGGACAAAGGATCACGTCCGGTGAACAGGTCAGGGTTCCATAGCCGCAGGCAGAAGAGTTGAAACTGGAGCGGCAGCACGACCAGGTGGACTGGGGACAGCAAGGAGTCATCAGGCCAGGTAGTCCTGAGGCATGGTCCTAGGGCTCTGGTCCTCCGAAAGAAAGAGAGAGAGAGAGGAAAATTAGAGGGATTATACTTAAATTCACACAGGACACCAGATAAGACCCCTCTCTGGCTGTAGAAGTGTTCTTCCTAACCAGTCCCTCAACAGCTCTCTGGCTGTAGAAGTGTTCTTCCTAACCAGTCCCTCAACAGCTCTCTGGCTGTAGAAGTGTTCTTCCTAACCAGTCCCTCAACAGCTCTCTGGCTGTAGAAGTGTTCTTCCTAACCAGTCCCTCAACAGCTCTCTGACTGTAAAAGTGTTCTTCCTAACCAGTCCCTCAACAGCTCTCTGGCTGTAGAAGTGTTCTTCCTAACCAGTCCCTCAACACCTCTCTGGCTGTAGAAGTGTTCTTCCTAACCAGTCCCTCAACAGCTCTCTGGCTGTAGAAGTGTTCTTCCTAACCAGTCCCTCAACAGCTCTCTGGCTGTAGAAGTGTTCTTCCTAACCAGTCCCTCAACAGCTCTCTGGCTGTAGAAGTGTTCTTCCTAACCAGTCCCTCAACACCTCTCTGGCTGTAGAAGTGTTCTTCCTAACCAGTCCCTCAACACCTCTCTGGCTGTAGAAGTGTTCTTCCTAACCAGTCCCTCAACAGCTCTCTGGCTAAAGAACTGGGGAGGGGTCTTATCTGGTGTCCTGTGTGATCCATTCATCCTTCCATCCCTCCTCAGCCTTCCTCTCCTCTGAAGACCCAGTGAGGGTGGAGCTCAGTCAGAGAGCTGTTGAGGGACTGGTTAGGAAGAACACTTATTCTATCCAGCGCTGAGTCTGGTTTGATTATGTTCCTGCTATCTCTTACCTATCCAGCGCTGAGTCTGGGTTGATTATGTTCCTGCTATCTCTTACCTATCCGGCTCTGAGTCTGGTTTGATTATGTTCCTGCTATCTCTTACCTATCCAGCTCTGAGTCTGGTTTGATTATGTTCCTGCTATCTCTTACCTATCCAGCTCTGAGTCTGGTTTGATTATGTTCCTGCTATCTCTTACCTATCCAGCTCTGAGTCTGGTTTGATTATGTTCCTGCTATCTCTTACCTATCCAGCTCTGAGTCTGGTTTGATTATGTTCCTGCTATCTCTTACCTATCCAGCTCTGAGTCTGGTTTGATTATGTTCCTGCTATCTCTTACCTATCCAGCTCTGAGTCTGGTTTGATTATGATACTGCTATCTCTTACCTATCCAGCTCTGAGTCTGGTTTGATTATGTTCCTGCTATCTCTTACCTATCCAGCGCTGAGTCTGGTTTGATTATGTTCCTGCTATCTCTCTCTATCGAAGAGGTCAACTCCTGATTTCTGGGTCACTGAAGCAGCCTGGGATGGTACAGTCTGCCCTTTGACCTCTTGAGGAAGATCCAATCTGTCAACAAGCGGCTCTGTTTCTTCACCAGACAGTGGAGTCATGAGTGACAGCAGCTCCTTGGTCTCCTCATCCTGAGGGAGAGTAACACTGAACACACCCTTCCCTGTGTCCTACACAGGACTCATAACAAGTTAGTCTACTGTAGGGGGGCATCTCAATAGTCTACAGTGGCTTCCTCTATCTCCTTTTCTTTCATTGTCATTGATCTCAACAGCAGACAGGTGAAAGCATTATGGTTGAACCCATTATGGACTATTGAGATGTATCCATAACCTTGGGTTCAGACTATTGAGATGCATCCATAACCTTGGGTTCAGACTATTGAGATGCATCCATAACCTTGGGTTCAGACTATTGAGATGCATCCATAACCTTGGGTTCAGACTATTGAGATGCATCCATAACCTTGGGTTCAGACTATTGAGATGCATCCATAACCTTAGGTTCAGGCTATTGAGATGCATCCATAACCCTGGGTTCAGACTATTGAGATGCATCCATATCCTTGTGTAAGCTTCTGTACTGTACCTTGAATTTGAGCTTGGCTCTGTTGATGTCATTCAGAAACTGCAATGTGTCTATCATCATTAATTTAATGTAGACTTACAAATGACCAAACCCAGTCTCAGGCTTGGATAACTCTGGAGGCCCCTTGGGTTTCCACAGAGTTGGTTAAGAGCTCTCTGATATTAGATATTTTTCTCCCCCTGGCATCGGCGGCAGGTAGTTTAGTGGTTAAGAGTGTTGTGCCAGTAACCGAAAGGTCGCTGGTTCTAATCCCCGAGCCAACTAGGTGAAAAATCTGTCGATATGCCCTTGAGCAAGGCACTTAACCCTAATTGCTCCTGTAAGTCGCTCTGGATAAGATCGTCTGCTAAATAATGTAAATGTAGCGGCCAGTGATTTTAATGCAGGAAAACTGCAGGATAAATGATAGATACAGCTGGCCAGTTGATAGTAAAGTAGGATGAATGATGCAGCTGGTCAGTTGATAGTAAAGTAGGATGAATGATAGATACAGCTGGCCAGTTGATAGTAAAGTAGGATGAATGATGCAGCTGGCCAGTTGATAGTAAAGTAGGATGAATGATGCAGCTGGCCAGTTGATAGTAAAGTAGGATGAATGATAGATACAGCTGGCCAGTTGATAGTAAAGTAGGATGAATGATGCAGCTGGTCAGTTGATAGTAAAGTAGGATGAATGATAGATACAGCTGGCCAGTTGATAGTAAAGTAGGATGAATGATAGATACAGCTAGCCAGTTGATAGTAAAGTAGGATGAATGATGCAGCTGGCCAGTTGATAGTAAAGTAGGATGAATGATGCAGCTGGCCAGTAAATAGTAAAGTAGAATGAATGATGCAGCTGGCCAGTTGATAGTAAAGTAGGATGAATGATGCAGCTGGCCAGTTGATAGTAAAGTAGGATAAATGAAAGATACAGCTGGCCAGTTGATAGTAAAGTAGGATTGAATGATAGATGCAGCTGGCCAGTTGATAGTAAAGTAGGATGAATGATGCAGATGGCCAGTTGATAGTAAAGTAGGATGAATGATGCAGCTGGCCAGTTGATAGTAAAGTAGAATGAATGATGCAGCTGGCCAGTTGATAGTAAAGTAGGATGAATGATAGATGCAGCTGGCCAGTTGATAGCGAAGTAGGATGAATGATAGATGCAGCTGGCCAGTTGATAGCGAAGTAGGATGAATGATAGATACAGCTGGCCAGTTGATAGTAAAGTAGGATGAATGATAGATACAGCTAGCGAGTTGATAGTAAAGTAGGATAAATGATAGATACAGCTAGCCAGTTGATAGGAAAGTAGGATGAATGATGCAGCTGGCAAGTTGATAGTAAAGTAGGATGAATGATGCAGCTGGCCAGTTGATAGTAAAGTAGGATGAATGATAGATACAGCTAGACAGTTGATAGTAAAGTAGGATGAATGATGCAGCTGGTCAGTTGATAGTAAAGTAGGATGAATGATAGATACAGCTGGCCAGTTGATAGTAAAGTAGGATGAATGATAGATACAGCTGGCCAGTTGATAGTAAAGTAGGATGAATGATGCAGCTGGCCAGTTGATAGTAAAGTAGGATGAATGATTGATACAGCTGGCCAGTTGATAGTACAGTAGGATGAATGATGCAGCTGGCCAGTTGATAGTAAAGTAGGATGAATGATGCAGCTGGCCAGTTGATAGTAAAGTAGAATGAATTATGCAGCTGGCCAGTTGATAGTAAAGTAGGATGAATGATGCAGCTGGCCAGTTGATAGTAAAATAGGATGAATGATGCAGCTGGCCAGTTGATAGTAAAGTAGGATAAATGAAAGATACAGCTGGCCAGTTGATAGTAAAGTAGGATGAATGATGCAGCTGGCCAGTTGATAGTAAAGTAGAATGAATGATGCAGCTGGCCAGTTGATAGTAAAGTAGAATGAATGATGCAGCTGGCCAGTTGATAGTAAAGTAGGATGAATGATAGATGCAGCTGGCCAGTTGATAGCGAAGTAGGAAGAATGATAGAAACAGCTGGCCAGTTGATAGTAAAGTAGGATGAATGATAGATACAGCTAGCGAGTTGATAATAAAGTAGGATGAATGATAGATACAGCTAGCCTGTTGATAGTAAAGTAGGATGAATGATGCAGCTGGCCAGTTGATAGTAAAGTAGGATGAATGATAGATACAGCTAGACAGTTGATAGTAAAGTAGGATGAATGATAGATGCAGCTGGCCAATGGATAGCGAAGTAGGATGAATGATAGATGCAGCTGGCCAGTTGATAGAGAAGTAGCTGGCCAGTTGATATAGAAGTAGGATGAATGATAGATGCAGCTGGACAGTTGATAGCGAAGTAGGATGAATGATACATACAGCTGGCCAGTTGATAGTAAAGTAGAATAAATGATGCAGCTGGCCAGTTGATAGTAGTGTAGGATGAATGATGCAGCTGGCCAGTTGATAGTAAAGTAGGTTGAATAATAGATACAGCTGGCCAGTTGATAGTAAAGTAGGATGAATGATAGATACAGCTAGCCAGTTGATAGTAAAGTAGGATGAATGATAGATACAGCTGGCCAGTTGATAGTTAAGTAGAATGAATGATAGATGCAGCTGGCCAGTTGATAGCGAAGAAGGATGAATGATAGATGCAGCTAGCCAGTTGATAGTAAAGTAGGAAGAATGATGCAGCTGGCCAGTTGATAGTAAAGTAGGATGAATGATGCAGCTGGCCAGTTGATAGTAAAGTAGAATGAATGATGCAGCTGGCCAGTTGATAGTAAAGTAGGATGAATGGTAGGTGCAGCTGGCCAGTTGATAGCGAAGTAGGATGAATGATAGATGCAGCTGGCCAGTTGATAGCGAAGTAGGATGAATGATAGATACAGCTGGCCAGTTGATAGTAAAGTAGGATGAATGATGCAGCTGGCCAGTTGATAGTAAAGTAGGATAAATGAAAGATACAGCTGGCCAGTTGATAGTAAAGTAGGATGAATGATGCAGCTGGCCAGTTGATAGTAAAGTAGAATGAATGATGCAGCGGGCCAGTTGATAGTAAAGTAGAATGAATTATGCAGCTGGCCAGTTGATAGTAAAGTAGGATGAATGATGCAGCTGGCCAGTTGATAGTAAAGTAGGATGAATGATGCAGCTGGCCAGTTGATAGTAAAGTAGGATAATGAAAGATACAGCTGGCCAGTTGATAGTAAAGTAGGATGAATGATGCAGCTGGCCAGTTGATAGTAAAGTAGAATGAATGATGCAGCTGGCCAGTTGATAGTAAAGTAGAATGAATGATGCAGCTGGCCAGTTGATAGTAAAGTAGGATGAATGATAGATGCAGCTGGCCAGTTGATAGCGAAGTAGGAAGAATGATAGAAACAGCTGGCCAGTTGATAGTAAAGTAGGATGAATGATAGATACAGCTAGCGAGTTGATAATAAAGTAGGATGAATGATAGATACAGCTAGCCTGTTGATAGTAAAGTAGGATGAATGATGCAGCTGGCCAGTTGATAGTAAAGTAGGATGAATGATAGATACAGCTAGCCAGTTGATAGTAAAGTAGGATGAATGATGCAGCTAGCCAGTTGATAGTAAAGTAGGATGAATGATGCAGCTGGCCAGTTGATAGTAAAGTAGGATGAATGATGCAGCTGGCCAGTTGATAGTAAAGTAGTATAAATGAAATATACAGCTTGCCAGTTGATAGTAAAGTAGGATGAATGATGCAGCTGGCCAGTTGATAGTAAAGTAGATTGAATGATGCAGCTGGCCAGTTGATAGTAAAGTAGGATGAATGATGCAGCTGGCCATTTGATAGTAAAGTAGAATGAATGATGCAGCTGGCCAGTTGATAGTAAAGTAGGATGAATGATAGATGCAGCTGGCCAGTCGATAGCGAAGTAGGATGAATGATAGATGCAGCTGGCCAGTTGATAGAGAAGTAGCTGGCCAGTTGAAAGCGAAGTAGGATGAATGATACATCCAGCTGGCCAGTTGATAGTAAAGTTGAATGAATGATGCAGCTGGCCAGTTGATAGTATTGTAGGATGAATGATGCAGCTGGCAAGTTGATAGTAAAGTAGGTTGAATGATAGATACAGCTGGCCAGTTGATAGTAAAGTAGGATGAATGATAGATACAGCTAGCCAGTTGATAGCGAAGAAGTATGAATGATAGATGCAGCTAGCCAGTTGATAGTAAAGTAGGATGAATGATAGATACAGCTAGCCAGTTGATAGTAAAGTAGGATGAATGATAGATACAGCTGGCCAGTTGATAGTTAAGTAGAATGAATGATAGATGCAGCTGGCCAGTTGATAGCGAAGAAGGATGAATGATAGATGCAGCTAGCCAGTTGATAGTAAAGTAGGAAGAATGATGCAGCTGGCCAGTTGATAGTAAAGTAGGATGAATGATGCAGATGGCCAGTTGATAGTAAAGTAGGATGAATGATGCAGCTGGCCAGTTGATAGTAAAGTAGAATGAATGATGCAGCTGGCCAGTTGATAGTAAAGTAGGATGAATGATAGATGCAGCTGGCCAGTTGATAGCGAAGTAGGATGAATGATAGATGCAGCTGGCCAGTTGATAGCGAAGTAGGATGAATGATAGATACAGCTGGCCAGTTGATAGTATAGTAGGATGAATGATAGATACAGCTAGCGAGTTGATAGTAAAGTAGGATAAATGATAGATACAGCTAGCCAGTTGATAGTAAAGTAGGATGAATGATGCAGCTGGCAAGTTGATAGTAAAGTAGGATGAATGATGCAGCTGGCCAGTTGATAGTAAAGTAGGAAGAATGATGCAGCTGGCCAGTTGATAGTAAAGTAGGATGAATGATGCAGATGGTGAGTTGATAGTAAAGTAGGATGAATGATAGATACAGCTGGCCAGTTGATAGTAAAGTAGGATGAATGATAGATACAGCTGGCCAGTTGATAGTAAAGTAGGATGAATGATGCAGCTGGCCAGTTGATAGTAAAGTAGAATGAATTATGCAGCTGGCCAGTTGATAGTAAAGTAGGATGAATGATGCAGCTGGCCAGTTGATAGTAAAGTAGGATGAATGATGCAGCTGGCCAGTTGATAGTAAAGTAGAATGAATGATGCAGCTGGCCAGTTGATAGTAAAGTAGGATGAATGATAGATACAGCTAGCGAGTTGATAATAAAGTAGGATGAATGATAGATACAGCTAGCCTGTTGATAATAAAGTAGGATGAATGATGCAGCTGGCCAGTTGATAGTAAAGTAGGATGAATGATGCAGCTGGCCAGTTGATAGTAAAGTAGGATGAATGATAGATACAGCTAGACAGTTGATAGTAAAGTAGGATGAATGATGCAGCTGGCCAGTTGATAGTAAAGTAGGATGAATGATAGATACAGCTAGCCAGTTGATAGCGAAGTAGGATGAATGATGCAGCTAGCCAGTTGATAGTAAAGTAGGATGAATGATGCAGCTGGCCAGTTGATAGTAAAGTAGGATGAATGATGCAGCGGGCCAGTTGATAGTAAAGTAGTATAAATGAAATATACAGCTTGCCAGTTGATAGTAAAGTAGGATGAATGATGCAGCTGGCCAGTTGATAGTAAAGTAGAATGAATGATGCAGCTGGCCAGTTGATAGTAAAGTAGGATGAATGATGCAGCTGGCCATTTGATAGTAAAGTAGAATGAATGATGCAGCTGGCCAGTTGATAGTAAAGTAGGATGAATGATAGATGCAGCTGGCGAGTTGATAGCGAAGTAGGATGAATGATAGATGCAGCTGGCCAGTTGATAGAGAAGTAGCTGGCCAGTTGATATAGAAGTAGGATGAATGATAGATGCAGCTGGACAGTTGATAGCGAAGTAGGATGAATGATACATACAGCTGGCCAGTTGATAGTAAAGTACAATAAATGATGCAGCTGGCCAGTTGATTGTAAAGTAGGATGAATGATGCAGCTGGCCAGTTGATAGCGAAGTAGGATGAATGATACATACAGCTGGCCAGTTGATAGTAAAGTTGAATGAATGATGCAGCTGGCCAGTTGATAGTAGTGTAGGATGAATGATGCAGCTGGCCAGTTGATAGTAAAGTAGGTTGAATAATAGATACAGCTGGCCAGTTGATAGTAAAGTAGGATGAATGATAGATACAGCTAGCCAGTTGATAGTAAAGTAGGATGAATGATAGATACAGCTGGCCAGTTGATAGTTAAGTAGAATGAATGATAGATAAAGCTGGCCAGTTGATAGCGAAGAAGGATGAATGATAGATGCAGCTAGCCAGTTGATAGTAAAGTAGGAAGAATGATGCAGCTGGCCAGTTGATAGTAAAGTAGGATGAATGATGCAGATGGCCAGTTGATAGTAAAGTAGGATGAATGATGCAGCTGGCCAGTTGATAGTAAAGTAGAATGAATGATGCAGCTGGCCAGTTGATAGTAAAGTAGGATGAATGGTAGGTGCAGCTGGCCAGTTGATAGCGAAGTAGGATGAATGATAGATGCAGCTGGCCAGTTGATAGCGAAGTAGGATGAATGATAGATACAGCTGGCCAGTTGATAGTAAAGTAGGATGAATGATAGATACAGCTAGACAGTTGATAGTAAAGTAGGATAAATAATGCAGCTGGTCAGTTGATAGTAAAGTAGGATGAATGATTGATACAGCTGGCCAGTTGATAGTAAAGTAGGATGAATGATGCAGCTGGCCAGTTGATAGTAAAGTAGGATGAATGATGCAGCTGGCCAGTTGATAGTAAAGTAGAATGAATTATGCAGCTGGCCAGTTGATAGTAAAGTAGGATGAATGATGCAGCTGGCCAGTTGATAGTAAAATAGGATGAATGATGCAGCTGGCCAGTTGATAGTAAAGTAGGATAAATGAAAGATACAGCTGGCCAGTTGATAGTAAAGTAGGATGAATGATGCAGCTGGCCAGTTGATAGTAAAGTAGAATGAATGATGCAGCTGGCCAGTTGATAGTAAAGTAGAATGAATGATGCAGCTGGCCAGTTGATAGTAAAGTAGGATGAATGATAGATGCAGCTGGCCAGTTGATAGCGAAGTAGGAAGAATGATAGAAACAGCTGGCCAGTTGATAGTAAAGTAGGATGAATGATAGATACAGCTAGCGAGTTGATAATAAAGTAGGATGAATGATAGATACAGCTAGCCTGTTGATAGTAAAGTAGGATGAATGATGCAGCTGGCCAGTTGATAGTAAAGTAGGATGAATGATAGATACAGCTAGACAGTTGATAGTAAAGTAGAATGAATGATGCAGCTGATCAGTTGATAGTAAAGTAGAATGAATGATAGATACAGCTAGCCAGTTGATAGTAAAGTAGGATGAATGATGCAGCTAGCCAGTTGATAGTAAAGTAGGATGAATGATGCAGCTGGCCAGTTGATAGTAAAGTAGGATGAATGATGCAGCGGGCCAGTTGATAGTAAAGTAGTATAAATGAAATATACAGCTTGCCAGTTGATAGTAAAGTAGGATAAATGATGCAGCTGGCCAGTTGATAGTAAAGTAGAATGAATGATGCAGCTGGCCAGTTGATAGTAAAGTAGGATGAATGATGCAGCTGGCCATTTGATAGTAAAGTAGAATGAATGATGCAGCTGGCCAGTTGATAGTAAAGTAGGATGAATGATAGATGCAGCTGGCCAGTTGATAGCGAAGTAGGATGAATGATAGATGCAGCTGGCCAGTTGATAGAAAGTAGCTGGCCAGTTGATAGCGAAGTAGGATGAATGATACATACAGCTGGCCAGTTGATAGTAAAGTTGAATGAATGATGCAGCTGGCCAGTTGATAGTATTGTAGGATGAATGATGCAGCTGGCAAGTTGATAGTAAAGTAGGTTGAATGATAGATACAGCTGGCCAGTTGATAGTAAAGTAGGATGAATGATAGATACAGCTAGCCAGTTGATAGCGAAGAAGGATGAATGATAGATGCAGCTAGCCAGTTGATAGTAAAGTAGGATGAATGATAGATACAGCTAGCCAGTTGATAGTAAAGTAGAATGAATGATAGATACAGCTAGCCAGTTGATAGTAAAGTAGGATGAATGATGCAGCTAGCCAGTTGATAGTAAAGTAGGATGAATGATGCAGCTGGCCAGTTGATAGTAAAGTAGGATGAATGATGCAGCGGGCCAGTTGATAGTAAAGTAGTATAAATGAAATATACAGCTTGCCAGTTGATAGTAAAGTAGGATGAATGATGCAGCTGGCCAGTTGATAGTAAAGTAGAATGAATGATGCAGCTGGCCAGTTGATAGTAAAGTAGGATGAATGATGCAGCTGGCCATTTGATAGTAAAGTAGAATGAATGATGCAGCTGGCCAGTTGATAGTAAAGTAGGATGAATGATAGATGCAGCTGGCCAGTTGATAGCGAAGTAGGATGAATGATAGATGCAGCTGGCCAGTTGATAGAGAAGTAGCTGGCCAGTTGATAGCGAAGTAGGATGAATGATACATACAGCTGGCCAGTTGATAGTAAAGTTGAATGAATGATGCAGCTGGCCAGTTGATAGTATTGTAGGATGAATGATGCAGCTGGCAAGTTGATAGTAAAGTAGGTTGAATGATAGATACAGCTGGCCAGTTGATAGTAAAGTAGGATGAATGATAGATACAGCTAGCCAGTTGATAGCGAAGAAGGATGAATGATAGATGCAGCTAGCCAGTTGATAGTAAAGTAGGATGAATGATAGATACAGCTAGCCAGTTGATAGTAAAGTAGGATGAATGATAGATACAGCTGGCCAGTTGATAGTTAAGTAGAATGAATGATAGATGCAGCTGGCCAGTTGATAGCGAAGAAGGATGAATGATAGATGCAGCTAGCCAGTTGATAGTAAAGTAGGAAGAATGATGCAGCTGGCCAGTTGATAGTAAAGTAGGATGAATGATGCAGATGGCCAGTTGATAGTAAAGTAGGATGAATGATGCAGCTGGCCAGTTGATAGTAAAGTAGAATGAATGATGCAGCTGGCCAGTTGATAGTAAAGTAGGATGAATGGTAGGTGCTGCTGGCCAGTTGATAGCGAAGTAGGATGAATGATAGATGCAGCTGGCCAGTTGATAGCGAAGTAGGATGAATGATAGATACAGCTGGCCAGTTGATAGTAAAGTAGGATGAATGATAGATACAGCTAGCGAGTTGATAGTAAAGTAGGATAAATGATAGATACAACTAGCCAGTTGATAGTAAAGTAGGATGAATGATGCAGCTGGCAAGTTGATAGTAAAGTAGGATGAATGATGCAGCTGGCCAGTTGATAGTAAAGTAGGATGAATGATAGATACAGCTGGACAGTTGATAGTAAAGTAGGATGAATGATGCATCTGGTCAGTTGATAGTAAAGTAGGATGAATGATAGATACAGCTGGCCAGTTGATAGTAAAGTAGGATGAATGATAGATACAGCTGGCCAGTTGATAGTAAAGTAGGATGAATGATGCAGCTGGCCAGTTGATAGTAAAGTAGAATGAATTATGCAGCTGGCCAGTTGATAGTAAAGTAGGATGAATGATGCAGCTGGCCAGTTGATAGTAAAGTAGAATGAATGATGCAGCTGGCCAGTTGATAGTAAAGTAGGATGAATGGTAGGTGCAGCTGGCCAGTTGATAGCGAAGTAGGATGAATGATAGATGCAGCTGGCCAGTTGATAGCGAAGTAGGATGAATGATAGATACAGCTGGCCAGTTGATAGTCAAGTAGGATGAATGATAGATACAGCTAGACAGTTGATAGTAAAGTAGGATAAATAATGCAGCTGGTCAGTTGATAGTAAAGTAGGATGAATGATTGATACAGCTGGCCAGTTGATAGTAAAGTAGGATGAATGATGCAGCTGGCCAGTTGATAGTAAAGTAGGATGAATGATGCAGCTGGCCAGTTGATAGTAAAGTAGAATGAATTATGCAGCTGGCCAGTTGATAGTAAAGTAGGATGAATGATGCAGCTGGCCAGTTGATAGTAAAATAGGATGAATGATGCAGCTGGCCAGTTGATAGTAAAGTAGGATAAATGAAAGATACAGCTGGCCAGTTGATAGTAAAGTAGGATGAATGATGCAGCTGGCCAGTTGATAGTAAAGTAGAATGAATGATGCAGCTGGCCAGTTGATAGTAAAGTAGAATGAATGATGCAGCTGGCCAGTTGATAGTAAAGTAGGATGAATGATAGATGCAGCTGGCCAGTTGATAGCGAAGTAGGAAGAATGATAGAAACAGCTGGCCAGTTGATAGTAAAGTAGGATGAATGATAGATACAGCTAGCGAGTTGATAATAAAGTAGGATGAATGATAGATACAGCTAGCCTGTTGATAGTAAAGTAGGATGAATGATGCAGCTGGCCAGTTGATAGTAAAGTAGGATGAATGATAGATACAGCTAGACAGTTGATAGTAAAGTAGGATGAATGATGCAGCTGATCAGTTGATAGTAAAGTAGAATGAATGATAGATACAGCTAGCCAGTTGATAGTAAAGTAGGATGAATGATGCAGCTAGCCAGTTGATAGTAAAGTAGGATGAATGATGCAGCTGGCCAGTTGATAGTAAAGTAGGATGAATGATGCAGCGGGCCAGTTGATAGTAAAGTAGTATAAATGAAATATACAGCTTGCCAGTTGATAGTAAAGTAGGATGAATGATGCAGCTGGCCAGTTGATAGTAAAGTAGAATGAATGATGCAGCTGGCCAGTTGATAGTAAAGTAGGATGAATGATGCAGCTGGCCATTTGATAGTAAAGTAGAATGAATGATGCAGCTGGCCAGTTGATAGTAAAGTAGGATGAATGATAGATGCAGCTGGCCAGTTGATAGCAAAGTAGGATGAATGATAGATGCAGCTGGCCAGTTGATAGAGAGTAGCTGGCCAGTTGATAGCAAGTAGGATGAATGATACATACAGCTGGCCAGTTGATAGTAAAGTTGAATGAATGATGCAGCTGGCCAGTTGATAGTATTGTAGGATGAATGATGCAGCTGGCAAGTTGATAGTAAAGTAGGTTGAATGATAGATACAGCTGGCCAGTTGATAGTAAAGTAGGATGAATGATAGATACAGCTAGCCAGTTGATAGCAAAGAAGGATGAATGATAGATGCAGCTAGCCAGTTGATAGTAAAGTAGGATGAATGATAGATACAGCTAGCCAGTTGATAGTAAAGTAGAATGAATGATAGATACAGCTAGCCAGTTGATAGTAAGTAGGATGAATGATGCAGCTAGCCAGTTGATAGTAAAGTAGGATGAATGATGCAGCTGGCCAGTTGATAGTAAAGTAGGATGAATGATGCAGCGGGCCAGTTGATAGTAAAGTAGTATAAATGAAATATACAGCTTGCCAGTTGATAGTAAAGTAGGATGAATGATGCAGCTGGCCAGTTGATAGTAAAGTAGAATGAATGATGCAGCTGGCCAGTTGATAGTAAAGTAGGAATAATGATGCAGCTGGCCATTTGATAGTAAAGTAGAATGAATGATGCAGCTGGCCAGTTGATAGTAAAGTAGGATGAATGATAGATGCAGCTGGCCAGTTGATAGCGAAGTAGGATGAATGATAGATGCAGCTGGCCAGTTGATAGTAGCTGCCTTATAGCGAAGTAGGATGAATGATACATACAGCTGGCCAGTTGATAGTAAAGTTGAATGAATGATGCAGCTGGCCAGTTGATAGTATGTAGGATGAATGATGCAGCTGGCAAGTTGATAGTAAAGTAGATTGAATGATAGATACAGCTGGCCAGTTGATAGTAAAGTAGGATGAATGATAGATACAGCTAGCCAGTTGATAGTAAGAAGGATGAATGATTGCAGCTAGCCAGTTGATAGTAAAGTAGGATGAATGATAGATCAGCTAGCCAGTTGATAGTAAAGTAGGATGAATGATAGATGCAGCTGGCCAGTTGATAGTAAAGTAGAATGAATGATAGTGCAGCTGGCCAGTTGATAGCGAAGAAGGATGAATGATGTGCAGCTAGCCAGTTGATAGTAAAGTAGGATGAATGATGCAGCTAGCCAGTTGATAGTAAAGTAGGATGAATGATGCAGCTGGCCAGTTGATAGTAAAGTAGGATGAATGATGCAGCTGGCCAGTTGATAGTAAAGTAGAATGAATGATGCAGCTAGCCAGTTGATAGTAAAGTAGGATGAATGATGCAGCTGGCCAGTTGATAGTAAAGTAGGATGAATGATAGATGCAGCTGGCCAGTTGATAGCGAAGTAGGATGAATGATAGATGCAGCTGGCCAGTTGATAGCAAAGTAGGATGAATGACAGATGCAGCTGGCCAGTTGATAGTAAAGTAGGATGAATTATAGATACAGCTAGCGAGTTGATAGTAAAGTAGGATGAATGATAGATACAGCTAGCCAGTTGATAGTAAAGTAGGATGAATGATGCAGCTGGCCAGTTGATAGTAAAGTGATAGTAAAGTAGAATGAATGATAGATACAGCTAGCCAGTTGATAGTAAAGTAGGATGAATGATGCAGCTAGCCAGTTGATAATAAAGTAGGATAATTGATAGATACAGCTGGCCAGTTGATAGTAAAGTAGGATGAATGATAGATACAGCTGGCCAGTTGATAGTAAAGTAGTTTGAATGATAGATACAGCTGGCCAGTTGATAGTAAAGTAGGATGAATGATAGATACAGCTAGCCAGTTGATAGTAAAGTAGGATGAATGATACAGCTAGCCAGTTGATAGTAAAGTAGGATGAATGATAGATACAGCTGGCCAGTTGATAGTAAAGTAGGATGAATGATAGATACAGCTGGCCAGTTGATAGCGAAGAAGGATGAATGATAGATGCAGCTAGCCAGTTGATAGTAAAGTAGGATGAATGACCAGGACGACTGATCCGTGTAAAGGAAAGAATGAATGTATCATGAGATTTTGAGTGAAAACCTCCTTCCATCAGCAAGGGCATTGAAGATGAAACGTGGCTGGGTCTTTCAGCATGACAATGATCCCAAACACACCGCCCGGGCAACGAAGGAGTAGCTTCGTAAGAAG
The DNA here is from genome assembly GCF_020615455.1 of Coregonus clupeaformis. Taxonomy (NCBI): domain Eukaryota; kingdom Metazoa; phylum Chordata; class Actinopteri; order Salmoniformes; family Salmonidae; genus Coregonus; species Coregonus clupeaformis. The sequence goes on along the minus strand of NW_025533533.1, from coordinate 125,545 downwards.
CATTTCAAGGTCCTGGAGTGGCCTAGCCATTCTCCAGATCTCAACCCCATAGAAAATCTTTGGAGGGAGTTGAAAGTCTGTGTTGCCCAGCGACAGCCCCAAAACATCACTGCTCTAGAGGAGATCTGCATGGAGGAATGGGACAAAATACCAGCAACAGTGTGTGAAAACCTTGTGAAGACTTACAGAAAATGTTTGGCCTGTGTCATTGCCAACAAAGGGTATATGACAAAGTATTGAGAAAGTTTTGTTATTGACCAAATACTTATTTTGCACTGTACCTCTTCATACTATCAAGACAATTCTTATTGCATGCTGAATATTTCAAGTGCACTGGAAACATTATATTTATATTATTTCAGTCTTCGGGAGCAAGATATATCTGTTTCTCTTCATCAGACAGCAGTTTTCACTAGAGGCTGTAGTTACATCGTAGATAGAAGCAGGCCATTGGCTGCCTTGATCACGAGGGTTATGTACGGGACCTCTGATTGGTTCTTAGTTTAGGAGTTCATCAATGTTGCCTGAGCAGACAGAGTGTTGAAATATACTTTTTATGAGAAAATGTGCAAGAATTTAAGGTGCCAACAAATGTTATAGTCATCATAACAATATTTCTACTGTCATATACAAAAATCAGGTCCTCCCTCGACTGGCATCGATTAACTTCACTCTTTTCAGCTTCTGCCCACCACCTAATAACACAACCACACCACAGATAGAGCAATGGGCCAGATATTTCACCTGATGTATAAATGTGAAACATCCGGTTGGCGTTTCAACTCAATACCAAATATGGTGTTGAGAGGAAGCCCAGTGGCCGGCAGTGGGAGAAGATGGAGCGAGATGGATTTTGGCCGATATTCTGCTATTTTTTTTTAAATCTATGAAACATTTGATCTCAATACAGTTTTCTGTTTCCATCACTAGAATCTGTAACAAACAGAGTGGACTACGTTTTGTAGACTTTACCCTTTGCCAAAGTTGTAAAAAATTGCGTTGTTTAGAAGGAGTGCAAGGGCGAATTGAGTTATTGCACATGGGCAATCTTCACAAAGTAGGCGTTCCCTAAAGGAAATATGCAAATAGATCCTAGAACACGCCAATAGGACCTCTCTTGCTCCTGCTTGGCTCTGCCCACCTCCTTGCTTGTTCTGCCCACTATGATTAATTTGCTCCCATTGGAAATGACAGGCTCTGGTCTATCTTGGGTTAGTTATAAAGTCTTTGGCCACACAGTCTGAGAAGAGCATGAGGTGTGGCTGAGATTAGTCCGTTTGAGCTAGCATATGAACTCGGTAGCACAGAGTAGATCCCCCATATGACGTTGAGAAATAGTGCACTATGGGTAGTTTAGAAGATATCCGGAAATAAGATAATAAATACGTAATAACGCAAAAACATAACTGTTTGTTCTTATAGGTAACCAGATCGTGACTACAACTAATTTACTAAGTCTTTAACCACACTGTGTTGTTACATTGGTGGGTAAAAAAAACTCATGCTTCCTACGCTTTAACTTTTTGTCTGAAAATAAAATCTACATTTTACTCAACTTCGTTACCCACTCCAGTCAGCAGATGGCGATGTGGGACTTTAAGGCTATGCTGCTAGTGTGACGTATAATCTAGTGGACGGAACGCTTCTTTCAACAGCAGCAACAGTTAGTCAGACACCTCGGTAGCTTGCTAGACAAAATAGCCCAACCAATAAAGCTCTTTAGACGCTTTCGTGTATATTAGCCACTGTGTTTTAAACCCACTTCTGTCGTCTAGTTAGTTATCCATTTAATTTCATATTTACGGTGTTGTTGTTATTGGTCAGCTAGCTGGCTGGTTAAGTTAGCACTAGCCTAGCTAGCTAACATCCCCGACCATGAGCTCACTAAGCTACTCTCCTCCTGCTAAAGAAGAGGAGGTCTGCTGGACGGAGAAAGAAGCTCTAGTGAAAGAGGAGGAGGAAGAGGAGGATGTTACAATACAAAAACAAGTAGAGGGTGAAGCTGTTACCGTGAAAGAAGAAGAGAAAGACGTTACAGTGAAAGAAGAGGAAGACGCGTTCAGAGTGAAAGAGGAGGAGGATGTTACAGTGAAAGAAGAGGAAGACGCGTTCAGAGTGAAAGAGGTGTTGGTGAAAAGTGAGGAAAGAGGAGGAGATGTTACAGTGAAAGAAGAGGAGGCCGCGTTCAGAGTGAAAGAGGAGGAGGAAGGAGATGACTGTCACATCGAAAAAGGAGGAGGAAGAAGAGGAGGAAACTGGATATCTGGTTCCGGTTTCCCAAAGGCATCTTAAGGCATCCAATGGTTCTAATGATGAACTTAGCAGTAAGATGCTTTTGAGAAACCGAGCCCTGATTAACACTAGTAAGTACTGTCTTAAAAACAGAGGCACAAACTCTGCAGTTGTTGATCTGATGTGTGGTGTTAAAGGTGAAATCTGCAGTTGCTACTCCATATTTGGACTTTTATTTTATATATAGCCATTGATTCTTGAAGAATATAACACATGCCTCATGAGCTTAGTTCAACTGTCGTACCCCATCAGATCCAAAAATAAGCTTTTTTTACTCCAATGTTTAGAAACAGTGTAAATGTAAATCAACACTGTATAGCCTCAACATGGTTAAAACTATTATGTTGATATCATGGATGGTCAGTCCTTGCATCCATAGGTCTGTCTATGATTTTGAGTGTAGTTACATTTCTCCAGTCCCATCCATCATCTTATTACCAAAACAGTGGTGGAATGACATCTTTGTTATTATTTGAACTGCAGATTGGTCCTCTGTAGCTCAGCTGGTAGAGCACGCGCTTGAGTAGTGGGTTCGATCCCCGGGCACCATTCACAAAATGTATGCAAGCTGACTGTGTTGCTTTGGATAAAAACGTCTGCTAAATGGCATATTATTATTATTATTATTATTATTATTATTATTATTATTATTGATGTGTGGCTTTTTAAAGGGACATCCTAGGATTTAAACAGCAACTAAATCACCCAGAGACTTGGTTTGGTAAATAGCTGAGGGATGGAGGTTGGAGAAATGTAACCACTCTCAAATTCATAGAGAAAGCGATTGTAGCAACCTTAACCCAAAACCTAGCAACCTCATCAACAAGTTCAGACATCTTGGTATAACAGTTATAAGGTGTTGGCTTGACAGTCTCTGGACCCAGGTTTGAGTCCAGCTCAGGGCTACCCCCTGGAATTCACTACACTATGAATACAAGGACTGGCCATCCATAAGGTCAAAATCATAGTTTTAACCTGGTTTTGAAGATATACAGTGTTTGTTTACAAACAGTGGCGTTATACAAGCTTATATTTTGGTTTGTGATGGGGGAATACAGTTGAAACATATGAGGCATTTATAAGGTTGATTCTTCAAGAATCAATGGCAATTAGGGCTGACCCCATTTAGTCGACTGGTTGATTGTTTGGTCGATAGGCTGTTGGTCGACCAATATTGTTTTAGTCGAACGGTCGCAAATATACACCATCATGCCGCCCAAAGTTAAAGAAGGCTGGAGTAATGGAGAGGACAGTGTTTCGCTATCACAGGTGCGTGATCTTTTAAATCAACAACAATATGTCTACAAGCAATTGTTACAGCAACAGGAAAATAGCTTTAAGAGCCTTGTCCAAATACTGGTGGACTCAACTAACATAAAAAGAGACGATCTGACCAGAGAGGTTCAAGAGACCTTAAGAACAGTTTTCTCAGAAAGAGGTGGATTATTTTTACAGGTGACTGGGAAAACAGACTATCTAACTGTCAAACACAAGGCCCACGGGCCCAATCCGGCCCGTGACACATTTTCCTTTTCTTCTTAAATTTATTTAGTTTTTTACCCCCTTTTTCTCCCTAATTGCGTGATTCCGATCTTGTCTCATTGCTGCAACTCCCCAACGGGCTCGGGAGAGGCGAAGGTCGAGCCATGCGTCCTCCGAAACATGACCCGCCAAGCCACGCTTCTTAACACCCGCTCGCTTAACCCGGAAGCCAGCTGCACCAATGTGTCGGGGGAAACACCATTCAACTGACGGCCGGAGTCGCCTGCAGGCGCCCAGCCCACCACAAGGAGTCACTAGAGCGCGATGAGCCAAGTAATGCCCCCGGGCCAAACCCTCCCCTAACCCGGACGATGCTGGGCCAATTGTGCGCCGCACTATGGGACTCCCGGTCACAGCCGGTAATCACACACCCTGGGATTGAACCCCAGGCAGTAGTGACGCCGCAACACTGCGACGCAGTGCTTTAGACCTTTGGACTTGGACGTCACTGCTCCCAGTGTGCTAACAGCTGGGGAAGACTTGGACGTCACTGCTCCCAGTGTGCTAACAGCTGGGGGAGACTTGGACGTCACTGCTCCCAGTGTGCTAACAGCTGGGGGAGACTTGGACGTCACTGCTCCCAGTGTGCTAACAGCTGGGGGAGACTTGGACGTCACTGCTCCCAGTGTGCTAACAGCTGGGGGAGACTTGGACGTCACTGCTCCCAGTGTGCTAACAGCTGGGGGAGACTTGGACGTCACTGCTCCCAGTGTGCTAACAGCTGGGGGAGACTTGGACGTCACTGCTCCCAGTGTGCTAACAGCTGGGGGAGACTTGGACGTCACTGCTCCCAGTGTGCTAACAGCTGGGGGAGACTTGGACGTCACTGCTCCCAGTGTGCTAACAGCTGGGGAGACTTGGACGTCACTGCTCCCAGTGTGCTAACAGCTGGGGGAGACTTGGATGTCACTGCTCCCAGTGTGCTAACAGCTAACAGCTGGGGGAGACTTGGACATCACTGCTCCCAGTGTGCTAACAGCTGGGGAAGACTTGGACGTCACTGCTCCCAGTGTGCTAACAGCTGGGGGAGACTTGGACGTCACTGCTCCCAGTGTGCTAACAGCTAACAGCTGGGAGAGACTTGGACGTCACTGCTCCCAGTGTGCTAACAGCTGGGGAAGACTTGGACGTCACTGCTCCCAGTGTGCTAACAGCTGGGGAAGACTTGGACGTCACTGCTCCCAGTGTGCTAACAGCTGGGGAAGACTTGGACGTCACTGCTCCCAGTGTGCTAACAGCTGGGGAAGACTTGACGTCACTGCTCCCAGTGTGCTAACAGCTGGGGAAGACTTGGACGTCACTGCTCCCAGTGTGCTAACAGCTGGGGGAGACTTGGACGTCACTGCTCCCAGTGTGCTAACAGCTGGGGGAGACTTGGACGTCACTGCTCCCAGTGTGCTAACAGCTGGGGAAGACTTGGACGTCACTGCTCCCAGTGTGCTAACAGCTGGGGGAGACTTGGACGTCACTGCTCCCAGTGTGATAACAGCTGGGGAAGACTTGGACGTCACTGCTCCCAGTGTGCTAACAGCTGGGGAGACTTGGACGTCACTGCTCCCAGTGTGCTAACAGCTGGGGGAGACTTGGACGTCACTGCTCCCAGTGTGCTAACAGCTGGCGGAGACTTGGACGTCACTGCTCCCAGTGTGCTAACAGCTGGGGGAGACTTGGGACGTCACTGCTCCCAGTGTGCTAACAGCTGGGGGAGACTTGGACGTCACTGCTCCCAGTGTGCTAACAGCTGGGGAAGACTTGGACGTCACTGCTCCCAGTGTGCTAACAGCTGGGGGAGACTTGGACGTCACTGCTCCCAGTGTGCTAACAGCTGGGGGAGACTTGGACGTCACTGCTCCCAGTGTGCTAACAGCTAACAGCTGGGGGAGACTTGGACATCACTGCTCCCAGTGTGCTAACAGCTGGGGGAAGACTTGGACGTCACTGCTCCCAGTGTGCTAACAGCTGGGGAAGACTTGGACGTCACTGCTCCCAGTGTGCTAACAGCTGGGGAAGACTTGGATCGTCACTGCTCCCAGTGTGCTAACAGCTGGGGAAGACTTGGACGTCACTGCTCCCAGTGTGCTAACAGCTGGGGGAAGACTTGGACGTCACTGCTCCCAGTGTGCTAACAGCTGGGGAAGACTTGGACGTCACTGCTCCCAGTGTGCTAACAGCTGGGGAAGACTTGGACGTCACTGCTCCCAGTGTGCTAACAGCTGGGGAAGACTTGGACGTCACTGCTCCCAGTGTGCTAACTGCTGGGGGAGACTTGGACGTCACTGCTCCCAGTGTGCTAACAGCTGGGGGAGACTTGGACGTCACTGCTCCCAGTGTGCTAACAGCTGGGGGAGACTTGGACGTCACTGCTCCCAGTGTGATAACAGCTGGGGGAAGACTTGGACGTCACTGCTCCCAGTGTGATAACAGCTGGGGGAAGACTTGGACGTCACTGCTCCCAGTGTGCTAACAGCTGGGGAAGACTTGGACGTCACTGCTCCCAGTGTGCTAACAGCTGGGGGAGACTTGGACGTCACTGCTCCCAGTGTGCTAACAGCTGGGGGAGACTTGGACGTCACTGCTCCCAGTGTGCTAACAGCTGGGGGAAGTCACTAGGCAGCGCACCATGTGTGAAATACCCAGACTGCCGCATCTTGCTGGGTCAGGTCTGGGTGGTCTGCAATGAGCCTTTTCATTTAGTATCCGTTGGGGTTGGTCTGGGGCGGGATTCTATTTCCCCATAGTATGTTGTACCGAAGTTGACCGACTGAAACGGAAAGTAATGTGATGACTTTTAACTTAACAAGGAACAACACCTGTTTGGCCCCGCACCGCCCGTTCCTGGGTTCGGTGAAGAGCGGTATTAAATTGAAGGAATTAATCCGAACCTCAGGTTCGTCACCTGTGGAAGGCGAGTCGCAGATTTAATAGTATGTTGTACCTAGTTTCCCTCCTTCAGGGAACAGTAGTTATAGTCATAACGTTTTACAGTAGGGTCTGATTGATTTACAGTAGGGTCTGATTGATTTACAGCAGGGTCTGATTGATTTACAGTAGGGTCTGATTGATTTACAGTAGGGTCTGATTGATTTACAGTAGGGTCTGATTGATTTACAGTAGGGTATGATTGGTTTACAGTAGGGTCTGATTGATTTACAGTAGGGTCTGATTGATTTACAGTAGGGTATCGTTAGATCTAACAGAAAGCATCAAGGTAATGTGGTAATGTTTTATACGTTTCTGTGTGTCAGTTTGGACACAGGGATACTTTCCACATAATGTGTAGAGGACTGTTCCTTGATGGAGAGGCTTTGGCACAACACACAGAGCTTTTTTCCTTTATTCAGGGCATTTAGAATGACAACACTTTACAGAGTAGCCTAGTGGGATTATTCACAAAGTATTCTTGGGTCCTACAGTAGGTCTATGTTGTTATTAGGTGAAGTTATGGGTCCTACAGTAGGTCTATGTTATTGTTAGGTGAAGTTATGGGTCCTACAGTAGGTCTATGTTGTTGTTAGGTGAAGTTATGGGTCCTACAGTAGGTCTATGTTATTGTTAGGTGAAGTTATGGGTCCTACAGTAGGTCTATGTTGTTGTTAGGTGAAGTTATGGGTCCTACAGTAGGTCTATGTTATTGTTAGGTGAAGATATGGGTCCTACAGTAGGTCTGTGTTGTTGTTAGGTGAAGTTATGGGTCCTACAGTAGGTCTATGTTCTTAGGTGAGGTTATGGGTCCTACAGTAGGTCTAGGTCTATGTTATTGTTAGGTAAAGTTATGGGTCCTACAGTAGGTCTATGTTGTTGTTAGGTGAAGTTATGTGTCCTACAGCAGGTCTATGGTGTTAGGTGAAGTTATGGGTCCTACAGTAGGTCTATGTTGTTAGGTGAAGTTATGGGTCCTACAGTAGGTCTATGTTATTGTTAGGTGAAGTTATGGATCCTACAGTAGGTCTATGTTGTTAGGTAAAGTTATAGGTCCTACAGTAGGTCTATGTTATTGTTAGGTGAAGTTATGGGTTCTACAGTAGGTCTATGTTGTTAGGTGAAGTTATGGGTCCTACAGTAGGTCTGTGTTGTTGTTAGGTGAAGTTATGGGTCCTACAGTAGGTCTATGTTGTTGTTAGGTGAAGTTATGGGTCCTACAGTAGGTCTATGTTGTTGTTAGGTGAAGTTATGGGTCCTACAGTAGGTCTATGTTGTTGTTAGGTGAAGTTATGGGTCCTACAGTAGGTCTATGTTGTTAGGTGAAGTTATGGGTCCTACAGTAGGTCTGTGTTGTTGTTAGGTGAAGTTATGGGTCCTACAGTAGGTCTATGTTGTTGTTAGGTGAAGTTATGGGTCCTACAGTAGGTCTATGTTGTTGTTAGGTGAAGTTATGTGTCCTACAGCAGGTCTATGGTGTTAGGTGAAGTTATGGGTCCTACTGTAGGTCTATGTTGTTGTTAGGTGAAGTTATGGGTCCTACAGTAGGTCTATGTTGTTGTTAGGTGAAGTTTTGGGTCCTACAGTAGGTCTATGTTGTTGTTAGGTGAAGTTATGGGTCCTACAGTAGGTCTATGTTATTGTTAGGTGAGGATATGGGTCCTACAGTAGGTCTGTGTTGTTGTTAGGTGAAGTTATGGGTCCTACAGTAGGTCTATGTTGTTGTTAGGTGAAGTTATGGGTCCTACAGTAGGTATATGTTGTTAGGTGAAGTTATGGGTCCTACAGTAGGTCTATGTTGTTGTTAGGTGAAGTTATGGGTCCTACAGTAGGTCTATGTTGTTGTTAGGTGAAGTTATGGGTCCTACAGTAGGTATGTTATTGTTAGGTGAAGTTATGGGTCCTACAGTAGGTCTATGTTATTGTTAGGTGAAATTATGGGTCCTACAGTAGGTCTGTGTTATTGTTAGGTGAAGTTATGGGTCCTACAGTAGGTCTATGTTATTGTTAGGTGAAGTTATGGGTCCTACAGTAGGTCTATGTTGTTGTTAGGTGAAGTTATGGGTCCTACAGCAGGTCTATGTTGTTAGGTGAAGTTATGGGTCCTACAGTAGGTCTATGTTATTGTTAGGTGAAGTTATGGGTCCTACAGTAGGTCTATGTTGTTATTAGGTGAAGTTACGGGTCCTGCAGTAGGTCTATGTTGTTAGGTGAAGTTATGGGTCCTACAGTAGGTCTATGTTGTTAGGTGAAGTTATGGGTCCTACATTAGGTCTATGTTGTTAGGTGAAGTTATGGGTCCTACAGTAGGTCTATGTTATTGTTAGGTGAAGTTATGGGTCCTACAGTAGGTCTATGTTATTGTTAGGTGAAGATATGGGTCCTACAGTAGGTCTGTGTTGTTGTTAGGTGAAGTTATGGGTCCTACAGTAGGTCTGTGTTATTGTTAGGTGAAGTTATGGGTCCTACAGTAGGTCTATGTTATTGTTAGGTGAAGTTATGGGTCCTACAGTAGGTCTGTGTTATTGTTAGGTGAAGTTATGGGTCTTACAGTAGGTCTATGTTAGGTGAAGTTATGGGTCCTACAGTAGGTCTATGTTATTGTTAGGTGAAATGATGGGTCCTACAGTAGGTCTGTGTTATTGTTAGGTGAAGTTATGGGTCCTACAGTAGGTCTATGTTATTGTTAGGTGAAGTTATGGGTCCTACAGTAGGTCTATGTTGTTGTTAGGTGAAGTTATGGGTCCTACAGTAGGTCTATGTTGTTAGGTGAAGTTATGGTCCTACAGTAGGTCTATGTTGTTAGGTGAAGTTATGGGTCCTACAGTAGGTCTATGTTGTTATTAGGTGAAGTTACGGGTCCTGCAGTAGGTCTATGTTGTTAGGTGAAGTTATGGGTCCTACAGTAGGTCTATGTTGTTAGGTGAAGTTATGGGTCCTACATTAGGTCTATGTTGTTAGGTGAAGTTATGGGTCCTACAGTAGGTCTATGTTATTGTTAGGTGAAGTTATGGGTCCTACAGTAGGTCTATGTTATTGTTAGGAGAATATATGGGTCCTACAGTAGGTCTGTGTTGTTGTTAGGTGAAGTTAAGGGTCCTACAGTAGGTCTGTGTTATTGTTAGGTGAAGTTATGGGTCCTACAGTAGGTCTATGTTATTGTTAGGTGAAGTTATGGGTCCTACAGTAGGTCTGTGTTATTGTTAGGTGAAGTTATGGGTCCTACAGTAGGTCTATGTTATTGTTAGGTGAAGTTATGTGTCCTACTGTAGGTCTATGTTGTTGTTAGGTGAAGTTATGGGTCCTACAGTAGGTCTATGTTATTGTTAGGTGAAGTTATGGGTCCTACAGTAGGTCTATGTTGTTGTTAGGTGAAGTTATGGGTCCTACAGTAGGTCTATGTTGTTGTTAGGTGAAGTTATGGGTCCTACAGTAGGTCTATGTTGTTGTTAGGTGAAGTTATGGGTCCTACAGTAGGTCTATGTTGTTAGGTGAAGTTATGGGTCCTACAGTAGGTCTATGTTATTGTTAGGTTAAGTTATGGGTCCTACAGTAGGTCTATGGTATTGTTAGATGAAGTTATGGGTCCTACAGTAGGTCTGTGTTACTGTTAGGTGACGTTATGGGTCCTACAGTTGGTCTATGTTAGGTGAAGTTATGGGTCCTACAGAAGGTCTGTGTTGTTGTTAGGTGAAGTTATGGGTCCTACAGTAGGTCTATGTTGTTAGGTGAAGTTATGGGTCCTACAGTAGGTCTGTGTTATTGTTAGGTGAAGTTATGGGCCAATTTGGCATACACTTAGTGTACAAACCCGTATTGTCAGGCTAACGGAAAAGCTAGCCAAAGAGTATTTCTGGTTGAAGTGTTTTTTGAGTATAAATCAGTTGATTTGCGACAATAACACTCATTATATTAAGCAGGACATTCAAACGAGCCTTACAATTATAATCCTAAAGTAGTGGGAAATGCACTCATAAGCCAACCTGTAAATGGAGGCTATTTTTGCTGGCAGCCTCTGAGAACTCCCCTGAGTTTTCCCCCACGGTGGTGAATTAGTGAATAGCGACACAGAGCTTAATGTGAGTTTCCTTGAGTAGCACTCCTGATCTTCCACTGATAGTGCGCTGTAATATTCAGAATACGTTGTGAAAAACTAAAATCTTCGCTCACCATTGTTCCTCCATGCAGATATACTACATCCATAACTAGAGGTTATTAGCATGGAGGAGTTCAGATATACTACATCCATAACTAGAGGTTATTAGCATGGAGGAGTTCAGATATACTACATCCATAACTAGAGGTTATTAGCATGGAGGAGTTCAGATATACTACATCCATAACTAGAGGTTATTAGCATGGAGGAGTTCAGATATACTACATCCATAACTAGAGGTTATTAGCATGGAAGAGTTCAGATATACTACATCCATAACTAGAGGTTATTAGCATGGAGGAGTTCAGATATACTACATCCATAACTAGAGGTTATTAGCATGGAGGAGTTCAGATATACTACATCCATAACTAGAGGTTATTAGCATGGAGGAGTTCAGATATACTACATCCATAACTAGAGGTTATTAGCATGGAGGAGGTCAGATATACTACATCCATAACTAGAGGTTATTAGCATGGAGGAGTTCAGATATACTACATCCATAACTAGAGGTTATTAGCATGGAGGAGTTCAGATATACTACATCCATAACTAGAGGTTATTAGCATGGAGGAGTTCAGATATACTACATCCATAACTAGAGGTTATTAGCATGGAGGAGTTCAGATATACTACATCCATAACTAGAGGTTATTAGCATGGAGGAGTTCAGATATACTACATCCATAACTAGAGGTTATTAGCATGGAGGAGTTCAGATATACTACATCCATAACTAGAGGTTATTAGCATGGAGGAGTTCAGATATACTACATCCATAACTAGAGGTTATTAGCATGGAGGAGTTCAGATATACTACATCCATAACTAGAGGTTATTAGCATGGAGGAGTTCAGATATACTACATCCATAACTAGAGGTTATTAGCATGGAGGAGTTCAGATATACTACATCCATAACTAGAGGTTATTAGCATGGAGGAGTTCAGATATACTACATCCATAACTAGAGGTTATTAGCATGGAGGAGTTCAGATATACTACATCCATAACTAGAGGTTATTAGCATGGAGGAGTTCAGATATACTACATCCATAACTAGAGGTTATTAGCGTGGAGGAGTTCAGATATACTACATCCATAACTAGAGGTTATTAGCGTGGAGGAGTTCAGATATACTACATCCATAACTAGAGGTTATTAGCATGGAGGAGTTTCTGCAGCCAAATTGTGTTGCATAGCAACAAACAGCAAACACAGAAAGGGTCCTATATTGGAGAGTAAAAGTTGTCTGGCACTCTGCTTAGGATTTCAACAACTTTAATAACTTATTTCGAGCCTAGAATCATCGATGTTACTACTAATCTGAAAACAAGACAAAATATGACTATTGTTGCTCACTTGACTGTCTTAAGACAATTGTCAAATAATTAAAGATGTCAGTTGTTGTACAATTTCATGGGTATGCTCTGGGTATCACCTTTTACCTCAAATAAACAGTGTATTTCTGCTGTTGTGGTTCTTTAACCATCTGTCTGACTTTGTCGTTCACACAGGAGAGAGACGTGGCTATCGTGGATCCTCTGGGGAGCCTCAACAACATGATGCTGACGAGGCAGAAAGGTCTCTCTCCAGATCAGAACACCTTAAAAAAAAACATCTGAGACCCACTGGGAAGAAATCTCACTGCTGCTCTGACTGTGGGAAACGTTGCAGGTCTACATCAGAACTTAAAATACACCAGCGAGTACACACAGGAGAGAAACCTTATAGCTGTGATCAATGTGGGAGGAGTTTTATTCGGTCAAGCTCCCTGATAGTACATCTGAGAACACACACAGGAGAGAAACCTTATAGCTGTGATCAATGTGGGAAGAGTTTTACTCATTCAAGCGCGCTGAAAGTACATCTGAGAACACACACAGGAGAGAAATCTTACGACTGCTCTGACTGTGGAAAGACTTTTGTTAGTTTAAGAGGTTTAAAATCACACCAGAGAACACACACAGGAGAGAAATCACCATATAGCTGTACTCAATGTGGGAAGAGTTTTACTCGGTCAAGCTCCCTGATAGTGCACCAGAGAACACACACAGGAGAGAAACCTTATAGCTGTACTATATGTGGGAAGAGTTTTGTTGCATCTTGCAATCTGACGATACACCAGAGAACACACACAGGAGAGAAACCTTATAGCTGTACTCAATGTGGGAAGAGTTTTACTCGGTCAAGCTCCCTGATAGTGCACCAGAGAACACACACAGGAGAGAAACCTTATAGCTGTACTATATGTGGGAAGAGTTTTGTTGCATCTTGCAATCTGACGATACACCAGAGAACACACAAAGGAGAGAAACCTTATAGCTGTACTCAATGTGGGAAGAGTTTTGTTTCATCTTGCAATCTGAAGATACACCAGAGAACACACACAGGAGAGAAATCGTATAGCTGTACTCAATGTGGGAAGAGTTTTGCTCAGTCAGGTGGCCTGGTATCACACCAGAGAACACACACAGGAGAGAAACCTTATAGCTGTGATCAATGTGGGAAGAGTTTTACTAATTCAAGCGTGCTGATAGTACATCTGAGAACACACACATGAGAGAAATCTTACGACTGCTCTGACTGCAGAAAGAATTTTGTTAGGTTAAGAGATTTAAAATCACACCAGAGAACACACACAACACAGGAGAGAAACTATATAGCAGGAGATAAATGATATAGCTGTACTCAATGTGGGAAGAGTTTTATGCAGTCAAGTGGCCTTATAGTACATCTGAGAACTCACACAGGAGAGAAGACATATAGCTGTGATCATGTGACAAGAGATACTCTGATAAAATATCTCTGATCAAACATCAGAAAATACATACATGAAGGAGTTGTTTCATGATATCAATGAAATAATGTCACAATGTACAATGTTTTAACATTGTAGTAGGAGTATTTTAATTAATATCACAATGTAGAACCCTAAACGTTTCCCCCTGTTCAATTTATTTCAGCATGATATGGATATTAGCCTCTGGGAAAAATCCAGGCTCTGAATTGAAAGAGTATTTATGTGATTTAACAAAAAGTGAAAGAAAAAAAAAGTTGTGTTACACTTACCTTGTTGGCAACCCACTTGAATCAAAATGCAACACTTCAAAATGTAGCTAGCTGTTTTCTAAAAATTGTCCTTTAACCAGTGATGTACACATTATTCCCAGATTCTGTGTGGTGTTTGAGCTATTTGTTTTAACAGGACGTGCAACCTCATCTCCCCCCTCTTGCGCAATTGATTTCAACATGATATCGATTAAATAAGTGTTGCGTTCCTTTGTTTAGCGACCCATAAATGTAAATGCATAATTCCAAAATGTAGCTGACTGTCTTCTGCAGGTTGTCCTCTAACCAGTGAGGTAAAAGTTATCTCCCATTTCCATGTGTTTTTTTAGTTGTGTTAGTTTCAACAGCAGGTACAACCTGATCTCCCCCATAATCGATATCAGTGACTTATTGTTGGTGCTTGTGCAGTTTATAAGGTGCTTGTTTTAATATGATTATTGTGGCACATTTGTGTAGATAGTACAGTTTAGGTTTCGGTTTTCAATATATCACAAACTGTTTTTGCATATTGGTGTCACGGTTTCGGCCGAGGCTGCTCCTTCTCCTTGTTCGGGCAGGCTTCGGCGGTCGTCGTCCCCGGAGTACTAGCTACCACCGTTCGATGTTTCATGTTTGTTTGGTTTTGTCTAGTTGTACACCTGTCCCTTGTTAGTGTCTGATTTTGTTTCCTATTTAGTTATCGTGTGTTGGGTCAGGTGTTATGTGTGATTGTTCATTGTCAAGCTGTTGCTCTGTTGTATACTCTCGTGTTTGTTGTTTTCCCGAGAGTCCGCACTGTGTGCGCTTTATTCATTTTTACGCACTGTGTGTGTTGTGCGTAATTTTGTACTTTGCCTCCCGGTTGGGTTGGCTGTTCGCCTGTTTGGTGCTGCTTTTTTGGTTACTAAAGTCTGTTGACGAACGCCCGTGTTTCCTGCGCTTGATTCCTCACCGCATCCACACTCAACACCTGACAATTGGTTATTGATTTGGACATGTTAAAACTGTGTTTTGACATTGAGGTTTCCCACGTAGCAAAATGTCATTGAAAAGACATTGAAAAGAAGACTATGCCTGATGTCCAATATAAACTCAGCAAAAAAAGAAACGTCCCCTTTTCAGGACCCTGTCTTTCAAAGATAATTTGTAAAAATCCAAATAACTTCACAGATCTTCATTGTAAAGGGTTTAAACACTGTTTCCCATGCTTGTTCAATGAACCATAAATAATTAATGAACATGCACCTGTGGAACGGTCGTTAAGACTTACAGATGGTAGGCAATTAAGGTCACAGTTATGAAAACTTAGGACACAAAAGAGGCCTTTCTATTGACTCTGGAAAACACCAAAAGAAATATGCCCAGGGTCCCTGCTCATCTGCGTGAACGTGCCTTATGCATGCTGCAAGGAGGCATCCTCCCTCATGTGGTACCCTTCCTGCAGGCTCATCCTGACATGACAATGCCACCAGCCATACTGCTCATTCTGTGCGTGATTTCCTGCAAGACAGGAATGTCAGTGTTCTGTCATGGCCAGTGAAGAACCCGGATCTCAATCCCATTGAGCACGTCTGGGACCTGTTGGATCGGAGGGTGAGGGCTAAGGCAATTCCCCCAGAAATGTCCGGGAACTTGTATGTGCCTTGGTGGAAGAGTGGGGTAACATCTCACAGCAAGAACTGGCAAATCTGGTGCAGTCCATGAGGAGGAGATGCACTGCAGTACTTAATGCAGCTGGTGGCCACACCAGATACTGACTGTTACTTTTGATTTGGACCCCCCCAGGGACACATTATTTGTGTGTGGAACTTGTTCAGTTTATGTCTCAGTTGTTGAATCTTGTTATGTTCATACAAATATTTACACATGTTAAGTTTGCTGAAAATAAACGCAGTTGACAGTGAGAGGACTTTTTTTTGTTGCTGAGTTTACATTCGGTTTTAGTTGAAAATATGTATTTTCAGGTCGTTTTTTCAACGACTTGACAATAACTTAATTTCAACGTACTTGCAGCCTATAAACATGGACCTAGTATAATAAATTGGTCTATAATCAGTTTTATTAACAATCTTACATCACTCCAGTATTTCTTTACAACATTCAAGTGCTACTTGTCTTTATTCCACTACTGAAGAAGCATGACTCAAATCACCTACTCATATTTCAAACATCCAGCCTGACAAAATATACATTTTTAATTATTCAATGCCTCACCATTAAGTGAATTATTGCCAATACATATTAACAAAGGGGTGTACATTCTGTTTTGATATTCCATAATATTTACATTTCATGTAACATCTAGTAATTATAATTTATGCAACCAACTGACAATTTTTTGCTACTATTATATTGACATTGTTGCCCTGCTTGTAGAATATCAGGGTTCATTCTCAGATGTGCCAACCCAAATGTACTAGAGTATGACATTGGGGACTCTGCCCCGATCCAACAACATGCCTATCGAGTGAACCCTGAAAAGAGAGAGAAGCTCCGCAGTGAGGTGGAAAGTTACTACGTATATTGCAGGAGTTTCCTCTTGAAATCAGACATGTCCGTGGTAAGGACAACTTGGTTGCTGATTGTCTCAAGGGTGGGCAGTCAAAAGGATTTGTGTTTTGCATTTAGCCAGTGTGTTGTCATGGATCACAATTTATTTTGACTGCACGTTTTTCTGTATTGGAGATGAGTTTTGTTTGGGCTCGTTCCAAGGGGACGATAGTTCTAGAAGCTAATGAGTTTTAGGACGACCAGAGTTCTAGAAGCTAGTGAGTTTTAGAAGCTAGTGAGTTTTAGGACGACCAGAGTTCTAGAAGCTAGTGAGTTTTAGGAAGACCAGAGTTCTAGAAGCTAGTGAGTTTTAGGAAGACCAGAGTTCTAGAAGCTAGTGAGTTTTAGGAAGACCAGAGTTCTAGAAGCTAGTGAGTTTTAGGAAGACCAGAGTTCTAGAAGCTAGTGAGTTTTAGGAAGACCAGAGTTCTAGAAGCTAGTGAGTTTTAGGAAGACCAGAGTTCTAGAAGCTAGTGAGTTTTAGGAAGACCAGAGTTCTAGAAGCTAGTGAGTTTTAGGAAGACCAGAGTTCTAGAAGCTAGTGAGTTTTAGGAAGACCAGAGTTCTAGAAGCTAGTGAGTTTTAGGAAGACCAGAGTTCTAGAAGCTAGTGAGTTTTAGGAAGACCAGAGTTCTAGAAGCTAATGACTTTTAGGAAGACCAGAGTTCTAGAAGCTAGTCAGTTTTAGGAAGACCAGAGTTCTAGAAGCTAGTGAGTTTTAGGAAGACCAGAGTTCTAGAAGCTAGTGAGTTTTAGGACGACCAGAGTTCTAGAAGCTAGTGAGTTTTAGGAAGACCAGAGTTCTAGAAGCTAGTGAGTTTTAGGAAGACCAGAGTTCTAGAAGCTTGTGAGTTTTAGCAAGACGAGAGTTATAGAAACTAGTGAGTTTTAGGTCAGTAACTTATAACCACGGAACCACCCCAGACCTTTCATGCATGACTTAAAGCACCTGAGTATTAGATTTACTGCCAGGGTCTAGTATGTCACTGCCAGGTCTGATTTTCTCTTTGGTTTTGAGCCCACGGCAAGAAGGCACCAGAGCCTATTGTGGTAACAGGTTCACACTAGATAACACAACCACACAGTGCATGAAAAACATGAGGTGTGGCTAACGTTTGCAAGCTTGAGCTAGCTTCCGAGCTAGCATACAAACTCGGCAGCACAGAGTAGATCCTCCATATGACGTTGAGAAATAGTGCATTGTGGGTAGTTTAGAAGATATCTGGAAATAAGTTAATAAATATGTAATAACGCAAAAACATAACTGTTTGAACTTAATAGGTAACCAGATTGTGACTACAACTAAGTTCCTAAGTCTTTAACCACACTGTGTTGTTACATTGGTGAGTAAAAACACATGCTTCCTACCTTTTAACTTTTTGTCTGAAAATAAAATCTACATTTTACTAAACTTCGTTACCCACTCCAGTCAGCAGATGGCGATGTGGGACTTTAAGGCTATGCTGCTAGTGTGACGTATAATCTAGTGGACGGGACGCTTCTTTCAACAGCAGCAACAGTTAGTCAGACACCTCGGTAGCTTGCTAGACAAAATAGCCCAACCAATAAAGCTCTTTAGACGCTTTCGTGTATATTAGCCACTGTGTTTTAAACCCACTTCTGTCGTCTAGTTAGTTATCCCATTTAATTTCATATTTACGGTGTTGTTGTTATTGGTCGGCTAGCTGGCTGGTTAAGTTAGCACTAGCCTAGCTAGCTAACATCCCCGACCATGAGCTCACTAAGCTACTCTCCTCCTGCTAAAGAAGAGGACGTCTGCTGGACGGAGAAAGAAGCTCTAGTGAAAGAGGAGGAGGAAGAGGAGGATGTTACAATACAAAAACAAGTAGAGGGTGAAGCTGTTACCGTGAAAGAAGAAGAGAAAGACGTTACAGTGAAAGAAGAGGAAGACGCGTTCAGAGTGAAAGAGGAAGAGGATGTTACAGTGAAAGAAGAGGAGGCTCCCGTTTTTGGAGTGAAAGAGGAGGAGGAGGAGATGACTGTCACATCGAAAAAGGAGGAGGAAGAAGAGGAGGAATCTGGATATCTGGTTCCGGTTTCCCAAAGTCATCTTAAGGCATCCAATGGTTCTAATGATGAACTTAGCAGTAAGATGGTTTTGAGAAACCGAGCCCTGATTAACACTAGTAAGTACTGTCTTAAAAACAGAGGCACAACCTCTGCAGTTGTTGATCTGATGTGTGGTGTTAAAGGTGAAATCTGCAGTTGCTACATCCATATTTGGACTTTTAAATTATTTATATATGTCCATTGATTCTTGAAGAATATAACACATGCCTCATGAGCTTTGTTCAACTGTCGTACCCCATCAGATCCCAAAATAAGCTTTTTTTACTCCAATGTTTAGAAACAATGTAAATGTAAACCAACACTGTATAGCCTCAACATGGTTAAAACTATAATGGTGATGTCATTGATGGTCAGTCCTTGCATCCATTGATCCAAGATGGCATAGCAGTGTGGTCGTGTTTTCTGTAGTCCTCATGTAAATAGCCTGTCTTTTAGTTTTTTTGTCTTTTTCGTATATATTTCTCAATCTCACTTTCCATCCTTTAACTAAATATACCTTCCTGCAACCCGCCTCACCCAATGTGGAACGGATTCTATTATTTCTTCATACATTTTTATCCAGAACCTCTGGCTGAAACTAGCCAGCTAGCCAGCTAACTAGCTACTTGCTATTAGCCACTGTTAGCGGTCTTCACCATTGTCCGTTGCCGTGGCCTGCACTACCTACCAACCATCTCTAGCCTGGACAATAATCGGCCAGTCTGCACAGCGCGCTATCGACCCAGAGCATATTGGATATTCTGCCGGAATCACTGAATCACTGGACCTTAACACCGGATCATCGCAACTAGCTAGCTGCAACCGAATGGCTGTTGTCATGGTTGGCTAATCACCACTGCCCTGAAGCTAACCCCAGTTAGCCTTGAGCTAGCCTCTAGCACAGGCCCATCTCCCGGCTATCTACCTCTCTGTCAACCGGACGGGACTTCCTAGTGTTGACACGGAGCCCCGCCGATCCACCACGACTGGTCTGCCGACGTAATCGTCTGATGTGGTTTCAACAGGCTTCCCGTTGCGACGACCACTAAGATCCATCTGCTAGCCCCGGGCCCGCTAGCACGCGCAATCAACAGCCGTGCCTCCAACTCGCCTGTAGCGTAGCACCAATTGACCACTGAACTGCTCCCGGACTTACAGTGGGGAGAACAAGTATTTGATACACTGCCGATTTTGCAGGTTTTCCTACTTACAAAGCATGTAGAGGTCTGTAATTTTTATCATAGGTACACTTCAACTGTGAGAGACGGAATCTAAAACAAAAATCCAGAAAATCACATTGTATGATTTTTAAGTAATTAATTTGCATTTTATTGCATGACATAAGTATTTGATCACCTAACAACCAGTAAGAATTCCGGCTCTCACAGACCTGTTAGTTTTTCTTTAAGAAGCCCTCCTGTTTTCCTCTCATTACCTGTATTAACTGCACCTGTTTGAACTCGTTACCTGTATAAAAGACACCTGTCCACACACTCAATCAAACAGACTCCAACCTCTCCACAATGGCCAAGACCAGAGAGCTGTTTAAGGACATCAGGGATAAAATGGTAGACCTGCACAAGGCTGGGATGGGCTACAGGACAATAGGCAAGCAGCTTGGTGAGAAGGCAACAACTGTTGGCGCAATTATTAGAAAATGGAAGAAGTTCAAGATGACGGTCAATCACCCTCGGTCTGGGGCTCCATGCAAGATCTCACCTCGTGAGGCATCAATGATCCTGAGGAAGGTGAGGGATCAGCCCAGAACTACATGGCAGGACCTGGTCAATGACCTGAAGAGAGCTGGGACCACAGTCTCAAAGAAAACCATTAGTAACACACTACGCCGTCATGGATTAAAATCCTGCAGCGCACGCAAGGTCCCCCTGCTCAAGCCAGCGCATGTCCAGGCCCATCTGAAGTTTGCCAATGACCATCTGGATGATCCAGAGGAGGAATGGGAGAAGGTCATGTGGTCTGATGAGACAAAAATATAGCTTTTTGGTCTAAACTCCACTCGCCTTGTTTGGAGGAAGAAGAAGGATGAGTACAACCCCAAGAACACCATCCCAACCGTGAAGCATGGAGGTGGAAACATCATTCTTTGGGGATGCTTTTCTGCAAAGGGGACAGAACGACTGCACCGTATTGAGGGGAGGATGGATGGGGCCATGTATTGCGAGATCTTGGCCAACAACCTCCTTCCCTCAGTAAGAGCATTGAAGATGGGTCGTGGTTGGGTCTTCCAGCATGACAACGACCCGAAACACACAGCCAGGGCAACTAAGGAGTGGCTCCGTAAGAAGCATCTCAAGGTCCTGGAGTGGCCTAGCCAGTCTCCAGACCTGAATCCAATAGAAAATCTTTGGAGGGAGCTGAAAGTCCGTATTGCCCAGCGACAGCCCCGAAACCTGAAGGATCTGGAGAAGGTCTGTATGGAGGAGTGGGCCAAAATCCCTGCTGCAGTGTGTGCAATTCTGGTCAAGACCTACAGGAAACGTATGATCTCTGTAATTGCAAACAAAGGTTTCTGTACCAAATATTAAGTTCCGCTTTTCTGATGTATCAAATACTTATGTCATGCAATAAAATGCAAATTAATTACTTAAAAATCATACAATGTGATTTTCTGGGTTTTTGTTTTAGATTCCGTCTCTCACAGTTGAAGTGTACCTATGATAAAAATTACAGACCTCTACATTCTTTGTAAGTAGGACAACGTGCAGAATCGGCAGTGTATCAAATAGTTGTTCTCCCCACTGTATATATATGTATGTATATATATATATGTATACAGTGGGGAAAAAAAGTATTTAGTCAGCCACCAATTGTGCAAGTTCTCCCACTTAAAAAGATGAGGGGCCTGTAATTTTCATCATAGGTACACGTCAACTATGACAGACAAATTGAGAAAATAAAATCCAGAAAATCACATTGTAGGATTTTTTATGAATTTATTTGCAAATTATGGTGGAAAATAAGTATTTGGTCACCTACAAACAAGCAAGATTTCTGGCTCTCACAGACCTGTAACTTCTTCTTTAAGAGGCTCCTCTGTCTTCCACTCGTTACGTGTATTAATGGCACCTGTTTGAACTTGTTATCAGTATAAAAGACACCTGTCCACAACCTCAAACAGTCACACTCCAAACTCCACTATGGCCAAGACCAAAGAGCTGTCAAAGGACACCAGAAACAAAATTGTAGACCTGCACCAGGCTGGGAAGACTGAATCTGCAATAGGTAAGCAGCTTGGTTTGAAGAAATCAACTGTGGGAGCAATTATTAGGAAATGGAAGACATACAAGACCACTGATAATCTCCCTCGATCTGGGGCTCCACGCAAGATCTCACCCCGTGGGGTCAAAATGATCACAAGAACGGTGAGCAAAAATCCCAGAACCACACAGGGGGACCTAGTGAATGACCTGCAGAGAGCTGGGACCAAAGTAACAAAGCCTACCATCAGTAACACACTACGCCACCAGGGACTCAAATCCTGCAGTGCCAGACATGTCCCCCTGCTTAAGCCAGTACCTGTCCAGGCCCGTCTGAAGTTTGCT
The DNA here is from genome assembly GCF_020615455.1 of Coregonus clupeaformis. Taxonomy (NCBI): domain Eukaryota; kingdom Metazoa; phylum Chordata; class Actinopteri; order Salmoniformes; family Salmonidae; genus Coregonus; species Coregonus clupeaformis. Next base: position 103,400 of record NW_025533533.1, on the reverse strand, counting down.
AGAGTGCATTTGGATGATCCAGAAGAGGATTGGGAGAATGTCAGATGAAACCAAAATTTGACTTTTTGGTAAAAACTCAACTCGTCGTGTTTGGAGGACAAATAATGCTGAGTTGCATCCAAAGAACACCATACCTACTGTGAAGCATGGGGGTGGAAACATCATGCTTTGGGGCTGTTTTTCTGAAAAGGGACCAGGACGACTGATCCGTGTAAAGGAAAGAATGAATGGGGCGACGTATCGTGAGATTTTGAGTGAAAACCTCCTTCCATCAGCAAGGGCATTGAATATGAAACGTGGGTGGGTCTTTCAGCATGACAATGATCCCAAACACACCGCCCGGGCAACGAAGGAGTGGCTTCGTAAGAAGCATTTCAAGGTCCTGTAGTGGCCTAGCCAGTCTCCAGATCTCAACCGTGTTGCCCAGCGACAGCCCCAAAACATCACTGCTCTAGAGGAGATCTGCATGGAGGAATGGGCCAAAATACCAGCAACAACAGTGTGTGAAAACCTTGTGAAGACTTACAGAAAACGTTTGACCTGTGCCATTGCCAACAAAGGGTATATAACAAAGTATTGAGAAACTTTTGTTATTGATCAAATACTTATTTTTCCACTGCTTCGCACTGCTTTGCTTTATCTTGGCCAGGTCGCAGTTGTAAATGAGAACTTGTTCTCTACTGGCTTACCTGGTTAAATAAAGGTGAGTAAAAAAAAGTGATCAATAGCCTTTATAATTTCCTCTAAGGAGATGGGATTATCACATAACTATGAAGGTGATCAATAGTCTCTATAATTTCCTCTAAGGAGATGGGATTATCACATAACTCTGAAGGTGATCAATAGTCTCTATAATTTCCTCTAAGGAGATGGAATTATCACATAACTCTGAAGGTGATCAATAGCCTCTATGTCCTCTAAGGAGATGGGATTATCACATAACTCTGAAGGTGATCAATAGCCTCTATGTCCTCTAAAGAGATGGGATTATCCCATAACTCTGAAGGTGATCAATAGCCTTTATAATTTCCTCTAAGGAGATGGGATTATCACATAACTCTGAAGGTGATCAATAGCCTCTATGTCCTCTAAAGAGATGGGATTATCACATAACTCTGAAGGTGATCAATAGCCTCTATGTCCTCTAAAGAGATGGGATTATCCCATAACTCTGAAGGTGATCAATAGCCTCTATGTCCTCTAAAGAGATGGGATTATCACATAACTCTGAAGGTGATCAATAGCCTTTATAATTTCCTCTAAGGAGATGGGATTATCCCATAACTCTGAAGGTGATCAATAGCCTTTATAATTTCCTCTAATGAGATGGAATTATCACATAACTCTGAAGGTGATCAATAGCCTCTATGTCCTCTAAGGAGATGGGATTATCACATAACTCTGAAGGTGATCAATAGTCTCTATAATTTCCTCTAAGGAGATGGGATTATCCCATAACTCTGAAGGTGATCAATAGTCTCTATAATTTCCTCTAAGGAGATGGGATTATCACATAACTCTGAAGGTGATCAATAGTCTCTATAATTTCCTCTAAGGAGATGGGATTATCACATAACTCTGAAGGTGATCAATAGTCTCTATAATTTCCTCTAAGGAGATGGGATTATCGCATAACTCTGAAGGTGATCAATAGTCTCTCTAATTTCCTCTAAGGAGATGGGATTATCCCATAACTCTGAAGGTGATCAATAGTCTCTATAATTTCCTCTAAGGAGATGGGATTATCACATAACTCTGAAGGTGATCAATAGTCTCTATAATTTCCTCTAAGGAGATGGGATTATCCCATAACTGTGAAGGTGATCAATAGTCTCTATAATTTCCTCTAAGGAGATGGGATTATCAGAAGAATCAATAGAGATCCTATTTCCAAGAGACTCAAAGAACAGAGCTGCAGACTCCTCACCGTAACTAGAGGTACAGTGGCTTGCCAAAGTATTCACCCCCCTTGGCATTTTTCCTATTTTGTTGCCTTACAACCTGGAATTAAAATGGATTTTTTGGGGGGTTTGTATCATTTGATTTACACAACATGCCTACCACTTTGAAGATGCAAAATATATATTTTTGTGAAACAAACAAGAAATAAGACAAAAAAAACAGAACTTGAGCGTGCATAACTATTCACCCTCCCCCAAAGTCAATACTTTGTAGAGCCACCTTTTGCAGCAATTACAGCTGCAAGTCTCTTGGGGTATGTCTCTATAAGCTTGGCACATCTAGCCACTGGGATTTTTGCCCATTCTTCAAGGCAAAACTGCTCCAGCTCCTTCAAGTTGGATGGGTTCCACTGGTGTACAGCAATCTTTAAGTCATACCACAGATTCTCAATTGGATTGAGGTCTGGGCTTTGACTAGGCCATTCCAAGACATTTAAATGTTTCCCCTTAAACCACTCAAGTGTTGCTTTAGCAGTATGCTTAGGGTCATTGTCCTGCTGGAAGGTGAACCTCCGTCCCAGTCTCAAATCTCTGGAAGACTGAAACAGGTTTCCTTCAAGAATTTCCCTGTATTTAGCGCCATCCATCATTCCTTCAATTCTAACCAGTTTCCCAGTCCCTGCCGATGAAAAACATCCCCACAGCATGATGCTGCCACCACCATGCTTCACTGTGGGGAAGGTGTTCTCGGGGTGATGAGAGGTGTTGGGTTTGCGCCAGACATAGCGTTTTCCTTGATGGCCAAAAAGCTCAATTTTAGTCTCATCTGACCAGAGTACCTTCTTCCATATGTTTGGGGAGTCTCCCACATGCCTTTTGACGAACACCAAACATGTTTGCTGATTTTTTTCTTCAAGCAATGGCTTTTTTCTGGCCACTCTTCTGTAAAGCCCAGCTCTGTGGAGTGTACGGCTTAAAGTGGTCCTATGGACAGATACTCCAATCTCCACTGTGGAGCTTTGCAGTTCCTCAGGATTCTTTGGTCTCTTTGTTGCCTCTCTGATTAATGCCCTTCTTGCCTGGTCCATGAGTTTTGGTGGGCGGCCATCTCTTGGCAGGTTTGTTGTGGTGCCATATTCTTTCCATTTTTTAATAATGGATTTAATGGTGCTCCGTGGGATGTTCAAAGTTTCTGATATTTTTTTATAACCCAACCCTGATCTGTACTTCTCCACAACTTTGTCCCTGACCTGTTTGGAGAGCTCCTTGGTCTTCATGGTGCCGCTTGCTTGGTGGTGCCCCTTGCGTAGTGGTGTTGCAGACTCTGGGGCCTTTCAGAACAGGTGTGTGTATATATACTGAGATCATGTGACACTTAGATTGCACACAGGTGGACTTTATTTAACTAACTATGTGACTTCTGAAGGTAATTGGTTGCACCAGATCTTATTTAGGGGCTTCATAGCAATGATTCTATTTCCCCATTAGTATGTTGTACCGAAGTTGACCGACTGAAAGGGAGCGTAACTTTGACTATAACTACTGTTCCCTGAAGGAGGGGGAAATGCAGTACAACACCTGTTTGGCCCCGCCCCTTCCTGGGTCGGTGAAGAGCGGTATTAAATTGAAGGAATGAATCCGAGCCTCACGCTCATCACCTGTGGAAGGCGGGGCTTCCAGCGAGGTGTGGATTTAATAGTATGTTGTACCTAGTTTCCCTCCTTCAGGGAACAGTAGTTATAGTCATAACGTTACGCTTGTCATATGATGAACTTCAATTTTAAATACTGGATCTTGCTGTCGGACAGTTTTTTGTTTTCAAATCTCTGAAATGTGCTCTAGCTACGTAACATTTAGTGTCTCCTTATGTTACGCTGGGAAAACAGTTTTCATGGGCCACAGAAATCCTAAATCATTTCAGAGTTTACAAACGCCAATGGTTCTAACTGAGAGTCGCCTTAAGTTGATTCACAAACACCAAAGTCTACCTTAAGTTGATTCACAAACACCAAAGTCTACCTTAAGTTGATTCACAAACACCAAAGTCTACCTTAAGTTGATTCACAAACACCAAAGTCTACCTTAAGTTGATTCACAAACACCAAAGTCTACCTTAAGTTGATTCACAAACACCAAAGTCTACCTTAAGTTGATTCACAAACACCAAAGTCTACCTTAAGGTGATTCACAAACACCAAAGTATACCTTAAGGTGATTCACAAACACCAAAGTCTATACTGTCATTAACGCGGTTCTTCAATAATTACACATAATACCTAATACTGTAGCTGTTTAGTTACAGTCACATGTTCAACTATCATCAACTGATCCAGGAAGTCAAACTCCCCCTGAGTGTTCCCCCACGGGGGGTGAATTAGTGAATAGCGACACAAGAGCTTCATGTGAGTTTCCTTGAGTAGCACTCCTGATCTTCCACTGATCGTGCGCTGTAATATTCAGAATACATTGTGAAAAACTAAAATCTTCGCTCACCATTTTTCCTCCTTGCAGATATACTACATCCATAACTAGCGGTTTCTGTATTAGCAGGGAGGAGTTTCTGCAACCAAATTGCGTGTGCATCGCCCTCGTGCGGCAATTTTTCGAACACAGAAAGGGGCCTATATTGGTGACCAAAAGTGGTCTGGTGCATTGCCTAAGGTTTCTTCAACTTTAATAACTTATTTCTAGCCTAGAATCATCGATGTTACTACTAATGTGAAAACAAGACAAAATATGACTATTGTTGCTCACTTGACTATATAAAAGACAATTGTCAAATAATTTAACAGACGTCAATTGTTGCACAACTTCATGGGTACGCTCTGGGCATCACCTTTTATCTCAAATAAACAGTGTATTTCTGCTGTTGTGGGCCTTTAACCATCTCTCTGACTTTGTCGTTCACACAGGAGAGAGACGTGACTTTCGTGGATCCTCTGGGGAGCCTCAACAACATCATGATGCTGACGAGGCAGAGAAGAGTCTCTACAGATCAGATCACCTCAAGAAACACCAGCAGAGACCCACAGGGAAGAAATCTAATTCCTGCTCTGACTGTCAGAAACGTTGCAAATCTTCATCAGAACTTAAAATACACAAGCGAGTACACACAGGAGAGAAACCTCACCACTGTTTTGAGTGTGGGAAGAGTTACTCACGGTCAGACTCACTTAAAGTACACTTGAGAATTCACACTGGAGAGAAACCTTATGGCTGTGCTCAATGTGGGAAGAGTTTTACTCAGTCTAGCTGCCTGAAATCACACCAGAGAATACACACAGGAGAGAAACCTTATAGCTGTGATCAATGTGGGAAGAGTTTTACTCATTCAAGCTGCCTGATAGTACATCCGAGAGGGCACACCGGAGAGAAACCTTACCACTGCCCTGACTGCGGAAAGAGTTTTGTTAGTTCAACAGATTTAAAATCACACCAGAAAATACACACAGTAGAGAAACCTTGTAAATGTACTCAATGTGGGAAGAGTTTTACTCACTCAAGCTGGCTGATAGTACATCTGAGAGCGCACACAGGAGTGAAACCTTATAGCTGTGATCAATGTGGGAAGAGTTTTGTTACATCTAGCCATCTGACAATACACAAGAGAGCACACACAGGAGAGAATCCTTATAGCTGTGATCAATGTGGGAAGAGTTTTACTCAGTCAAGCAGCCTGGTATCACACCAGAGAACACACACAGGAGAGAAACCATATAGCTGTAATCAATGTGGAAAGAGTTTTACTCAGTCAAGCAGCCTGGTATCACACCAGAGAAGACACACAGGAGAGAAATATAGCTGTGATCAATGTGACAAGAGATACTCTGATAAAAGATCTCTGATCAAACATCAGAAAATACATACATGAAGGAGTTGTTTCATGATATCAATGAAATAATGCCACAATGTAGAATGTTTTAACATTGTAGTAGGAGTATTTTTATGAATAATGTCACAATGTAGAATGTTTTAACATTGTAGTAGGAGTATTTTAATTAATAATGTCACAATGTAGAACTCTAGTCGTTTGCCCCCTGTTCTGTTGATTTCAGCATGATATGAGCCTCATCAGAGGAAGAATCTTTGTACTTTGCTCCGTTCATCTTTCCCTCGATCCTGACTGGTCTGCCAGTCCCTGCCACTGAAAAACATCCCCACAGCATGATGCTGCTGCCACCACCATGCTACACCGTAGGGATGGTGCCTGGTTTCCTGCAGACGTGACGCTTGGCATTCAATCTTGGTTTCATCAGATCAGAGAATCTTCTTTCTCATGGTCTGAGAGTCTTTAGGTGCCTTTTGGCAAACTCGAAGCGGGCTGTCATGTGCCTTTTACTGAGGAGTGGCTTCAGTCTGGCCACTCTACCATAAAGGCCTGATTGGTGGAGTGCTGCAGAGATGGTTGTCCTTCTGGAAGGTTCTCTTATCTCCATAGAGGAACTCTGGAGCTCTGTCAGAGTGACCATCAGGTTCTTGGTCACCTCCCTGACCAAGGCCCTTCTCCCCCAATTGCTCAGTTTGGCCGGGCGGCCAGCTCTAGGAAGAGTCTTGGTGGTTCCAAACATCTTCCATTTAAGAATGATGGAGGCCACTGTGTTCTTTTGGACCTTCAATACTGCAGAAAGTTTTTGGTACCCTTCCCCAGATCTGTGCCTCAACACAATCCTGTCTCAGAGCTCTACGGACAATTCCTTTGACCTCATGGCTTGATTTTTGCTCTGATATGCACTGTCAACTGTGGGACGTTACATGGACAGGTGTGTGCCCAAATCATGTCCAATCAGTTGAATTTACAGCAGGTGGACTCCAATAAAGTTGTAGAAACATCTCAAGGATGATCAATGGAAACAGGATGCACTTGAGCTCAATTTCGAGTCTCATAGCAAAGGGTCTGAGTACTTATGTAAATAAGGTGTCAAAGGGTCTGAATACTTATGTAAATAAGGTGTCAAAGTGTCTGAAAACTTATGTAAATAATGCATCAAAGGGTCTGAATACTTATGTAAATAATGCATCAAAGGGTCTGAATACTTCTGTAAATAAGGTATCAAAGGGTCTGAATACTTCTGTAAATAAGGTATCAAAGGGTCTGAATACTTCTGTAAATAAGGTATCAAAGGGTCTGAATACTTCTGTAAATAAGGTATCAAAGGGTCTGAATACTTCTGTAAATAAGGTATCAAAGGGTCTGAATACTTCTGTAAATAAGGTATCAAAGGGTCTGAATACTTCTGTAAATAAGGTATCAAAGGGTCTGAATACTTCTGTAAATAAGGTATCAAAGGGTCTGAATACTTCTGTAAATAAGGTATCAAAGGGTCTGAATACTTCTGTAAATAAGGTATCAAAGGGTCTGAATACTTCTGTAAATAAGGTATCAAAGGGTCTGAATACTTCTGTAAATAAGGTATCAAAGGGTCTGAATACTTCTGTAAATAAGGTATCAAAGGGTCTGAATACTTCTGTAAATAAGGTATCAAAGGGTCTGAATACTTCTGTAAATAAGGTATCAAAGGGTCTGAATACTTCTGTAAATAAGGTATCAAAGGGTCTGAATACTTCTGTAAATAAGGTATCAAAGGGTCTGAATACTTCTGTAAATAAGGTATCAAAGGGTCTGAATACTTCTGTAAATAAGGTATCAAAGGGTCTGAATACTTCTGTAAATAAGGTATCAAAGGGTCTGAATACTTCTGTAAATAAGGTATCAAAGGGTCTGAATACTTCTGTAAATAAGGTATCAAAGGGTCTGAATACTTATGTAAATACGGTATCAAAGGGTCTGAATACTTATGTAAATAAGGTATATCTGTTGGTTTTTTTTTAATACATTTGCAAAAAATTAGACAAACCTGTTTTCGCTTCGTAATTGTCATTATGTGGTATTGTGTGTAGATTGATGAGGAAAGCAATATTATTTAACCAATTTTAGAATAAGGCTGTAACGTAACAAAATGTGGAAAAAGTCAAGGGGTCTGAATACTTTCTGAATGCTCTGTATATGCTATTGGTTTACTGTTAGAATTGTTTGTAGGACTACAACAATACTGTTAAAGCAACAATGTATACATTTACATTTACATTTACATTTTAGTCATTTAGCAGACGCTCTTAACCAGAGCGACTTACAGGAGCAATTAGGGTTAAGTGCCTTGCTCAAGGGCACATTAACGTCATTTAGCAGACGCTCTTAGCCAGAGCGACTCACAAATTGGTGCGTTCACCCTATAGCCAGTGGGATAACCACTTTACAATTTGGGGGGGTTAGAAGGAATACTTTATCCTATCCCAGGTATTCCTTAAAGAGGTGGGGTTTCAAATGTCTCCGGAAGGTGGTGAGTGACTCCGCTGTCCTGGCGTCGTGAGGGAGCTTGTTCCACCATTGGGGTGCCAGAGCAGCGAACAGTTTTGACTGGGCTGAGCGGGAGCTATGCTTCCGCAGAGGAAGGGAGCCAGCAGGCCAGAGGTGGATGAACGCAATGTCCTCGTTTGGGTGTAGGGACTGATCAGAGCCTGAAGGTACAGAGGTGCCGTTCCCCTCACTGCTCCATAGGCAAGCACCATGGTCTTGTAGCGGATGCGAGCTTCAACTGGAAGCCAGTGGAGTGTGCGGAGGAGGGGGTGACGTGAGAGAACTTGGGAAGGTTGAACACCAGACGGGCTGCGGCATTCTGGATGAGTTGTAGGGGTTTAATGGCACAGGCAGGGAGCCCAGCCAACAGCGAGTTGCAGTAGTCCAGACGGGAGATGACAAGTGCCTGGACCAGGACCTGCGCCGCTTCCTGTGTAAGGCAGGGTCGCACTCTCCGAATGTTGTAGAGCATGAACCTGCAGGAGCGGGTCACCGCCTTGATGTTGGCGGAGAACGACAGGGTGTTGTCCAGGGTCACGCCTAGGCTCTTCGCACTCTGGGAGGAGGACACAGCGGAGTTGTCAACCGTGATGGCGAGATCATGGAACGGGCAGTCCTTCCCCGGGAGGAAGAGCAGCTCCGTCTTGCCAGGGTTCAGCTTGAGGTGGTGATCCGTCATCCATACTGATATGTCTGCCAGACATGCAGAGATGCGATTCGCCACCTGGTTATCAGAAGGGGGAAAGGAGAAGATTAGTTGTGTATCGTCAGCGTAGCAATGATAGGAGAGACCATGTGAGGATATGACAGAGCCAAGTGACTTGGTGTATAGGGAGAAAAGGAGAGGGCCCAGAACCGATCCCTGGGGGACACCAGTGGTGAGAGCACGTGGTGCGGAGACAGCTTCCCGCCACGCCACTTGGTAGGAGCGACCGGTCAGGTAGGACGCAATCCAGGAGTGAGCCGCGCCGGAGATGCCCATCTCGGAGAGGGTGGAGAGGAGGATCTGATGGTTCACAGTATCAAAGGCAGCAGACAGGTCTAGAAGGACAAGAGCAGAGGAGAGAGAGTTAGCTTTAGCAGTGCGGAGAGTCTCCGTGACACAGAGAAGAGCAGTCTCAGTTGAATGACCAGTCCTGAAACCTGATTGGTTTGTATCAAGAAGGTCATTCTGAGAGAGATAGCAAGAGAGTTGGCTAAAGACGGCACGCTCAATAGTTTTGGAAAGAAAAGAAAGAAGGGATACTGGTCTGTAGTTGTTGACATCAGTGGGGTCGAGTGTTGGTTTTTTGAGAAGGGGAGCAACTCTCGCTCTCTTGAAGACGGAAGGGACATGGCCAGCGGTCAAGGATGAGTTGATCAGCGAGGTGAGGTAGGGGAGAAGGTCACCGGAGATGGTCTGGAGAAGGGAGGAGGGGATGGGGTCAAGCGGGCAGGTTGTTGGGCGGCCTGCAGTCACAAGTCGCAGGATTTTATCTGGAGAGAGAGGGGAGAAAGAAGTCAAAGCATAGGGTAGGGCAGTGTGAGCAGGACCAGCAGTGTTATTAGACTTAACAAACGAGGATCGGATGTCGTCAACCTTCTTTTTCAAAGTGGTTGACGAAGTCATCCACAGAGAGAGAGGGGGGGAGGAGGATTCAGGAGGGAGGAAAATGTGGCAAAGAGCTTCCTAGGGTTAGAGGCAGATGCTTGGAATTTAGAGTGGTAGAAGGTGGCTTTAGCAGCAGAAACAGATGAAGAAAATGTAGAGAGGAGGGAGTGAAAAGATGCTAGGTCAGCAGGGAGTTTAGTTTTCTTCCATTTCCGCTCCGCTGCCCGGAGCTCTGTTCTGTGAGCTCGCAGTGAGTCATCAAGCCACGGAGCTGGAGGGGAGGACCGAGCCGGCCGGGAGGATAGGGGACACAGAGAGTCAAAGGATGCAGAAAGGGAGGAGAGGAGGGTTGAGGAGGCAGAATCAGGAGATTGGAGGGAGAAGGATTGAGCAGAGGGAAGAGATGATAGGATGGAAGAGGAGAGAGTAGTGGGAGAGAGAGAGCGAAGGTTGCGGCGGCGCATTACCATCTGTGTAGGGGCAGAGTGAGTAGTGTGGGAGGAGAGCGAGAGAGAAAAGGAAACAAAGTAGTGGTCGGAGACTTGGAGGGAGTTGCAGTGAGATTAGTAGAGGAGCAGCATCTAGTGAAGATGAGGTCAAGCGTATTGCCTGCCTTGTGAGTAGGGGGGACGGTGAGAGGGTGAGGTCAAAAGAGGAGAGGAGTGGAAAGAAGGAGGCAGAGAGAAATGAGTCAAACGTGGACATAGGGGAGGTTGAAATCCCCCAAAACTGTGAGGGGTGAGCCATCCTCAGGAAAGGAACTTATCAAGGCGTCAAGCTCGTTGATGAACTCTCCAAGGGAACCTGGAGGGCGATAGATGACAAGGATATTAAGCTTAAATGGGCTAGTGACTGTGACAGCATGGAATTCAAATGAGGAGATAGACAGATGGGTTAGGGGAAAAATTGAGAATGTCCACTTGGGAGAGATGAGGATTCCTGTACCACCACCCCCTCTGACCAGATGCTCTCGGGGTATGCGAGAACACATGGTCAGACGAGGAGAGAGCAGTAGGAGTAGCCGTGTTTTCAGTGGTGATCCATGTTTCCGTCAGCGCCAGGAAGTCGAGGGACTGGAGGTTGGCATAGGCTGGGATGAAGTCAGCTTTGTTGGCAGCAGAACGGCAGTTCCAGAGGCTGCCTGCGACCTGGAACTCCAGGTGAGGGGTGCGTGCAGGGACCACCAGGTTAGAGAGGCAGCAGCCGCGCGGTGTGGTGCGTTGTTTGTGTAGCCTGTGCAGAGAGGAGAGAACAGGGATAGGCAGAGGCATAGTTGACAGGCTGTAGCAAATGGCTACAAAAATGCAGAGGAGATCGGAATGAAATGAGCTAAGCATCTGGGAGAGGAGAGAGGGGGCCTCCCTCACCAAAAACTTCTACCTCAGAAACTAAAATTGTTTCACTGAACCACCCGAACAAAAACTCTCCCAACTTCCACCTTTAGAAATCAGAATTGTTGTGAACCACAGTTGTTCAATGTTTAAAGGAATAGACTCAACCCACTTTATTCAGCTAGCCAACTATGACACCATAGCTGACTAGCATGCTAGCATCCAATAACACACAGTTTAACACACAGTTAAGCACCAATACTCACAACAACCACCAATAGTGTGTTAACTAGCTAACTAGCATGCTAGCATCCAGTAACACACAGTTTAGCACAAACACTTGGTCACAGCAAACCACCAATAGTGTGATAACACACTAAACAGATCATTCGTGTCTGTGTCAAGTTCCTTTCATGACGCAGCAATGATTCAACGTTGGCTAGCTAGGACAAGTATATTGTAATTAGCTACTACCGTACCGTTCGCTGGTCGTTGTACAAGGCACTGTGTTGGCTTTGTTTGAAGAACGGCTAGCTAGCTAGCTTCGTGCTACACCCGGCACACAATGGCTACTGTGTTGACTCTGACTCAGTTCGAAAAAACGGCTAATTAGCTCGCTTCGTGCTACAGCCGGCACGGCGGAAGACACTGCCAAGACACAGTAGCTACCCACGATACCTAGTTATGACGCCGTAGCTAACTAGCAAGCTAGCATCCATTAACACACAATTTAGCACCAATACTTGGTTACAACAAACTGCCAAGAGTGTGTTAGCACACTAAACAGATAATTCATGTCCGTGTCTAGTTCCTTACATAACGCAGAACGCAGCAAAAATTAAACGTTGGCTAGCAGCACATTTAACAGTGGGAACAGCTAATCGTTACCAGTAGCTACCCGCTAGCTAGCTAGCCTCGTGCTTCGATACTAACCTACAATTACCTACGGAAACCTACAATAACAACAAAACTAGCCTATGATAAATACAATGCCTAACTACAACTAACTACCAACCTACGATCTAATACATGGTTAAGCTTTACTCAACACCATATGGGAAGCTCTCCACCGTTGCTAATCGTTGCTAATCGTTACCAGTAGCTACCCGCTAGCTAGCTAGCCTCGTGCTTCAATACTAGCCTACAATAACCTACGGAAACCTACAATAACAACAATACTAACCTATAATAAATACAATACCTAACTACAACTAACTACCAACCTACGATCTAATACATGGTTAAGCTATACTCAACACCAAATGAGAAGTTTGCTTACCTCCAGCTAGAGAGCTAGAGAAAAACACGACCTCTCCCGACACTACACTATACTACTAAAGATAGACCTAGAACATGCATGGCCAACCTTGCTGCTGTAGGACTACAACAATACTGTTAAAGCATCAATACTACTAAAGATAGACCTAGAACATGCATAATACTACAATACTACTGTTAAAGCATCAATACTACTAAAGATAGACCTAGAACATGCATGGCCAACCTTGCTGCTGTAGGACTACAACAATACTGTTAAAGCATCAATGTACAGACCTAGAACATGCATGGCCAACCTTACTGCTAGAGATCTAGCTACTGGGTGGGCAGGTTTCTGTTCCAGCCCCTGATTATTTGGATTAGACACTATTCATTCAACTATTCATTCTCTTCTTTTGGAGTTAGATGAATGTCTTAACCCGCCAAACCATTTACATAGGCGTTCTTTGTATGATATGAAATAAAGTGTTGATTCTTTGAATGAGGTATAGTGTCTTTTTTCGGTCCTTGAACATTCCCTGTTTGTCTGTTTTATTTGGTTGTTACTCGCTCTAATTTTGTCTGATGATATTGATGTTCAGCTGCAGATGATGTCTGATCATTGGTGTAACAATCCCTGTATGGCTGACCTAGGATGAAACCCCTTTCCACAACAGCACTTCATACCCAAAAAGCAGCAGCCATTATCCTACCAAAACCCTGATCTTGGTTGGGCAGGATAACAGTAGTGTAGGTCTCAGGGTGGGTGACATCACCACAAGATGGCTACTAGGGCTTTCTCACGTTGTCTACAATCAGGTTATTTAATGTACTAAATACCCAATACTAAACCAATCAGGTGATTTAATATACTAAATACACAATACTAAACCAATCAGGTGATTTAATATACTAAATACCCAATACTAAACCAATCAGGTGATTTAATATACTAAATACCCAATACTAAACCAATCAGGTGATTTAATATACTAAATACCCAATACTAAACCAATCAGGTGATTTAATATACTAAATACCCAATACTAAACCAATCAGGTGATTTAATATACTAAATACCCAATACTAAACCAATCAGGTGATTTAATGTACTAAATACCCAATACTAAACCAATCAGGTGATTTAAGATACTAAATACCCAATACTAAACCAATCAGGTGATTTAATGTACTAAATACCCAATACTAAACCAATCAGGTGATTTAATATACTAAATACCCAATGCGGAGTAGCAGTGCGGTCGTGGTTTTATTCTGTGTCCTAGTGTAAATATCAAATTTCTTGTTTTTTTTGGTCTATTTTGTATATATTTCTCAATTCTACTTTTCATTCTTTAAATAAATATACTTTCCTGCAACCCGCCTCACCCAATGTGGAAAGGATTCTATTATTTCTTTATAACTTTCATCAAGAACCTTAAGCTGAAACTAGTGTAGCTGCAACTGAATGGCTACTTGCTATTAGTCACCGTTAGCGTCTTCACCATTGTCCGTGGCCTACACTATCCACCAGCCAGCTCTAGCTCTAGCCTGGACAATTCGTCGGCCAGTCTGCACAGCGTGCTATCGACCCAGAGCATATCGGACTTTCTGCCGGAATCACTGGACCCTAGCGCCGGATCATCGCAACCAGCTAGCTGCAACCTGTTGTTGGCTAATTACCATTGCCCCTTAGCAAGCACCAGTTAGCCTTGAGCTAGCCTCGAGCCAGGCCTATCTCCCGGCTATCTACCTCTCTGTCAACCGGACGGGACCTCCTAGTGTTGACACTGAGCCCCGCTGATCCAACACGACTGGTTCGCCGACGAAATCGTCTGATGTGGTTTCAACAGGCTTCCCGTTGCGACGACCACGAAGATCCATCTGCTAGCCCCGGCCCGCTAGCACACGCAAACTACAACTGTGCTTCCTGCTAGCTGTGCTGAAGCACCAATTTGAACTGTTCTCGGACTCACATATTGCTGTTCACTGGACCTTATGATCACTCAGCTGCACAGCTGATGCCTGCTGGACTGTTCCTTTACACGGTACCCTGTCCTGTTTATTCTGTTTAGCCTCATAGAGACTGCCATAGGTCCAGACAACAGGCCCTCCGATTTGACACATTGAACTCTATCTGAGAAGTAGTTGGTGAACCAGGCGAGGCAGTCATTTGAGAAACCAAGGCTATTTAGTCTGCCAATAAGAATGCGGTGGTTGACAGAGTCGAAAGCCTTGGCCAGGTTGATGAAGACGGCTGCACAGTACTGTCTATTATCGATCGCGGTTATAATATCGTTTAGGACCTTGAGCGTGGCTGAAGTGCACCCATGACCAGCTCGGAAACCGGATTGCATAGCGGAGAAGGTACGGTGGGATTCGAAATGGTCGGTGATCTGTTTGTTAACTTGGTCTGTAACAGTTTGGATCTAGAGTGTCACCCCCTTTGAAGAGGGGGATGACCGTGGCAGCTTTCCAATCTCTGGGGATCTCAGATGTTACGAAAGAGAGGTTGAACAGGCTAGTAATAGGGGTTGCGACAATTTCGTTGGCTAGTTTTAGAAAGAAAGGGTCCAGATTGTCTAGCCCAGATGATTTGTAGGGGTCCAGATTTTGCAGCTCTTTCAGAACATCAGCTGTCTGGATTTGTGTGAAGGAGAAGCGGGGGGGGCATGGGCAAGTTGCAGTGGAGGGTGCAGAGCTGGTGGCCGGGGTAGTGGTAGCCAGGTGGAAAGCATGGCCAGCCGTAGCAAAATGCTTGTTGAAATTCTCGATTATTGTAGATTTATCGGTGGTGATAGTTTTTCCTAGCGTCAGTGCAGTGGGCAGCTGGGAGGAAGTGCTCTCATTCTCCATGGACTTTACAGTGTCCCAAAACTTTTTGGAGTTAGTGCTACAGGATGCAAATGTCTGTTTGAAAAAGTTAGCCTTTGCTTTCCTAACTGCTTGTGTATATTGGTTCCTAACTTCCCTGAAAAGTTGCATATCGCGGGGGCTATTTGATGCTAATGCAGTACGCCACAGGATGTTTTTGTGCTGGTCAAGGGCAGTCAAGTCTGAGGAGAACCAGGGGCTATATCTGTTCTTAGTTCTGTATTTTTTGAATGGGGCATGTTTATTTAAGATTGAGAGGAAATTACTTTTAAAGAACAACCAGGCATCCTCTACTGACGGAATGAGATCTATATCCATCCAGGGTACCTGGGCCAGGTCAATTAGGAAGGCCTGCTCGCTGAAGTGTTTTAGGGAGCGTTTGACAGTGATGAGGGGTGGTCGTTTGACCGCGGGCCTGTTACGGACGCAGGCAATAAGGCAGTGATCGCTGAGATCCTGGTTGAAGACAGCAGAGGTGTATTTAGAGGGTAAGTTAGTCAGGATGATATCTATGAGGGTACCCATGTTTACGGATTTAGGGTTGTACCTGGTAGGTTCGTTGATAATTTGTGTGAGATTGAGGGCATCTAGTTTAGATTGTAGAATGGCCGGGGTGTTAAGCATATCCCAATTTAGGTCAACAAGCAGTACGAACTCTGAGGATAGATGGGGGGCAATCAATTCACATATGGTGTCCAGGGCACAGCTGGGGGCTGAGGGGGGTCTGTAGCAAGCGGCAACAGTGAGAGGTTTATTTCTGGAAAGGTGGATTTTTAGAAGTAGAAGCTCAAACTGTTTGGGCACGGACCTGGATAGTATGATAGAGCTCTGCAGGCTCTCTACAGTAGATTGCAACTCCACCCCCTTTGGTAGTTCTATCTAGACGGAAAATGTTGTAGTTGTGGATGGACATTTCAGAATTTTTGGTGGCCTTCCTAAGCCAGGATTCAGACACTGCTAGAACATCAGGGTTGGCGGAGTGTGCTAACGCAGTGAATAACTCAAACTTAGGAAGGAGGCTTCTGATATTTACGTGCAGAAAACCAACTTTTACGGTTACAGAAGTCAACAAATGATAGCTCCTGGGGAGTAGGAGTGATACTGGGGGCTGCAGGGCCTGGGTTAACCTCTACATCACTAGAGGAACAGAGGAGGAGTAGAATAAGGATATGACTAAAGGCTTTAAGAACTGGTCTTCTAGTGCGTTGGGTACAGAGAATAAAGGGGGCAGATTTCCGGGCGTTGTAGAAAAGATTCAGGGCATTATGTACAGAAAAGGATATGGAAGGATATGAGTACAGTTGAGGTAAACCTAAGCGTTGGGTAACAATGAAAGATATAGCATCACTGGAGGCACCGATTGAGCCGGTCTCCGCGTGTATGGGGGGTGGAACAAAGGAACTATTTGAGGCAGTTTGAGAGGGACTTGGGGTTCTACAGTGAAATTGTATAATAAGAACTAACCCAAACAGCAATAGGCAAGGCATATTGACATGGGAGAGAGGCATAAAGCAATCACAGGTGTTATTAGAGAGAGCTAAGACAACAACTGGTAATAGCGATAAAGTTTGGGCTGAGGCTAAACAGAATAAACAGGACAGGGTACCGTGTAAAGGAACAGTCCAGCAGACATCAGCTGTGCAGCTGAGTGATCATAAGGTCCAGTGAACAGCAATATGTGAGTCCGAGAGCAGTTCAAATTGGTGCTTCAGCACAGCTAGCAGGAAGCACAGTTGTAGTTTGCGTGTGCTAGCGGGCCGGGGCTAGCAGATGGATCTTCATGGTCGTCGCAACGGGAAGCCTGTTGAAACCACATCAGATGATTTCGTCGGCGAACCAGTCGTGTTGGATCGGCGGGACTCAGTGTCAACACTAGGAGGTCCCGTCCGGTTGACAGAGAGGTAGATAGCCGGGAGATAGGCCTGGCTCGAGGCTAGCTCAAGGCTATCTGGTGCTTGCTATGGGGCAATGGTAATTAGCCAACAACAGGTTGCAGCTAGCTGGTTGCGATGATCCGCCGCTAGGATCCAGTGATTCCGGCAGAAAGTCCGATATGCTCTGGGTCGATAGCACGCTGTGCAGACTGGCCGACGAATTGTCCAGGCTAGAGCTAGAGCTGGCTGGTGGATAGTGTAGGCCACGGACAATGGTGAAGACGCTAACGGTGACTAATAGCAAGTAGCCATTCAGTTGCAGCTACACTAGTTTCAGCTTAAGGTTCTTGATGAAAGTTATAAAGAAATAATAGAATCCTTTCCACGTTGGGTGAGGCGGGTTGCAGGAAAGTATATTTAGTTAAAGAATGAAAAGTAAAATTGAGAAATATATACAAAATAGACACAAAAAAACAGGAAACTGGATATTTACACTAGGACACAGAATAAAACCACGACCGCACTGCTACTCCGCATTGGGTATTTAGTATATTAAATCACCTGATTGGTTTAGTATTGGGTATTTAGTACATTAAATCACCTGATTGGTTTAGTATTGGGTATTTAGCATATTAAATCACCTGATTGGTTTAGTATTGTGTATTTAGCATATTAAATCACCTGATTGGTTTAGTATTGGGTATTTAGCATATTAAATCACCTGATTGGTTTAGTATTGGCTATTTAGTATATTAAATCACCTGATTGGTTTAGTATTGGGTATTTAGTATATTAAATAACCTGATTGTAGACAACATGAGAAAGCCCTAGTAGCCATCTTGTGGTGATGTCACCCACCCTGAGACTTACACTACTGTTATCCTGCCCAACCAAGATCAGGGTTTTGGTAGGATAATGGTTGCTGCTTTTTGGGTATGAAGTGCTGTTGTGGAAAGGGGTTTCATCCTAGGTCAGCCATACAGGGATTGTTACACCAATGATCAGACATCATCTGCAGCTGAACATCAATATCATCAGACAAAATT
The DNA here is from genome assembly GCF_020615455.1 of Coregonus clupeaformis. Taxonomy (NCBI): domain Eukaryota; kingdom Metazoa; phylum Chordata; class Actinopteri; order Salmoniformes; family Salmonidae; genus Coregonus; species Coregonus clupeaformis. The sequence continues at coordinate 85,171 of NW_025533533.1, read as the reverse complement.
AGAGCGAGTAACAACCAAATAAAACAGACAAACAGGGAATGTTCAAGGACCAAAAAAAGACACTATACCTCATTCAAAGAATCAACACTTTATTTCATATCATACAAAGAACGCCTATGTAAATGGTTTGGCGGGTTAAGACATTCATCTAACTCCAAAAGAAGAGAATGAATAGTTGAATGAATAGTGTCTAATCCAAATAATCAGGGGCTGGAACAGAAACCTGCCCACCCAGTAGCTAGATCTCTAGCAGTAAGGTTGGCCATGCATGTTCTAGATCTGTACATTGTTGCTTTAACAGTATTGTTGTAGTCCTACAGCAGCAAGGTTGGCCATGCATGTTCTAGGTCTATACATTGTTGCTTTAACAGTATTGTTGTAGTCCTACAACCAATTCTAACAGTAAACCAATAGCATATACAGAGCATTCAGAAAGTATTCAGACCCCTTGACTTTTTCCACATTGTTACGTTACAGCCTTATTCTAAAATGGATTAAATAAATTGTTTTCCTCATCAATCTACACACAATACCCCATAAATTCGAAGCAAAAACAGGTTTGTAGATTTGTTTAACAAATTCATTAAAAATTTAAAACAGAAATACCTTATTTAAATAAGTATTCAGACTCTTTGCTATGAGACTCGAAATTGAGCTCAGGTGCATCCTGTTTCCATTGATCATATTTGAGATGTTTCTAAAACTTGATTGGAGTCCTCCTGTGGTAAATTCAATTGATTGGACATGATTTGGAAAGGCACACACCTGCCTATGTAAGGTCCCACAGTTGACAGTGCATGTTAGAGCAAAAACCAATCCATGAGGTCGAAGGAATTGTCAGTAGAGCTCCAAGACAGGATTGTGTCGAGGCACAGATCTGGGGAAGGGTACCAAATAATTTCTGCAGCATTGAAGGTCCCCAAGAACACAGTGGCCTCCATCATTCTTAAATGGATGAAGTTTGGAAACACCAAGACTCTTCCTAGAGCTGGCTGCCTGGCCAAACTGAGCAATCGGGCGAGAAGGGCCTTGGTCAGGGAGGTGACCAAGAACCCGATGGTCACTCTGACAGAGCGCCAGAGTTCCTCTCTGGAGATGGGAGAACCTTCTAGAAGGACAACCATCTCTGCAGCACTCCACCAATCAGGCCTTTATGGTAGAGTGGCCAGACGGAAGCCACTCCTCAGTAAAAGGCACATGACAGCCCGCTTGGAGTTTGCCAAAAGGCACCTAAAGGACTCTCAGAGCATGAGAAACAAGATTCTCTGGTTTGATGAATCCAAGATTGAACTCTTTGGCCTGAATGCCAAGCGTCACGTCTGCAGGAAACCTGGCACCATCCCTACGGTGAAGCATGGTGGTGGCAGCAGCATCATGCTGTGGGGATGTTTTTCAGTGGCAGGGACTGGCAGATCAGTCAGGATCGAGGGAAAGATGAACGGAGCAAAGTACAAAGATTCTTCCTCTGATGAGGCTCATATCATGCTGAAATCAATAGAACAGGGGGCAAACGACTAGAGTTCTACATTGTGACATTATTAATTAAAATAGTCCTACTACAATGTTAAAACATTCTACATTGTGACATTATTTCATTGATATCATGACAAAACTCCTTCATGTATTTTCTGATGTTTGATCAGACATCTTTTATCAGAGTATCTCTTGTCACATTGATCACAGCTATGAGGTTTCTCTCCTGTGTGTATTCTCTGGTGTGATTTCAGGTGGCTTGGCTGAATAAAACTCTTCCCACATTGATCACAGCTATAAGGTTTCTCTCCAGTGTGTATTCTCTGGTGTGATTTTAAATCTATTAAATTAACAAAAGTCTTTCCGCAGTCAGAGCAGTTGTAAGGTTTCTCTCCTGTGTGTCTTCTCAGATGTACTATCAGGGAGCTTGACATAGTAAAACTCCTCCCACATTGATCACAGCTATAAGGTTTCTCTCCTGTGTGTGTTCTCTGGTGCACTATCAGGGACCTTGACAGAGTAAAACTCCTCCCACATTGATCACAGCTATAAGGTTTCTCTCCTGTGTGTACTCGCTGGTGTATTTTAAGTTCTGATGAACACCTGCAACGTTTCCCACAGTCAGAGCAGCAGTGAGATTTCTTCCCAGTGGGTCTCAGATGGTTTTTCTTAAGGTGTTCTGATCTGGAGAGAGACCTTTCTGCCTCGTCAGCATCATGTTGTTGAGGCTCCCCAGAGGATCCACGATAGCCACGTCTCTCTCCTGTGTGAACGACAAAGTCAGACAGATGGTTAAAGAAACACAACAGCAGAAATACACTGTTTATTTGAGGTAAAAGGTGATACCCAGAGCGTACCCATGAAATTGTACAACAATTGATGCCTTAAATTATTTGACAATTGTCTTTTATACAGTCAAGTGAGCAACAATAGTCATATTTTGTCTTGTTTTCACATTAGTAGTAACATCGATGACTGTAGGCTAGAAATAAGTTAAAGTTTAAAGTTGTTGAAATCCTAAGCAGAGTGCCAGACGACTTTTACTCTCCAATATAGGACCCTTTCTGTGTTTGCTGTTTGTTGCTATGCAACACAATTTGGCTGCAGAAACTCCTCCATGCTAATAACCTCTAGTTATGGATGTAGTATATCTGAACTCCTCCATGCTAATAACCTCTAGTTATGGATGTAGTATATCTGTACTCCTCCATGCTAATAACCTCTAGTTATGGATATAGTATATCTGAACTCCTCCATGCTAATAACCTCTAGTTATGGATGTAGTATATCTGAACTCCTCCATGCTAATAACCTCTAGTTATGGATATAGTATATCTGAACTCCTCCATGCTAATAACCTCTAGTTATGGATGTAGTATATCTGAACTCCTCCATGCTAATAACCTCTAGTTATGGATGTAGTATATCTGAACTCCTCCATGCTAATAACCTCTAGTTATGGATGTAGTATATCTGAACTCCTCCATGCTAATAACCTCTAGTTATGGATGTAGTATATCTGAACTCCTCCATGCTAATAACCTCTAGTTATGGATGTAGTATATCTGAACTCCTCCATGCTAATAACCTCTAGTTATGGATGTAGTATATCTGAACTCCTCCATGCTAATAACCTCTAGTTATGGATGTAGTATATCTGAACTCCTCCATGCTAATAACCTCTAGTTATGGATGTAGTATATCTGAACTCCTCCATGCTAATAACCTCTAGTTATGGATGTAGTATATCTGCATGGAGGAACAATGGTGAGCGAAGATTTCACAATGTATTCTGAACATTACCACACATTATCAGAGCAAGATCGGGAGTGTTACTCAAGGAAACTCACATTAAGCTCTGTGTCGCTATTCACTAATTCACCACTAATTCAGTAAAATGCTCTTTGGCTACCTTTACACACTAAGTGTATGCCAAATTGGCCCATAACTTCATCTAACAATAACATACAGTACCAGTCAAAAGTTTGGACACAACTACTCATTCAAGGGTTGTTCTTTATTTTTACTATTTTCTACATTGTAGAACAATAGTGAAGACATCAAAACTATGAAATAACACATATGGAATCATGTAGTAACCAAAATAGTGTTAAACTAATCAAAATATTTTAGATTTTAGATTCTTCAAAGTAGCCACCGTTTGCCTTGATGACAACTTTGCACACTTGGCATTCTCTCAACCAGCTTCATCTGGAATGCTTTTCCAACAGTCTTGAAGGAGTTCCCACATATGCTGAGCACTTGTTGGCTGCTTTTCCTTCACTCTGCGGTTCAACTCATCCCAAACTATCTCAATTGGGGTGAGGTCGAGGGATTGTGGAGGCCAGGTCATCTGATGCAGCACTCCATCACTCTCCTTCTTGGTAAAATAGCCCTTACACAGCCTGGAGGAGTGTTGGGTCATTGTCCTGTTGAAAAGCAAAATGATAGTCCCACTAAGCCCAAACCAGATGGGATGGCGTATCACTGCAGAATGCTGTGGTAGCCATGCTGGATAAGTGTGCCTTGAATTCTAAATAAATCACAGACAGTGTCACCATCACCACACCTCCTCCTCCATGCTTCACGGTGGGAACTACACACGCGGAGATCATCCGTTCACCCACATCGCGTCGCACAAAGACATGGCGGTTGGAACCAAAAATCTCAATTTCCACCGGTCTAATGTCCATTGCTCGTGTTTCTTGGCCCAAGCAGATCTCTTCTTATTATTGGTGTCCTTTAGTAGTTGTTTCTTTGCAGCAATTCAACCATGAAGGCCTGATTTACCCAGTCCCCTCTGAACAGTTGATGTTGAGATACGTCTGTGACTTGAAATCTGTGAAGTCTTTATTTGGGTAGCAATTTCTGAGGCTGGTAACTCTAATGAACTTATCCTCTGCAGCAGAGCTAACTCTGGGTCTTCCATTCCTGTGGCGGTCCTCATGAGAGCCAGTTTCATCATGGCGCTTGATGGTTTTTGCGACTGCACTTGAAGAAACTTTCAATGTTCTTGAAATGTTCCGTATTGTCTGACCTTCATGTCTTAAAGTAATGATGGACTGTCGTTTCTCTTTGCTTATTTGAGCTGTTCTTGCCATAATATGGACTTGGTCTTTCACCAAATAGGGCTATCTTCTGTATACCAACCCTACCTTGTCACAACACAACTGATTGGCTCAAATGTATTAAGAAGGAAATTAATTCCACAAATTAACTTAAGGCACACCTGTTAATTGAAATGCATTCCTGTCACGGTTTCGGCCGAGGCTGCTCCTCCTCCTTGTTCGGGCAGGTTTCGGCGGTCGTCGTCCCCGGAGTACTAGCTGCCACCGATCTATGTTTCATGTTCGTTTGGTTTTGTCTTGATGTTGTACACCTGTGTCTAGTTAGTCCTCATTAGTGTTCTATTTAGTTCTCGTTGTGTGTTTTGGTGTTGTGTGTGATTGCTCCTCTGTTTGGTGTTCTGAGCTACGTATTCTTCCCTCCGTGTTTGGAGAGGTTTTCGCACATGTTAGTGCGCCGTTTGTTTGACGCCTGTGTGCGCCGTTATTTCGTCTCCGGGCTTATTGTTCTCGTGTACTACGTGAATAACTCACTAAAGTCTTTTGGACTTAGCTTCTGCGTCCTGCGCTTGATTCCTGCACCACACCCACCTTCAGCACCCCTTGACAGAATCACACACCATTTATAATGGAATCAGCAGGAGCAACAATCACGCCTGAGTCGTCCGCGGCCAGGATGACCAGATACGACAACTGGGGACCGCTCTACAGGACGTCATCAACACCCTGCACCGATGGGAGTCCAGAGGGGTACCCACACCTCCACCTACCCTGCCACCCCCATCGGCCGGTCCACCAGTGCCAGGTCCGGAACCCAGTGGGATTCGGCTCTCGCTCCCGAGGGCGTATGACGGAACAGCTGCCGGGTGTCAGGGGTTCCTCCTGCAGGTGGAGCTCTACCTGGCCACTGTACACCCGGTGCCCTCGGGACACGAGAGCGTTTCCGCCCTCATCTCCTGTCTCACGGGCAAGGCGTTGGAATGGGCCAACGCCGAGTGGAGGAGGATGGACGCCACCACCATCTCCTACGCCGAGTTCTCCCGTCGCTTCAAGGCCGTGTTCGACCATCCACCAGAGGGCAAAGCGGCGGGGGAGCGTCTAGTCCACCTGAGACAGGGGAGGAGGAGCGCACAGGCGTTCGCGCTGGAGTTCCGGACTCTAGCGGCAGACGCAGGGTGGAATGAACGGGCCCTCATCGACCATTTTCGATGTAGCCTACGGGAGGACGTTCAACGTGAGTTGGCCTGCAGGGATACCAATTTCACTTTCGACCAGTTGGTCGATATGTCCATCCGTCTGGACACCCTGCTGGCCACCCGTGGACGTCCCGAGTGGGGTCCGTCCATTCCACCCTCCGGCACCTCCGAGCCGAGCCCTATGGAGCTCGGCGGTGCTGGCGCTAGAGAGAGGAGGAGGAGAAGCCCGAGGGGGCCTGTCCCCTGCACCAAGTGCGGTCGTGGAGGGCACACTGCGGCCAGGTGCTGGGGAGGGTTCCCCGAGGGAGGAGACAACAGGCCACGCACTGGGGAGCCCTCCCAGGTGAGTAGACGCCCCACTTACCAAGAGCTCTCTGTTGCGCACTTTTGTATACCTGTTTTTTTTTTCCACAGGTTGCACCTCATTCCCAGCATAAGGCGCTAGTAGATTCAGGCGCAGCTGGGAATTTTGTTGATCGGAAGTTTTGTTTAGATTTAGGGATCCCTCTCCTACCTGTTGGGGTCGGGGTTGATTAGGGAAGTCACAGCGCCACTTAGGATGTGTGCGCAGGGGGGTCATGAAGAGACTATACAGTTGTATCTGATCGACTCTCCTGCGTACCCGGTGGTGCTGGGAATTCCCTGGTTAAGCACCCATAACCCTGCTATTTCGTGGCAACAGAGGGCTCTCAATGGGTGGTCTGCTCAGTGTGAGGGGCGTTGGCTGGGTGTTTCCGTAGGGGCGACTTCGGTGGAAAGTCCAAACCAAGTGCCCGCACTGCACATTCCGCCTGAATATGGGGATTTAGCTCTCGTATTTAGTAAAGCTAGGGCGACGCAGTTGCCTCCTCATAGACAGGGGGATTGTGCGATTGATCTCCAGGCAGGAGCAGCGCTCCCACGGAGCCACGTGTATCCTTTGTCTCAAGAGGAGAGAAAAGCTATGGAAACGTACATAGCCGAATCCTTGAGACAGGGATACATACGGCCCTCCACTTCTCCCGCCTCCTCAAGCTTCTTTTTTGTGAAGAAAAACGATGGAGGGTTGCGCCCGTGCATCGATTACCGTGGTCTCAATCAGATTACTGTGAAATACAGTTATCCACTCCCTCTGATTGCGACCATGACGGAGTCATTGCATGGAGCGTGGTTTTTCACAAAACTGGATCTCAGGAGCGCGTATAACTTGGTGCGCATTAGGGAGGGCGACGAATGGAAAACAGCGTTTAGTACCACGTCAGGTCATTTCGAGTATCTCGTCATGCCATATGGGTTGATGAATGCTCCATCAGTCTTCCAATCCTTCGTAGATTACATTTTCCGGGATATGCAGGGGCAAGGGGTGGTCGTGTACATTGATGACATTCTAGTGTACTCGTCTACCCGAGCCGAGCATATAGCCCTGGTGCGTCGTGTATTGAGGAGGCTGTTGGAGCACGACCTATATGTCAAGGCAGAGAAATGTCTGTTTTTCCAGGAGTCGGTCTCCTTTTTGGGTTATCGGAAGTACGTTCTGCTCGAGATTCGGGATCGACTCATTTACTGGGCTCACACGTCACCCTCCTCTGGACATCCGGGTATTGGCCGGACAGTGCATTGTCTTAGCACTAAATACTGGTGGCCCACGTTAGCCAGGGATGTGAGGGTTTATGTCTCCTCCTGCTCGGTGTGCGCCCAGTGTAAGGCGCCCAGACACCTGCCCAGGGGTAAGTTACAACCCCTGCCCGTTCCAAAACGACCATGGTCCCACCTCTCGGTGGATTTTGTGACAGACCTTCCCCTCTCTCAGGGGAATACCACCATCCTGGTCATGTGGACCGGTTCTCTAAGGCCTGTCGTCTTCTCCCTATGTCGGGTCTTCCTACTGCCCTACAAACCGCAGAGGCCCTATTTACCCACGTCTTCCGGCATTACGGGGTACCCGAGGATATAGTGTCTGATCGAGGCCCCCAGTTTACCTCCCGAGTATGGAGAGCGTTCATGGAGCGTTTGGGGGTCTCGGTGAGCCTTACCTCAGGGTACCACCCGGAGAGTAATGGGCAGGTAGAACGAGTCAACCAGGATGTGGGTAGGTTTCTGAGGTCGTATTGCCAGGACCGGCCTGAGGAGTGGGCTCGGTACATTCCCTGGGCCGAGATGGCCCAGAACTCTCTCCGCCACTCCTCTACCAACCTAACCCACTTCCAATGTGTATTAGGTTACCAGCCGGTTCTGGCACCTTGGCAGCAGAGCCAGATCGAGGCCCCTGCGGTGGATGATTGGATAAGGCGCTCGGAGGAGATGTGGAACGCTGCACACGTCCACCTGCAGCGGGCCATCCGTTGTCACAAGGCGAGCGCCGATCTCCACCGCAGTGAGGGGCCGGTGTACGCACCCGGAGATCGAGTCTGGCTCTCTACCAGAAACCTACCCCTCCGCCTGCCCTTCCGGAAGCTGGGTCGGCGGTTTGTGGGGCCTTTTAAAGTCCTGAGAAGATTGAACGAGGTGTGTTATAGGTTACATCTGCCTGTTGAATACAAGAATATTAACCCCTCGTTCCATGTGTCTCTTCTCAGGCCGGTGGTAGCTGGTCCACTCCAGGAAGGTGAGATAGGAGAGACTCCTCCGCCCCCACTGGACATCGAGGGGGATCCGGCGTACACCGTTCGGTCCATCTTGGACTCGAGACGCCGGATGGGGGGTCTCCAGTATCTCGTGGAGTGGGAGGGGTACGGCCAGGAGGAGCGGTGCTGGGTGCCGCGGAGGGACATCCTAGACCCATCTCTCCTGTCGGAGTTCCACCGGGACCATCCCGCGCGCCCTGTTCCGCGTCCTCCTGGTCGTCCCCGAGGCCGGGGTCGGCGCACGGCTGGAGCCGCGCGTCAAGGGGGGGGTACTGTCACGGTTTCGGCCGAGGCTGCTCCTCCTCCTTGTTCGGGCAGGTTTCGGCGGTCGTCGTCCCCGGAGTACTAGCTGCCACCGATCTATGTTTCATGTTCGTTTGGTTTTGTCTTGATGTTGTACACCTGTGTCTAGTTAGTCCTCATTAGTGTCCTATTTAGTTCTCGTTGTGTGTGTATGGTGTTGTGTGTGATTGCTCCTCTGTTTGGTGTTCTGAGCTACGTATTCTTCCCTCCGTGTTTGGAGAGGTTTTCGCACATGTTAGTGCGCCGTTTGTTTGACGCCTGTGTGTGCCGTTATTTCGCCTCCGGGCTTATTGTTCTCGTGTACTACGTGAATAACTCACTAAAGTCTTTTGGACTTAGCTTCTGCGTCCTGCGCTTGATTCCTGCACCACACCCACCTTCAGCACCCCTTGACAATTCCAGGTGACTACCTCATGAAGCTGGTTGAGAGAATGCCAAGAGTGCAAAGCTGCCATCAAGGCAAAGGGTGGCTACTTTACAGAATCTCAAATAAAAAATATATTTTGATTAGTTTAACACTTTTTTGGTTACTACATGATTCCATATGTGTTATTTCATAGTTTTGATGTCTTCACTATTATTCTACAATGTAGAAAATAGTAAAAAATAAAGAAAAACCCTTGAATGAGTAGGTGTGTCCAAACTTTTGACTGGTAGTGTACATAGTGTACACTAACTGTAAGTCGCTCTGGATAAGAGCGTCTGCTAAATGACTCAAATGTAAATATACACATATAAATATACACAGACATATATATATATATCTTTTAAAAATATATTTTCCTTTATTATGGCGGCAGGTAGCTTAGTGGTTAAGAGCGGTGTGCCAGTAACCGAAAGGTCGCTGGTTCTAATCCCCGAGCCGACTAGGTGAAAAATCTGTCGATGTGCCCTTAAGCAAGGCACTTAACCCTAATTGCTCCTGTAAGTCGCTCTGGATAAGAGCGTCTGCTAAATGACTTAAATGTAAATGTATTATTTTCCACTAACCCTACCACCTCTCCCCTAATTGCAGCAAACTAATGAACAACAACACTTAGGCTTCTATTTCCAACATTTTACGGACACAATCTATTTTACAATAGTTATATTTTGTTTGTTTTTTACATCACTGGGGTCAAGCTTCCTGCCATCCAGGACCTAGATACTAGGCATGTCAGAGGAAAATCGTCAAAGACTCCAGTCACCCAAGTCATAGACTGTTCTCTCTGCTACCGCACAGCAAGCGGTACCGGAGCGCCAAGTCTAGGACCAAAAGGCTCCTTAACAGCTTCTACCCCCAAGCCATAAGACTGCTGAACAATTAATCCCCTCCCTCCTTTGTTTTTACACTGCTGCTACTCGCTGTTTATCATCTAAGCACAGTCACTTTACCCCTACCGACATGTACAAATTACCTGAACTAACCTGTACCCCAGCCCATTACCTCGGTACCAGTACCCCCTGTATATAGCCTCATTATTACCTGGACTAACCTGTACCCCGGCACATTACCTCGGTACCGGTACCCCCTGTATATAGCCTCGAAGTCGCGAGAGTGTGACTCCCCATAGTATGTTGTACCAAAGTTGACTGACCCTTAAGGGAACTACACTGCCATAAATGCAAGGAAATCCTCACTGGCAGTTATAGAAAGACCCATATACTGTATAGCCATTGATTCTTGAAGAATATAACTTATAAATGCCTCAAATGTATTTCCCCATCAAAAACCAAAACATAAGCTTGTACAGTGTGCAAGTTCTCCCACTTAAAAAGATGAGAAAGGCCTGTACTTTTCATCATAGGTACACGTCAACTATGACAGACTAATTGAGGAAAAAAATTCCAGAAAATCACATTGTAGGATTTTTTATGAATTTATTTGCAAATTATGGTGGAAAATAAGTATTTGGTCACCTACAAACAAGCAAGATTTCTGGCTCTCACAGACCTGTAACTTCTTCTTTAAGAGGCTCCTCTGTCCTCCACTCGTTACCTGTATTAATGGCACCCTGTTTGAACTTGTTATCAGTATAAAAGACACCTGTCCACAACCTCAAACAGTCACACTCCAAACTCCACTATGGCCAAGCCAAAGAGCTGTCAAAGGACACCAGAAACAAAATTGTAGACCTGCACCAGGCTGGGAAGACTGAATCTGCAATAGGTAAGCAGCTTGGTTTGAAGAAATCAACTGTGGGAGCAATTATTAGGAAATGGAAGACATACAAGACCACTGATAATCTCCCTCGATCTGGGGCTCCACGCAAGATCTCACCCCGTGGGGTCAAAATGATCACAAGAACGGTGAGCAAAAATCCCAGAACCACACGGGGGGACCTAGTGAATGACCTGCAGAGAGCTGGGACCAAAGTAACAAAGCCTACCATCAGTAACACACTACGCCGCCAGGGACTCAAATCCTGCAGTGCCAGATGTGTCCCCCTGCTTAAGCCAGTACATGTCCAGGCCCGTCTGAAGTTTGCTAGAGTGCATTTGGATGATCCAGAAGAGGATTGGGAGAATGTCATATGGTCAGATGAAACCAAAATATAACTTTTTGGTAAAAACTCAACTCGTCGTTTTTGGAGGACAAAGAATGCTGAGTTGCATCCAAAGAACACCATACCTACTGTGAAGCATGGGGGTGGAAACATCATGCTTTGGGGCTGTTTGTCTGCAAAGGGACCAGGACGACTGATCCGTGTAAAGGAAAGAATGAATGGGGCCATGTATCGTGAGATTTTGAGTGAAAACCTCCTTCCATCAGCAAGGGCATTGAAGATGAAACGTGGCTGGGTCTTTCAGCATGACAATGATCCCAAACACACCGCCCGGGCAACGAAGGAGTGGCTTCGTAAGAAGCATTTCAAGGTCCTGGAGTGGCCTAGCCAGTCTCCAGATCTCAATCCCATAGAAAATCTTTGGAGGGAGTTGAAAGTCTGTGTTGCCCAGCGACAGCCCCAAAACATCACTGCTCTAGAGGAGATCTGCATGGAGGAATGGGCCAAAATACCAGCAACAGTGTGTGAAAACCTTGTGAAGACTTACAGAAAACGTTTGATCTGTGTCATTGCCAACAAAGTGTATATAACAAAGTATTGAGAAACTTTTGTTATTGACCAAATACTTATTTTCCAACAATAATTTGCAAATAAATTCATAAAAAATCCTACAATGTGATTTTCTGGATTTTTTCTCTCTCATTTTGTCTGTCATAGTTGACGTGTACCTATGATGAAAATTACAGGCCTTTCTCATCTTTTTAAGTGGGAGAACTTGCACAATTGGTGGCTGACTAAATACTTTTTCCCCACTGTATTATTTTATTATTTATTTTTGGTCATTTAGCAACCTTTATCAGCCACAGAGCATTATTAGTGCCTTGCTCACTACATTTTCACCTATCCTCTTACTGGCCTCGCCACCCACTAAGCACCCCGCCTATGCCACTGGTTGTAAACAAACACTGTATATCTTCAAAAACAGGTTAAAACTATGATTTTGACCTCATGGATGGCCAGTCCTTGTATTCATAGTGTAGTGAATTCCGGGGGTAGCCCTGAGCTGGACTCAAACCTGGGTCCAGAGACTGTCAAGCCAACACCTTATAACTGTTATACCAAGATGTCTGAACTTCTTGATGAGGTCGCTAGGTTTTGGGTTAAGGTTGCTACAATAACTTTCTCTATGAATTTGAGAGTGGTTACATTTCTCCAGCCCCCAATTTTGCTGCTGTTTAAAACCTAGGTTGCCCCTTTAAAAAAAAGCCACACATCAATCAATCAACCAATCTGCAGTTCAAACAATAACAAAGCTGTCATTCCACCACTGTTTTGGTAATAAGATGAGGATGGGACTGGAGAAATGTAACTACTCTCAAAATCATAGACAGACCTATGGATGCAAGGACTGACCATCCATGACATCAATATTATAGTTTTAACCATGTTGAGGCGATACAGTGTTGGTTTACATTTACATTGTTTCTAAACATTGGAGTAGAAAAAGCTTATTTTGGGATCTGATGGGGTACGACAGTTGAACTAAGCTCATGAGGCATGTGTTATATTCTTCAAGAATCAATGGCTATATATAAATAATTTAAAAGTCCAAATATGGATGTAGCAACTGCAGATTTCCCCTTTAACACCACACATCAGTTCAACAACTGCAGAGTTTGTGCCTCTGTGTTTAAGACAGTACTTACTAGTGTTAATCAGGGCCCGGTTTCTCAAAAGCATCTTACTGCTAAGTTCATCATTAGAAACATTGGATGCCTTAAGATGCCTTTGGGAAACCGGAACCAGATATCCAGTTTCCTCCTCTTCTTCCTCCTCCTTTTTCGATGTGACAGTCATCTCTTCCTCCTCCTCTTTCACTCCAAACACGGGAGCCTCCTCTTCTTTCACTGTAACATCCTCCTCCTCTTTCACTCTGAACGCGTCTTCCTCTTCTTTCACTGTAAAGTCTTTCTCTTCTTCTTTCACGGTAACAGCTTCACCCTCTACTTGTTTTTGTATTGTAACATCCTCCTCGTCCTCCTCCTCTTTCACTAGAGCTTCTTCCTCCGTCCAGCAGACCTCCTCTTCTTTAGCAGGTGGAGAGTAGCTTAGTGAGCTCATGGTCGGGGATGTTAGCTAGCTAGGCTAGTGCTAACTTAACCAGCCAGCTAGCTGACCAATAACAACAACACCGTAAATATGAAATTAAATGGGATAACTAACTAGACGACCGAAGTGTGTTTAAAACACAGTAGCTAATATACACGAAAAGCGTCTAAAGAGCTTTAATCGTTCGGCTATTTTGTCTAACCAGCTACCGAGGTGGCTGACTAACGTTGCTCTGTGAAAGAAGCGTCCCGTCCACTAGATTATACGTCACGCTTTCAGCATAGCCTTAAAGACCCACATCGCCATCTGCTGACTGGAGTGGGTAACGCAGTTGAGGAAAATGAATTTTATTTTCAAAGTTTATTTTAAATGTATATAATTATATAATACTATTATATTGAGACATATATATTGTTATTTATTAGACGCTCTTATCCAGAGATGAAACATGAGAAAAATGTTGTAAATTGATTTGCATTTTTAATGAGGGAAATAAATTATTTGACCCCTTTGCAAAACATTACTTAGTACTTGGTGGCAAAACCCTTGTTGGCAATCACAGAGGTCAGACGTTTCTTGTAGTTGGCCACCAGGTTTGCACACATCTCAGGAGGGATTTTGTCCCACTCCTCTTTGCAGATCTTCTCCAAGTCATTAAAGGTTTCGAGGCTGACGTTTGGCAACTCGAACCTTCAGCTCCCACCACAGATTTTCTATGGGATTAAGGTCTGGAGACTGGCTAGGCCACTCCAGGACCTTAATGTGCTTCTTCTTGAGCCACTCCTTTGTTGCCTTGGCTGTGTGTTTTGGGTCATTGTCATGCTGGAATACCCATCCACAACCCATTTTCAATGCCCTGGCTGAGGGAAGGAGGTTCTCACCCAAGATTTGACGGTACATGGCCCCGTCCATCGTCCCTTTGATGCGGTGAAGTTGAAAGATTACCACCTGTGATAGATGACCACCTGTGATAGATTACCACCTGTGATAGATTACCACCTGTGATAGATTACCACCTGTGATAGATTACCACCTTTTGATAGCAAAACACTGTCCTCTCCATTACTCCAGCCAAATAGTATCAAATACTTGTTCTCCCCACTGTATATGCAGTTATCTTAGCCAGCCAGCTAACTTTAGCTATTTAGCCAACTAGCTATGTTATTTCTCCCCACTGTATATATATTGTTATTTAGCAGACGCTCTTATCCAGAGCGATTTACAGGAGCAATTAGGGTTAAGTTTCTTGCTCAAGGGCACATCGACAGATTTTTCACCTCTACTGTATTTTAGTCAATGCCACTCCTACACATTGCTCATCCTAATATTTATATATTTCTTAATTCCATTCTTTTACTTTTAGATTAGGTGTGTATTGTTGTGAATTGTTAGATACTACTGCACTGTTGGAGCTAGGAACGCAAGCGTTTCGCTACACCCGCAATAACATCTGCTAAATATGTGTACGTGACCAATACCATTTGATTTGATTTGAATTCACCTTTCAGCAGGACAATAATCTAAAACACACACGGACAAATCTCCAATGGAGTTGCTTATCAACAAGACAGGGAATGTTCCTGAGTGGCAGAGTTACAGTTTGGACTTAAATCTGCTTGAAAATATATGGCAAGACTTGAAAATGGTTGTCTAGCAACGATCAACATCCAATTTGATAGAACTTGAAGAATTCTGAAAAATAATAATGGGTAAATTTTGCACAATCCAAGTGTGCAAAGCTTTTAGAGACTCACCCAAAGAGACTCACAGCTGTAATCTCTGCCAAAGGTGATTCTACCATATATTGACTCAGCGCCGTGTGAATACTTAAATAAAAATTATTAACTAATATACTAAGTATATATTTAATTTAAGTATATTAATATATACTTAAAATTTGTAAATGAGATATTTCAAAAATGTCTAAAAACATGTTTTCACTTTGTCCTTTTTTTATTTTATTTTTTATTTATTTATTTAACCTTCATTTAACCAGGTAAGCCAGTTGAGAACAAGTTCTCATTTACAACTGCGACCTGGCCAAGATAAAGCAAAGCAGTGCGATAAAAACAATAACACAGAGTTACATATGGGGTAAAACAAAACATAACGTCAAAAATACAACAGCAAATATATATACAGTGTGTGCAAATGTAGCAAGTTATGGAGGTAAGGCAATAAATAGGCTATAGTGCAAAATAATTACAATTAGTATTAACACTGGAATGATAGATGTGCAAGAGATGATGTGCAAATAGAGATACTGGGGTGCAAATGAGCAAAATAAATAACAATATGGGGATGAGGTAGTTGGGTGGGCTAATTTCAGATGGGCTGTGTACAGGTGTAGTGATCGGTAAGGTGCTCTGACAACTGATGCTTAAAGTTAGTGAGGGAGATAAGAGCCTCCAGCTTCAGAGATTTTTGCATTTCATTCCAGTCATTGGCAGCAGAGAACTGGAAGGAATGGCGGCCAAAGGAGGTGTTGGCTTTGGGAATGACCAGAGAGATATACCTGCTGGAGCGCATACTACGGGTAGGTGTTGCTATGGTGACCAATGAGCTAAGATAAGGCGGAGATTTGCCTAGCAGTGATTTATAGATGACCTGGAGCCAGTGGGTTTGACGACGAACATGTAGTGAGGACCAGCCAACAAGAGCGTACAAGTCACAGTGGTGGGTAGTATATGGGGCTTTGGAGACAAAACGGATGGCACTGTGATAGACTACATCCAATTTGCTGAGTAGAGTGTTGGAGGCTATTTTTTAAATGACATCGCCTAAGTCAAGGATCGGTAGGATAGTCAGTTTTACGAGGGCATGTTTGGCAGTATGAGTGAAGGAGGCTTTGTTGCGAAATAGGAAACCGAATCTAGATTTAACTTTGAATTGGAGATTCTTAATGTGAGTCTGGAAGGAGAGTTTACAGTCTAACCAGACACCTAGGTATTTGTAGTTGTCCACATACTCTAGGTCAGACCCGTCAAGAGTAGTGATTCTAATCGGGTGGGCGGGTGCAAGCAGCGTTCGGTTGAAGAGCATGCATTTAGTTTTACTAGTGTTTAACAGCAGTTGGAGGCTACTGAAGGAGTGTTGTATGGCATTGAAGCTCGTTTGGAGGTTTGTTAACACAGTGTCCAATGAAGGGCCAGATGTATACAAAATGGTGTCGTCTGCGTAGAGGTGGATCTGAGAGCCACCAGCAGCAAGAGCGACATCATTGATATACATTGAGAAAAGAGTTGGCCCAAGAATTGAACCCTGTGGCACCCCCATAGAGACGGCCAGAGGTCCAGACAACAGGCCCTCCGATTTGACACATTGAACTCTATCTGAGAAGTAGTTGGTGAACCAGGCGAGGCAGTCATTTGAGAAACCAAGGCTATTTAGTCTGCCAATAAGAATGCGGTGGTTGACAGAGTCGAAAGCCTTGGCCAGGTCGATGAAGACGGCTGCACAGTACTGTCTATTATCGATCGCGGTTATAATATCGCTTAGGACCTTGAGCGTGGCTGAAGTGCACCCATGACCAGCTCGGAAACCGGATTGCATAACGGAGAAGGTACGGTGGGATTCGAAATGGTCCGTGATCTGTTTGTTAACTTGGCTTTCCTTGTGTGTAGATGGGTGAATATTATTATTTTTTTCAATCCATTTTGAATTCAGGCTGTGACACAGCAAAATGTGGAATAAGTCAATGGGTATGAATACTTTCTGAAGACACCGTATAGAGTTATAGAGAGTGTTTGGAACCACCAATACTCTTCTTAGAGACTTTTCCAGGCCAAACTCTGTGGAGTTGGTTGTCCTTCTGGAAGGTTCTCCCATCTCTGCAGCACTCCACCAATCAGGCCTTTATGGTAGAGTGGCCAGACGGAAGCCACTCCTCAGTAAAATACACTCCTCCGCCCGCTTGGAGTTTGCCAAAAGGCACCTAAAGGACTCTCAGACCATGAATGCCAAGCCTCACGTCTGGAGGAAACGGGGCACCATCCCTACGGTGAAGCATGGTGGTGGCAGCATCATGCTGTGTGGATGTTTTTCAGCGGCAGGGACTGGGAGACTAGTCAGGATCGAGGGAAAGATTAACAGAGCAAAGTACAGAGAGATCCTTGATGAAACTTGCTCCAGGGTGCTCAGGACCTCAGACTCGGTCGAAGGTTCACCTTCCAACAGGACAACAACCCTAAGCACACAGCCAAGACAACGCAGGAGTGGCTTCAGGACAAGTCTCTGAATAACCTTGAGTGGCCCAGCCAGAGCCCGGACTTGAACCCGATCGAACATCTCTGGAGAGACTTGAAAATAGCTGTGCAGTGACGCTCCCCATCCAACCTAACAGAGCTTGAGAGGATCTTCATAGAAGAATGGGAGAAACTCCCCAAATACAGGTGTGCCAAGCTTGTAGCGTCATACCCAAGAAGACTCGAGGCTGTAATCACTGCCAAAGGTGCTTCAACAAAATACTGAGTAAAGGGTCTGAATACTCCAACGTCGTTTTAGAGAATTTGATAGTTTGTCCAACCGGCCTCAGAACCGCAGACCACATGTAACCACGCCAGCCCAGGACCTCCACATCCGGCTTCTTCACCTCCGGGATCGTCTGAGACCAGACAGCTGATGAAACTGAGGAGTATTTCTGTCTGTAATAAAGCCCTTTTATGGGGAAAAACTCATTCTGATTGGATGGACCTGGCTCCCCAGTGGGTGGGCCTATGCCGTCCCAGTCCCACCTATTGCTGAGCCCCTGCCCAGTCATGCTGTCACGATCGTCGATAGATGAAGCGGACCAAGGCGCAGCGTGATAACCGAACATCTTTTATTGAAGTACACACACGAACAAAACAACAAACCAAACGATACGTGAAGTCCTAGGTTAACACCAAAACAAACCGTACGGAACAAGATCCCGCAAAACAAAAGTGCCAAAAGGCCGCCTAAGTATGGTCCCCAATCAGAGACAACGAGCTACAGCCGTCTCTGATTGGGAACCACCCTGGCCAACATAGATATACACAATCTAGAACACCCCATAGACAACTAAACATAACAAGTCCACACCCTGGCTCAACATTTAAGAGTCCCCTGAGCCAGGGCGTGACACATGTGAAATCCATAGATTAGGGCCTAATTAATGTATTTCAATTGACTGATTTCCTTCAATGAACTGTAACTCATTAAAATCTTTGAAATTGTTGCATGTTGCGTTTTATTTTTGTTCAGTGTGTGTATATATACTGTACAAGATGTACTGTACCAGTCAAAAGTTTTAGAACACCTACTCATTCAAGGGTTTTTCTTTATTTTTACTATTTTCTACATTGTAGAATAATAGTGAAGACATCAAAACTATGAAATAACACATATGGAATCATGTAGTAAAGGTAAATCATGCTGGTTAAGATGCACTGTCGTTTCTCTTTGCTTATTTGAGCTGTTTTTGCCATAATATGGACTTGGTCTTTTACCAAATAGGGCTAACTTCTGTATACCACCACTACCTTGTCACAACACAACTGATTGGCTGAAACGCATTAAGAAGGAAAGAAATTCCACAAATTAACTTTTAACAAGGCACACCTGTTAATTGAAATTCATTCCAGGTGACTACCTCATGAAGCTGGTTGAGAGAATGCCAAGAGTGTGCAAAGCTGTCATCAAGGCAGCTTGAAGAATCTCAAATATAAAATATATTTTGATTTATTTAACACTTTTTTTGGTTACTACATGATTCCATATGTGTTATTTCATGGTTGTGATGTCTTCACTATTATTCTACAATAAAAAATAGTCAAAATAAAGAAAAACCCTTGAATGAGTAGGTGTGTCCAAACTTTTGACTGGTACTGTATACAGGTGTGTTTACGGACATATTCAATCTCTCCCTATCCCAGTCTGCTGTCCCCACATGCTTCAAGATGGCCACCATTGTCCCTGTACCCAAGAAAGCAAAGGTAACTGAACTAAATGACTGTCGCCCCGTAGCACTCACTTCTGTCATCATGAAGTGCTTTGAGAGACTAGTCAAGGATCATATCACCTCTACCTTACCTGTCACCCTAGACTCACTTCAATTTGCTTACCGCCCCAATAGATCCACAGACGATGCAATCGCCATCACACTGCACACTGCCCTATCCCATCTGGACAAGAGGAATACCTATGTAAGAATGCTGTTCATTGACTATAGCTCAGCATTCAACACCATAGTACCCTCCAAGCTCATCACTAAGCTCGGGGCCCTGGGTCCGAACCCCGGTCTGTGCAACTGGGTCCTGGACTTCCTGAATGGCCGCCCCCAGGTGATGAAGGTGGAAAACAACACCTCCACTTCGCTGATCCTCAACACTGGGGCCCCACAAGGGTGCGTGCTCAGCCCCCTCCTGTACTCCCTGTTCACCCATGACTGCGTGGCCAAGCACGCCTCCAACTCAATCATCAAGTTTGCAGACGACACAACAGTAGTAGTCCTGATTACCAACAATGACAAGACAGCCTACAGGGAGGAGGTGAGGGCTCTGGGAGTGTGGTGACAGGAAAATAACCTCTCACTCAACGTCAACAAAACAAAGGAGATGATCGTGGACTTCAGGAAACAGCAGAGGGTGCACCCCCCTTATCCACATCGACCGGACCGCAGTGGAGAAGGTGGAAAGATTCAAGTTCCTTAGTGTACACATCACTGACAAACTGAAATGGACGACCCACACAGACAGTGTGGTGAAGAAGGCGCAACAGAGCCTCTCCAACCTCAGGAGGCGAAATAAATTTGGCTTGGCCTTTAGGAAGGCCTAAAAGATAATCAAGGACATCAACCACCCGAGCCACTGCCTGTTCACCCTGCTATCATCCAGAAGGCCAGGTCAGATAACCAAGAACATCAACCACCCGAGCCACTGCCTGTTCACCCTGCTATCATCCAGAAGGCCAGGTCAGATCACCTAGGACATCAACCAGCCGAGCCACTGCCTGTTCACCCTGCTATCATCCAGAAGGCCAGGTCAGATAACCAAGGACATCAACCACCCGAGCCACTGCCTGTTCACCCTGCTATCATCCAGAAGGCCAGGTCAGATAACCAAGGACATCAACCACCCGAGTCACTGCCTGTTCACCCCGCTATCATCCAGAAGGCCAGGTCAGATAACCAAGGACATCAACCACCCGAGTCACTGCCTGTTCACCCTGCTATCATCCAGAAGGCCAGGTCAGATAACCAAGGACATCAACCACCCGAGCCACTGCCTGTTCACCCTGCTATCATCCAGAAGGCCAGGTCAGATAACCAAGGACATCAACCACCCGAGCCACTGCCTGTTCACCCCGCTATCATCCAGAAGGCGAGGTCAGTACAGTTGCATGAAAGCTGGGACCGAGAGACTGAAAAACAGCTTCTATCTCAAGGCCATCAGACTGTTAAACAGCCATCACTAGCACATTAGAGGCTGCTGCCTATAGAAAGAGACTATAAATCACTGGCCACTTTAAGAAATGGAACACTAGCCACTTTAATAATGTTTCCATATCTTGCATTACTCATATCATATGTATATGCTGTATTCTATACTATTCTACGGTATCTTAGTCACTTTAATAATGTTTCCATATCTTGCATTACTCATCTCATATGTATATACGGTATTCTATACTATTCTACGGTATCTTAGTTACTTTAATAATGTTTCCATATCTTGCATTACTCATCTCATATGTATATACTGTATTCTATACTATTCTACGGTATCTTAGTCACTTTAATAATGTTTCCATATCTTGCATTACTCATCTCATATGTATATACTGTATTCTATACTATTCTACGGTATCTTAGTCACTTTAATAATGTTTCCATATCTTGCATTACTCATCTCATATGTATATACTGTATTCTATACTATTCTACGGTATCTTAGTCACTTTAATAATGTTTACATATCTTGCATTACTCATCTCATATGTATATACTGTATTCTATACTATTCTACGGTATCTTAGTTACTTTAATAATGTTTCCATATCTTGCATTACTCATCTCATATGTATATACTGTATTCTATACTATTCTACTGTATATTAGTCCATGCCGCTGTGTCATTGCTTGTCCATATATGTATATATTCTTAAATTCCATTCTTTACTAGTTTTGTGTGTATTGGGTATATGTTGTGGAATTGTTAGATATGACTTGTTAGATATTACTGCACTGTCGGAGCTAGAAGCACAAGCATTTCACTGCACCCGCAATAACATTACTGCACCGGTACCCCCCTGTATATATAGCCTCCCTACTGTTATCACCCGCTATAACATCTGCTAAACACATGTTGTTACCAATAACATTACTGCACCGGTACCCCCCCTGTATATATAGCCTCCCTACTGTTATCACCCGCTATAACATCTGCTAAACACATGTTGTTACCAATAACATTACTGTACCGGTACCCCCCTGTATATATAGCCTCCCTACTGTTATCACCCACTATAACATCTGCTAAACACATGTTGTTACCAATAACATTACTGTACCGGTACCCCCCTGTATATATAGCCTCCCTACTGTTATCACCCGCTATAACATCTGCTAAACACATGTTGTTACCAATAACATTACTGTACCGGTACCCCCCTGTATATATAGCCTCCCTACTGTTATCACCCGCTATAACATCTGCTAAACACATGTTGTTACCAATAACATTACTGTACCGGTACCCCCCCTGTATATATAGCCTCCCTACTGTTATCACCCGCTATAACATCTGCTAAACACATGTTGTTACCAATAACATTACTGTACCGGTACCCCCCCTGTATATATAGCCTCCCTACTGTTATTTTATTTTACTTCTGCTATTTTTTTCTCAACACTTTTTTTGTTGTTGTTTTATTTTACTTTTTTATTAAGAAATAAATGCGTTGTTGGTTAAGGACTGTAAGTAAGCATTTCACTGTAATGACTGCACCTGTTGTATTCGGCGCATGTGGCCAATAAAATTTGATTTGATTTGATCTGTTGAACACGTGTATGTGACCAATACCATTTGATTTGATTTGATTTGAAATAACAGACCAGCTCTAAAATAAGTGGTGGGAAAAAATATGTTTGCACCCCCTCAGTGGACACACCCCCTATTTTAATTAGCTCCATGGCTCAGTGGACACACCCCCTATTGAAATGATCTCCATGGCTCAGTGGACACACCCCCTATTGGGGGAGGGGGGGGGGGGCTCCTTTGCGATGGGAAGCCCGGACATGACACAGGCTTCAAACAGCCTCACCGCCCTGGATCCAGAGTTTGTGGTGACTTCATCCCTGGGGTCACCGCCCTGGATCCAGAGTTTGTGGTGCCTTCATCCCTGGGGTCACCTTCCTGGATCCAGAGTTTGTGGTGACTTCATCCCTGGGGTCACCGCCCTGGATCCAGAGTTTGTGGTGCCCATCCATCTGTTGGGTTGGTAGGATGTGGAAAGACCCACCACATTGGTTAGTATTGACTGTAGTAGAGACATCTGTTGGGTTGGTAAGATGTGGAAAGAAGTAGGTTTTAAATTCATACTTATTACGAATCTGCACTAGTTTGAAAATACTATTATTATTTAATGAAAGAAATGAAAAAATAATCACTTTTTGTCTGGAAATAAAATAAACGTTTCTCTCAACTGCGATACCCACTCCAGTCAGCAGATGGCGATGTGGGTCTTTCAGGCGATGCTTCTAGTGTGACGTATAATCTAGTGGACGGAACGTTTCTTCAACAACGACGAGTCAGCCACCTCGGTAGTTTGCTAGCCAACATGGTCGAAACGTTCAAGCTGATCAGACTGTTTCAGTGTATATTTGCCTCTGAATTTTAAACATACTAATGTCTTATAACTAGTTTCCGCATTTAATGTCATATTTACTTTTAGTCAGGTAACGGTAGCTGGCTTCATAAATTAGCCTATCACTAGTCTAGTCGCTAACTTGCTAGCTAGCTAACATCGCCGACCATGAGCTCACTAAGCTACTCTCCTCCTGCTAAAGAAGAGGAGGTCTGCTGGACGGAGAAAGAAGCTCTAGTGAAAGAGGAGGAGGAAGAGGAGGATGTTACAATACAAAAACAAATAGAGGGTGAAGCTGTTACCGTGAAAGAAGAAGAGAAAGACGTTACAGTGAAAGAAGAGGAAGACGCGTTCAGAGTGAAAGAGGAGGAGGATGTTACAGTGAAAGAAGAGGAAGACGCGTTCAGAGTGAAAGAGGAGGAGGATGTTACAGTGAAAGAAGAGGAAGACGCGTTCAGAGTGAAAGAGGAGGAGGATGTTACAGTGAAAGAAGAGGAAGACGCGTTCAGAGTGAAAGAGGAGGAGGATGTTACAGTGAAAGAAGAGGAAGACGCGTTCAGAGTGAAAGAGGAGGAGGATGTTACAGTGAAAACCGTTACAGTGAAAGAAGAGGAAGGGATGAAAGAAGAGGAAGACGCGTTCAGAGGAAAGAGGAGGAGGATGTTACAGTGAAAGAAGAGGAAGACGCGTTCAGAGTGAAAGAGGAGGAGGATGTTACAGTGAAAGAAGAGGAGAATAAAGACGAGGCTTTTTTTGGAGTGAAGGAGGGAGAAGTAACTGTCACGTTGAAGGAGGAGGAGGAGGGGGAAGAAGAGGAGGAGGAGGAGGAGGGGGGGGAAGAAGAGGAGGAGGAGGAGGGGGAAGAAGAAGAGGAGGAGGAGGAGACGGAAGATCTGATTAACAACAGTAAGTAACGTTACTGTCTTGGAAGGAGCAGTTGTTGAACTGATGCGTGTTTTTTTTTAAATGATGTTCTGAGCTTAAATATGTCGTTTTTTAAATGTAGGAATTGATAAAGCTACTCTGTAAGATGTGAATACCATCAACAAGCTGGCCAACAACAAAACGTTATTTGCACAACTTAAATGTCTCGTAGACTTGCCCTCATCAATACTGCAATCCCATTGTACTACTCTGGAGGGGGATTCCTAGTCCAATATTGACTGCGGTCAAGTGATGCGACAATCGCAAAACGCGGTCAAGCCATCTGCTCTTCAGTTTCTTCCTGAATTTGCGTGCGCGAATACACTTTACAGAAATTGCGTTTTTCCGGTAGGGAAATTGAGTTGGATGGACTCTAATTCACAGAAAAAGTCGAGACGATAGCTACAAATGATTCCAAACAAACCGTTTGAAACATAATTTATTCAATCTTCCATAATAAAAAATGATACCAAATCATTTATTTTCATATTTCGCGTGATTAAAAAATGACTTTGTCATGGGTAGAGTGAGGCTGCAGTATCCTATCAGGGGGCTGTTTTAAGCAAATGTTAAATAGTTAAAGCAAAATGTGTTTACAGTCATGACATACACTATATATACAAAAGTATGTGGACACCCCTTGAAATTAGTGGATTCGGCTATTTCAGCCACACCTGTTGCTGACAGGTGTATAAAATCGAGCACACCGCCATGCAATCTCCATAGACAAAACATTGACAGTAGAGAATGGCCCGTACTGAAGAGCTCAGTGTCTTTCAACGTGGCACCGTCATAGGATGCCACCTTTCCAACAGGTCAGTACGTCAAAGTTCTGCCCCTGCTAGAGCTGACCCCGGTCAACTGGAAGTGCTGTTATTGTGAAGTGGAAACATCTAGAAGCAACAACGGCTCAGCCGCGAAGTAGTAGGCCACACAAGCTCACAGAACGGGACCCGCTGAAGCGCGTAGCGAGTGGAAATCCTCGGTCCTCGGTTGCAACACTCACTACCGGGTTCAAAACTGCCTCTTGAAGCAACGTCAGCACGAGCTGTTCGTCGGGATCTTCATGAAGTGGGGTTTCCACGGCCGATCAGCCGCACACACAAGCCTAAGGTCACCATGTGCAATGCCAAGCGTCGGCTGGAGTGGTGTAAACGCTACAGCATACGACGACATTCTAGACATTTTGTGCTTCCAACTTTGTGGCAACAATTTTGGGAAGGCCTTTTCCTGTTTTCAGCATGACAATGCCCCCGTGCACAAATCTAGGTCCATACAGAAATGGTTTGACGAGATCGGTGTGGAAGAACTTGACTGGCCTGCACAGAGCCCTGACCTCAACCCCATCGAACACCTTTGGGATGAATTGGAACGCTGACTGCGAGCCAGGCCTAATCGCCCAACATCAGTGCCCCGACCTCACTAATGCTCTTGTGGCTGAAAGGAAGCAAGTCCCCCGCAGCAATGTTCCAACATCTAGTGGAAAGCCTTCCCAGAAGAATGGAGGCTGTTATAGCAGCAAAGGGGGGATCAACTCCATATTAATGCCCATGATTTTGGAGTGAGATGTTTTGGACGAGCAGGTGTCCACATACTTCTGGTCCTACTACTACTACTACTAGCAGGTGTCCACATACTGTTGGTCATGTAGTGTAGCTACTACTACTACTACTAGCAGGTGTCCACATACTGTTGGTCATGTAGTGTAGCTACTACTACTACTACTAGCAGGTGTCCACATACTGTTGGTCATGTAGTGTAGCTACTACTACTACTACTACTACTACTAATACTACTACTACTAGCAGGTGTCCACATACTGTTGGTCATGTAGTGTAGCTACTACTACTACTACTAGCAGGTGTCCACATACTGTTGGTCATGTAGTGTAGCTACTACTACTACTACTACTACTACTACTACTACTACTAGCAGGTGTCCACATACTGTTGGTCATGTAGTGTAGCTACTACTACTACTACTACTACTACTACTACTACTACTAGCAGGTGTCCACATACTGTTGGTCATGTAGTGTAGCTACTACTACTACTACTAGCAGGTGTCCACATACTGTTGGTCATGTAGTGTAGCTACTACTACTACTACTACTACTACTACTACTACTACTACTACTAGCAGGTGTCCACATACTGTTGGTCATGTAGTGTAGCTACTACTACTACTACTACTACTACTACTACTAGCAGGTGTCCACATCCTGTTGGTCATGTAGTGTAGCTACTACTAGCAGGTGTCCACATACTGTTGGTCATATAGTGTAGCTACTACTACTACTACTAGCAGGTGTCCACATCCTGTTGGTCATGTAGTGTAGCTACTACTACTACTACTAGCAGGTGTCCACATACTGTTGGTCATGTAGTGTAGCTACTACTACTACTACTAGCAGGTGTCCACATACTGTTGGTCATGTAGTGTAGCTACTACTACTACTACTACTACTACTACTAGCAGGTGTCCACATCCTGTTGGTCATGTAGTGTAGCTACTACTAGCAGGTGTCCACATACTGTTGGTCATGTAGTGTAGCTACTACTACTACTACTAGCAGGTGTCCACATACTGTTGGTCATGTAGTGTAGCTACTACTACTACTACTACTACTAGCAGGTGTCCACATACTGTTGGTCATGTAGTGTAGCTACTACTACTACTAGCAGGTGTCCACATACTGTTGGTCATGTAGTGTAGCTACTACTACTACTACTACTACTACTACTACTACTACTACTACTACTACTAGCAGGTGTCCACATCCTGTTGGTCATGTAGTGTAGCTACTACTACTACTACTAGCAGGTGTCCACTTCCTGTTGGT
Organism: Coregonus clupeaformis; assembly: GCF_020615455.1. Lineage (NCBI taxonomy): Eukaryota > Metazoa > Chordata > Actinopteri > Salmoniformes > Salmonidae > Coregonus > Coregonus clupeaformis. Next base: position 58,345 of record NW_025533533.1, on the reverse strand, counting down.
CATGTAGTGTAGCTACTACTACTACTACTACTACTACTACTACTACTACTACTACTACTACTACTAGCAGGTGTCCACATCCTGTTGGTCATGTAGTGTAGCTACTACTACTACTAGCAGGTGTCCACATACTGTTGGTCATGTAGTGTAGCTACTACTACTACTACTACTACTACTACTACTACTACTACTACTACTACTACTACTACTACTACTACTAGCAGGTGTCCACATACTGTTGGTCATGTAGTGTAGCTACTACTACTACTACTAGCAGGTGTCCACATACTGTTGGTCATGTAGTGTAGCTACTACTACTACTACTACTACTACTACTACTACTACTACTAGCAGGTGTCCACATCCTGTTGGTCATGTAGTGTAGCTACTACTACTACTACTAGCAGGTGTCCACATACTGTTGGTCATGTAGTGTAGCTACTACTACTACTACTACTACTGCTACTAGCAGGTGTCCACATCCTGTTGGTCATGTAGTGTAGCTACTACTACTGCTACTAGCAGGTGTCCACATACTGTTGGTCATGTAGTGTAGCTACTACTACTACTACTAGCAGGTGTCCACATACTGTTGGTCATGTAGTGTAGCTACTACTACTACTACTACTACTACTACTAGCAGGTGTCCACATCCTGTTGGTCATGTAGTGTAGCTACTACTACTACTACTAGCAGGTGTCCACATACTGTTGGTCATGTAGTGTAGCTACTACTACTACTACTACTACTACTACTAGCAGGTGTCCACATACTGTTGGTCATATAGTGTAGCTACTACTACTACTACTAGCAGGTGTCCACATACTGTTGGTCATATAGTGTAGCTACTACTACTACTACTAGCAGGTGTCCACATACTGTTGGTCATGTAGTGTAGCTACTACTACTACTACTAGCAGGTGTCCACATACTGTTGGTCATGTAGTGTAGCTACTACTACTACTACTACTACTACTACTACTACTACTACTACTACTACTACTAGCAGGTGTCCACATACTGTTGGTCATGTAGTGTAGCTACTACTACTACTACTAGCAGGTGTCCACATACTGTTGGTCATGTAGTGTAGCTACTACTACTACTACTACTACTACTACTACTACTACAAGCAGGTGTCCACATACAGTGGGGAAAAAAAGTATTTAGTCAGCCACCAATTGTGCAAGTTCTCCACTTAAAAAGATGAGAGAGGCCTGTAATTTTCATCATAGGTACACGTCAACTATGACAGACAAAATGAGAAAAAATCACATTGTAGGATTTTTCATGAATTTATTTGCAAGTATGGTAGAAAATAAGTATTTGGTCAATAACAAAAGTTGCTCAATACTTTGTTATATACCCTTTGTTGGCAATGACACAGGTCAAACGTTTTCTGTAAGTCTTCACAAGGTTTTCACACACTGTTGCTGGTATTTTGGCCCATTCCTCCATGCAGATCTCCTCTAGAGCAGTGATGTTTTGGGGCTGTCACTGGGCAACACAGACTTTCAACTCCCTTCAAAGATGTTCTATCGGGTTGAGATCTGGAGACTGGCTAGGCCACTCCAGGACCTTGAAATGCTTCTTACGAAGCTACTCCTTCGTTGCCCGGGCGGTGTGTTTGGGATCATTGTCATGCTGAAAGACCCAGCCACGTTTCATCTTCAATGCCCTTGCTGATGGAAGGAGGTTTTCACTCAAAATCTCACGATACATGGTCCCATTCATTCTTTCCTTTACACGGATCAGTCGTCCTGGTCCCTTTGCAGAAAAACAGCCCCAAAGCATGATGTTCCCACCCCCATGCTTCACAGTAGGTATGGTGTTCTTTGGATGCAACTCAGCATTCTTTGTCCTCCAAACACGACGAGTTGAGTTTTTACCAAAAAGTTCTATTTTGGTTTCATCTCACCATATGACATTGTCCCAATCCTCTTCTGGATCATCCAAATGCACTCTAGCAAACTTCAGACGGGCCTGGACATGTACTGGCTTAAGCAGGGGACACGTCTGGCACTGCAGGATTTGAGTCCCTAGCGGCGTAGTGTGTTACTGATGGAGGCTTTGTTACTTTGGTCCCAGCTCTCTGCAGGTCATTCACTTCGTCCCCCCTGTGTGGTTCTGGGATTTTTGCTCACCGTTCTTGTGATCATTTTGACCCCACGGGGTGAGATCTTGCGTGGAGCCCCAGATCGAGGGAGATTATCAGTGGTCTTGTATGTCTTCCATTTCCTAATAATTGCTCCCACAGTTGATTTCTTCAAACCAAGCTGCTTACCTATTGCAGATTCAGTCTTCCCAGCCTGGTGCAGGTCTACAATTTTGTTTCTGGTGTCCTTTGACAGCTCTTTGGTCTTGGCCATAGTGGAGTTTGGAGTGTGACTGTTTGAGGTTGTGGACAGGTGTCTTTTATACTGATAACAAGTTCAAACGGGTGCCAATAATACAGGTAACGAGTGGAGGACAGAGGAGCCTCTTAAAGAAGAAGTTACAGGTCTGTGAGAGCCAGAAATCTTGCTTGTTTGTATGTGACCAAATACTTACTTTCCACCATAATTTGCAAATAAATTCATTAAAAATCCTACAATGTGATTTTCTGGATTTTTTTTCCTCATTTTGTCTGTCATAGTTGACGTGTACCTATGATGAAAATTACAGGCCTCTCTCATCTTTTTAAATGGGAGAACTTGCACAATTGGTGGCTGACTAAATACTTTTTTTCCCCACTGTACTGTTGGCCATGTAGTATAGCTACTACTACTACTACTACTACTACTACTACTACTACGAGCAGGTGTCCACATACTTCTGGCCATGTAGTGTACTTCTGGTGTATCTACTGTAGCCTAAAGTTACTTTATATCTCACTGAAATAAATGTATTTCCTGTTACCAAGTCATTTACGGTTTCTATGCCTTTTAGTTTTTGTTGAGACTTCTAGCTCACTCAGAAAAAAGAAAAAAGAGAAAATAATAATATATAAATATAAATAGATAAAAGAGAAGCAAATGGATCTGATGTGTTCAATTAAATGGGGAATGAGTGATTTCTTTAAGTTTCTTAGATGCTCGGATATGTTACGTTATGTGCGCATGCGCAGCTTCACTAGAGACTTAAATTATGGCACCTGGTAATCATTTCACGACAGACAATCATCAGGAGCACACAGCCCGTTGGTATGTAACTGCGAACTACTCACAGTCTAGTATTAATGTTTAAGTCACTTATATGTTTGAGCACTAAACGTTTACCTCACTGTGTCGGTGTTAGTTGGCCGAGAGTAACTTGTGGCTCGCTGGGTGCGGTAGCTCAGCGACCCAGATGCTGTATAGCATTAGGCTATCATTATCAGCCATTGCGTTGTGCTGATTGTTCAGCGCACTCTGCTGGTTTCTGGTGGCGGTGGTGATAGCGGAGGTTTGGTTCGGTGATCCATGGTGGAGCGTTGTGTTGCGTTTGTGCATGGGTGGGTCCTTTGGACAAGGCATGTGGTGGCATGGGTTCTGTGTCCTGTGGCAGCATCCGTGGCAACGGCGGAGTCACTGTGCGCATGCTCCTCTGGCGCTAGGCATTCTGGGTGATGTAGTCAGTACTGTTTTAAGCCTGATTAGCCACATTTTGATGGTGTTGTAGGCTTATTTTGATTTATTTGCATTATTATTATATTATATTATTTGAATAATATTTACATTATATATTTGAATAATATATTGTCATTATTTGTTTGTTGTAATTCAGGTTTATGACCTGTGGTCATAGGATTTAAAATAAAATTTAAGGACAAAACGCGAGTCATGACATTGTGTGCTTCCTGGTGAGCCTTTTCGGAGGGCTAAATAACGAAAAGTCCGAAAAGTCATAAACCATGGTTCTCCTTTTACATGGATAATGCAAGGACTAGAACATTCGTCATGAGACTAACTTCTGATAAGCTAACAGTCCACCTATAAAGCTGTCTGCTCATCTGCTGACTTACTAGGCAAATCATTAATGAGTGAAAGCCAAGAAGAGGATAGAGTCTACAGTTAAAGGACTACTTAAAACCCAGTTGGCGGAAAACACGTGAATTTGAGTTAAACACTAGAAAAGTTGGCAAGATGGCAGCATCAGAGGAGGAGCTGGAGAGGCTAAAACAGAAGCGGTCAGCAGCCCAGACTGTGTTCACTAGAAGAGCCAATTACCTCGTCTCCAGAGCTAGTGCACTGGGGGAAAGTGAAATGAGAAGTGAGTGGAGGAACTTTAAAGTGGATCACTCCAGAGTCAGAGATGCAGGATTTGAGTATGCCATGGCCCTGAGAGAAGTGGACGACGATGAAGTCAAAAAGAAGGCGGAAAACATTGACGGAAAAACAGCAGAATGTGACTGTAAGTTTGATGAAACTGAACAAATCATCCTGATCAACTTCTGGACAAGGTTCGCTGAGGCGGAAATTACCACCCTCACTGAAGAGGCTGGATCAGCCATGGACCAGGCCGAGGCAACCGATCACCACCATATGACCAGAAGGGAATGTGAATTGATTCATAGGAACCTGGAACGGGAGGTCTACAACTTCGAACAAGGATTGGATGAGTGGAAGGATTTGATCCCTCGGTCCAAGGCAACAGAGTCAAAGGACCAGATCCGGAAGTTGAAGAAAAGGCGTGGAAAACTGTGGGATGAGTGGGCATGGAAAGGCAGTTCTCAATCTGACAACGAAGAGAAACTGGGAAGAGAAGCAATTGTGGAGCAGGAGGAGCCAGTTGGGGCTTACAACTACAGGCCCCAGATCAGCCTAGAACGTGCACGCTTGCCCATGTTTGCTGGTAATATGAGGGATTATTACCGCTGGAAAGCTGAATGGGAGGACTTGCAACGTCTGGGAAACCCTCATGGATTGGAAAATGTGAGGAAATTCCATCTCCTGGGAAGCCTAGATGAAAAAGTCAAGAGGGACCTCGTATTGTCCAGCTGTGGATCCGCCAATGACGTGTTCAGGCTCCTGGACAACAAGTACGGAAATAAGCCGAAAATAGTGCTGCTGATTGCACAAGAAGTGCAAGGACTTTTCCCCATTAAAGGAAACCATCCGAGGAAGACAATCGAACTGATTCAAGCCGTGGAGAGAGCTCTTCGTGACCTACAAGTCTTAGGGGAGGAATATGCTGTAAAGAACCGAGTGGTTGTGCAGTCGATTGAAAGTAAGCTTCCTGACTCCCTGAAAGAAAAGTGGATAACACACAAAAATGACCCTGGAAGCGGGTTTTCACCACGCAACCACTTCGACTGTCTACTGCAATACTTGAAAAAGCAGGAGGACATTCTCGAGGAGCTAGACCAGCTACAGCCTAGCCCGGTGGACAATACTGAGAGGTCAAGCGAAAAGAAAAAGGAAAGGAGGGCATTCACCAGAGCCACATCAGGAAACACCCTAAAGGGCTCTCAACCAAGCTCATGCATCACATGTGGAGACAACGAGCACGGAGGTAGGCTGTTCGCCTGCAAGGTCTTCAAGAAGCTCAATCTGACAGGCAAGAAGGCTCAGCTTAGGAGAGCAGGAGCATGCTTTAAGTGCTTGCGCCTTCATGGTGACGATGGCGGCTGCACACAAAAGTATCTATGCTCAAAGGATGACTGTCAGAAAGAGGGCTCTTCAGACCACAATTACTTGCTCTGTCCAAAGCCACAGATCAAGAAGAAAGAGGAAAAGAGCGGAGAGCAGAGCGAGGCAAAATTGGGGAAAAGGGGGCTTGGACTAACCAACAAACAGGAGGAGCTCTTTGCCAAACTTTCTCCAGAGCTGCGAGCAGAGTTCAAAGAAGCCTTTTCAAATAAGATCACGACAAAAGTGTGTGCTAGCACTGGTTGTGAGCCAAAAGAGTGCCCTGTCATTATGATGCTGTTGGATGTGACGACAAATTCTGGCCAGCTAGTCGGAACGTTGATTGACCTCGCTTCAGATACTAATTATATCTTCAGATACTAACTGCGGCCTACAACATGTAACAAACCCAGCATTGCGTCTTTAATTGATTACTGTTTCGTTTGCCCTAAATTTATTCTGCCGTGGGTATGGCTATTTCAGTGAGCGATCCCCCCCAATGCAACTATCCCGTCGAACAGAAGTTGAGTAAGCCATCCCCAAGAAATTTTCAACCAACCCCCAGTCCCAGACTGAACCTGAACACTCATAATGCATGTCCAGGATTTTGGCCCACCCTGGTGGTCGCCCCGTTCGTCACGAGGGCTTATCTAAACCTGCAATGCTCTAAAGAATGCGCATATCTGAATTTACCAACCATTGACCATAGTTACCAATGAAATATAAATGTCTCCTACCGTTTTCCTAAATTTGTCATTGCCCATAGTTACCAATGAAATATAAACGTATCACTCTAAATTATCATTGTCTATAGTTACCAATGAAATCACATTTTAGCAGACTCCAGTCGACCAGCAATAACACCACCTGAGGCCAGGTCATAATGGAACATCTCTCCCGTGTACACAAGTCATATCCAATCTAACAAACTCCAAAGCGGTAAGAACACACTCACCCTTTTTTCCATGCCTCAGAGAGAGTTAGACCGGCGGTTGACTGAAACAAGGAAGAGACGCAAACCTCGCCCCACGTTGGGCGCCATTATGTCGTATATGATGAATGGTGGTCATCATTGCTGTCAACAAAAGAGTCCATCTATGCTGCATCGTGTCAGAAGTTTTTATTCATACCACGAGGTTACAGCATAAATTACAGACACGCGTTGCCTGGAGAGCAGTTGCCTCGAATTATAATAACCGCTCTGGGGTTTATTGTCTAAAACCCCTCTTATATAGACAATACCAAAATAAGGGTTACCCCCTCTTCTGGCCAATCACCAGTCTCCCCTCGGGCGTCACCCTCCAAGCGGCACATTTCAAATAACATCATAAAACATCCCCCCTCTGGCCTGAACAACCAACATTCCATTTTGTCATGAAAAACATTTAACAAAGGCATAATCTTCAGATACGATACTATATCTGCCAGTGAGGCTTTCCTGTGGGGGTCAAATTGTTGGAGCTGTTGATAAGTCATTGGATAATATTCTGCAAATGTATTTTAATTTTTTTTAGGGCTGACCCTAGTCGACTGGTCGATTGTTTGGTCGATAGGCTGTTTTGTCTACAGAGATTTTTTTAGACTGAGATTTTTTTAGTCGAGCATTTGCAAATACACTATATATACAAATGTATGTGGACACCCCTTCAAATTAGTCGATTCAGCTGTTTCAGCCACAACCGTTGCTGACAGGTGTATAAAATCGAGCACACAGCCATGCAATTTCCATAGACAAACATTGGCAGTAGAATGGCCCGTACTGAAGCGCTCAGTGACTTAAAACGTAGCACCGTCATAGGATGCCACCTTTCCAACAAGTCAGTTCGTCAAATTTCTGCCCTGCCAGAGCTGCCCCGGTCAACTGTAAGTGCTGTTATTGGGAAGTGGAAACGTCTAGGAGCAACAACGGCTGAACCGCGAAGTGGTAGGCCACACAAGCTCACAGAACGGGCCCGCCGAGTGCTGAAGCGCGTTCCAAACTGCCTCTGGAAGCAACGTCAGCAGAATAACTGTTAGTCGGGAGCTTCATGAAATGGGCTTCCATGGCCGAGCAGCCGCACACAAGCCCCAGATCACCATGCGCAATGCCAAGTGTCGGCTGGAGTGGTGTAAAGCTCGCTGCCATTGGACTCTGGAGCAGTAGAAAGGCGTTCTCTGGAGTGATCATTCCGACGGACGAATCTGGGTTTAGCGGACGCCCGGAGAACACTACTTGCCCCAATGCATAGTGCCAACTGTAATGTTTGGTGGAGGAGGAATAATGGCCTGGGGCTGTTATTCATGGTTCGGACCCCTTAGTTCCAGTGAAGGGAAATCTTAACGCTACAGCATACAGTGACATTCTAGATGATTCTGTGCTTCCAACTTTGTGGCAACAGTTTGGGGAAGGCCCTTTCCTGTTTCAGCATGACAATGCCCCTGTGCGTAAAGTAAAGTCCAAACAGAAATGGTTTGTCGAGATCGGTGTGGAAGAACTTGACTTGCCTGCGCAGAGCCCTGACCTCAACCCCATCGAACACCTTTGGGATGAATTGGAAGGCCGACTGCGAGCCAGGCCTAATCGCCCAACGTCAGTGCCCGACCTCACTAAAGCTCTTGTGGCTGAATGGAAGCAAGTCCCCGCAGCAATGTTCCAACATCTAGTGGAAAGCCTTCCCAGAAGAGTGGAGGCTGTTATAGCAGCAAAGGGGGGACCAACTCCATATTAATGCCTCTGCTTGAAACATGTAGGTATTACAGACGCGGTCAGGGAGACGTTTTAAAATGTCAGTGAAGACTCTTGCCAGCTGGTCAGTGCATGCTCTTGAGTACTCGTCCTGGTAATCTGTCTGTGAAGATTAACCTGTTTAACCCCTTGGAGTCAATTGACGCAAATTTGCTTCAATCTAAGTAATTTAAGTAATCCATAGTACGACCATCTTAAAACAATTCCATATGTCAGTTTAGCCCCCCTCCCCCAACGGCTTAGATTTACAGGGGTTAAAGGTCATACTCACATCGGCTAAGGAGAGAGTGATCATACAGTCGTCCGGAACAGCTGGTGCACAAGACTTTGTGGAGGCCACGGAGATGGCACAGTCCATCGCTCTAAGACATGTGATACATAAATTGTATATGGTTATATTATGTACAAAAAAATTATGCAACACTAATAAATCTAATATTATTTTATAACAAATGTACTTTCTCCCGCTTTGGATACTGTCGCTGTCCGCGGTTCTGAATGTAATTATATGCACAAGCACAAAAACACCACATCTGCAATTTTAGTCCCGTCTGAATCTGCCATGGCAGTCATTTTTACATGGCAGGAGAGTAACAATTCAAGCAAGAATAACCTACTGTTTTTTGGCGAACTCCAAGGTCCTCTGGTATTACTAGTCCCGTGTGAATCGACATACCTGTGTTTTGAGAGAAATTAGTTTGACAGGTGTTGCTCATGGTTTGATCAAGAAAACAATAACTGATTTGATCAATTTAACGAAGTGCTGCTCATAGCCTACATATGAAGGGCCTGCAAGTATCAACTTTCACAGTGGATGATTTTGTTCATATGTTTTGTGCGTATTAATATTTCTAGCCTACAATCATCGATGTTACTACTAATGTGAAAACAAGACAAGATATTACTATTATTGCTCACTTGACTGTCTTAAGACAATTGTCAAATAATTTAACAGATGTCAATTGTTGTACAGCTTCATGGGTACGCTCTGGGCATCACCTTTTACCTCAAATAAACAGTATTTCTGCTGTTGTGGCCCTTTAACCATCTGTCTGACTTTGTCATTCACATAGAAGAGAGACGTGACTATCGTGGATCCTCTGGGGAGCCTCAACATCATGAAGCTGAGGAGGCAGAGACGAGTCCCTCCAGATCAGAACACCTCAAGAAACACCAGCGGAAACCCACAGGGAAGAAATCTCACTGCTGCTCTGACTGTGGGAAGATATTCAACTATTCTACAGACCTTAAAAGACATATGAGAATCCATACAGGAGAGAAAACCTATAGCTGTAATCAATGTGGGAAGAGTTTTACTCGCTCAAGCTGCCTGAAGGGACATTTGAGAACACACACAGGAGAGAAATTATATAGCTGCGATCAATGTGGGAAGAGTTTTACTTACTCAAGCAACATGAAGGTACACCTGAGAACACACATAGAAGAGAAACCACACCACTGCTCTGACTGTGGGAAGAGTTTTGTTTCGTCCCAATGTTTAGAATCACACCAGAGAACACACACAGGAGAGAAGCCTTATAGCTGTGATCAATGTGGGAAGAGTTTTAGTGAATCAAGCAACCTGAAGGTACATTTGAGAACGCACACTGGAGTGAAACCTTATAGCTGTGATCAATGTGGGAAGAGATTTACTCACTCAAGCTGCCTGAAGGTACATTTGAGAACGCACACTGGAGAGAAACCTTATAGCTGTGATCAATGTGGGAAGAGTTTTAGTCAATCAAGCAACCTGATGATACATTTGAGAACACACACAGGAGAGAAACCATATAGCTGTGATCAATGCGGGAAGAGTTTTACTCAATCAAACTGCCTGATGGCACATTTGAGAACACACACTAGAGAGAAACCTTATAGCTGTGATCAATGTGGGAAGAGTTTTAGTCGACCAAGCATCCTGATGGTACATTTGAGAACACACACTAGAGAGAAACCTTATAGCTGTGATCAATGTGGGAAGAGTTTTAGTCGACCAAGCATCCTGATGGTACATTTGAGAACACACACTAGAGAGAAACCTTATAGCTGTGATCAATGTGGGAAGAGTTTTAGTCGACCAAGCAACCTGAAGGTACATTTGAGAATGCACACAGGAGAGAAACCTTATAGCTGTGATCAATGTGGGAAGAGTTTTAGTGATTCAAACAAACTGAAGGTACATTTGAGAACACACACTAGAGAGAAACCTTATAGCTGTGATCAATGTGGCAAGAGATACGCTGGTAAAAGAACTCTGATTAAACATCAGAAAGTACATACATGAAGGAGTTGTTTGAAAAATCCAGGCTCTGAAATGAGTTGTGTTACATTTACCACGTTGGCGACCCACTTGAATCAAAATGCAACACTTCTAAATGTAGCTAGCTGTTTTCTACAAATTGTCCTCTGACCAGTGATGTACACATTATTCCCAGATTCCGTGTGGTTTTTGAGCTGTTAGTTTTAACAGGACGTGCAACCTCATCTCCCCCCTCTCCTGCAATTGATTTCAACGTGATATCGATATGAGTGATGACAAATAAGTGTTGCGTTTCTCTTCGTTTTGGGGACCGCTCAATTTAAATGCATCACTCCAAAATGTAGCTGACTGTCTTCTGCAGTAAAATATATCGCCCGTTTCCATGGGTATTTTTTTGTTGTGTTAGTTGTGTTAGTTTCAACAGCACGTACAACCTGATTTTCCCCCTAATCGATATTAGTGATTTATTGCCACTTGTCAAAACAACAGTGTTTTTGGTGCTTGTGCAGTTAATAAGGTGCTCGTTAAAAAAAAATCAAGCAATATGATTATTATTGTGGAACATGTTTGTGTAGATAGTACATTTTATGTTTAGGTTTTCCATTTATTACAAACTGTTTCTACATATTGGTTATTGATTTGGACATGTTGAAACTGTGTTTTGACATTGGGCAGTATCCCACCTTGCAAAATATAGTTGAAAATACGTTGAAAAGAAGACTATGCTCGAGGTCCAATCTACGTTTGGTTTTGGTTGAAAGTTAAAGTTAAAAATATGTATTTTTTAGGTCGTTGTTTCAACGACTTGAAAACAACTTCATTTCAACTTACTTGCAGCCTATAAACATTGACGCAGGATAACACATGCGTCTATGAACTGTTTTATTAACAATCTTACATCACTCCAGTATTTCTTTACAATATTCAAGAGCTAATTGTCTTTATTCCACTACTGAAGAAGCATGACTCAAATCACCTACTCATATTTCAAACATCCAGCCTGACAAAATATACATTTTTTATTATTCCATGCCTCCCTATTGGAAATGAATTATTGCCAATACATATGAACAAAGGGGTGTACATTCGGTTTTGATATTTCATAATATTTCCATTTCATGTAACATTTAGTAATCATAATAATTTATGTGACTAACTGATTATTTTTTTTTGCACAATGATATTGTTTATAAACAGTGTAGTAAAACCAGCTTATATTTTGGGCTGGATATTACATCATATTCTTACTGTTTTAATCAATGTTATTTCCTTAGATGCTCTTTAGTCTTTCAGCTTTTATTGATATTCTTTAATTTTTTATCCACTGTTTGTTGTCTAGTAAATATTTCCGTTTTTATTTTCATAGCTTTTATTCATTTTTTCCTGTGAATTGCATTGCATTTCATGTCTGAAATGTGCTATATAAATAAACTATACTGAACAAAAATATAAACGCAACAACGTAAAGTGTTGGTCCCATGTTTCATGAGCTGAAATAAAAGATCCCAGAAATGTTCCATACTCACAAAAAGCTTATTTCTCTCAAATGTTGTTCACATCCCTGTTAGTGAGCATTTCTCCTCCTTTGCCATAATAATCCATCCACTTCACAGCTGTGGCATATCAAGAAGCTGATTAAACAGCATGATCATTACACAGGTGCACCTTGTGCTAGGCACAATAAAAGGCCACTTTAAAATATGCAGTTTTATCACACAATGCAATGCCACAGATGACTAGAGTTTTGAAGAAGCATGCAATTGGCGTGCTGACTGCAGGAATGTCCACCAGAGTTGTTGCCAGAGAATTGAATGTTAATTTCTCTACCATAAGCCGCCTCCAACGTTGTTTTAGAGAATTTGGCCGTACGTCCAACCGGCCTCACAACTGCAGAGCACGTGTATGGCGTCGTGTGGGTGAGCGGTTTGCTGATGTCAACAGAATGCCCCATGGTGGGGTTATGGTATGAGCAGGCTTAAGCTACGGACACAATTGCATTTTACCGATGGCAATTTAAATGCCAAAGATACCGTGACGAGATCCTGACGGCAATTTTGAGGCCCATTTTTTTTGCGCCGCCTCATGGGTCTCACAGTCACTGTAGTCTGTGACACCGCCTGGGATCGAACCCGGGTCTGTAGTGACGCCTCATGGGTCTCACAGTCACGGCAGGCTGTGACACCGCCTGGGATCGAACCCGGGTCTGTAGTGACGCCTCATGGGTCTCACAATCACGGCAGGCTGTGACACCGCCTGGGATCGAACCCGGGTCTGTAGTGACGCCTCATGGGTCTCACAGTCATGGCAGGCTGTGACACCGCCTGGGATCGAACTCGGGTCTGTAGTGACGCCTCAAGCACTGCGACACAGTGCCTTAGACCGCTACACCACTTGGGAGGCCTGGGTAAGTTACTTTCTAAATCTACAGTCCAGAATTCTCATCAGTAACTAACTTTTGGATTACTGACACTCAGTAACGTAATCGGATTACTTTCAGTTACTTTACACTGCTAACCCTAATGCCTAACCCTAACATGAAATAACCCTAACCTTAACCACACTGCTAACCCTAATGCCTAACCCTAACATTAAATATCCCTAACCTTAACCACACTGCTAACCCTAATGCCTAACCCTAACATTAAATAACCCTAACCTTAACCACACTGCTAACCCTAACATGAAATAACCCTAACCTTAACCACACTGCTAACCCTAATGCCTAACCCTAACATGAAATAACCCTAACCTTAACCACACTGCTAACCCTAATGCCTAACCCTAACATTACATAACCCTAACCTTAACCACACTGCTAACCCTAACATGAAATAACCCTAACCTTAACCACACTGCTAACCCTAATGCCTAACCCTAACATTACATAACCCTAACCTTAACCACACTGCTAACCCTAATGCCTAACCCTAACATTAAATAACCCTAACCTTAACCACACTGCAAACCCTAATGCCTAACCCTAACATTAAATAACCCTAACCTTAACCACACTGCTAACCCTAATGCCTAACCCTAACATTAAATAACCCTAACATTAACCACACTGCTAACCCTAATGCCTAACCCTAACCTTAACCACACTGCTAACCCTAATGCCTAACCCTAACATTAAATATCCCTAACCTTAACCACACTGCTAACCCTAATGCCTAACCCTAACATTAAATAACCCTAACCTTAACCACACTGCTAACCCTAATGCCTAACCCTAACATTAAATAACCCTAACCTTAACCACACTGCTAACCCTAATGCCTAACCCTAACATTAAATAACCCTAACCTTAACCACACTGCTAACCCTAATGCCTAACCCTAACATTAAATAACCCTAACCTTAACCACACTGCTAACCCTAATGCCTAACCCTAACATTAAATAACCCCAACCTTAACCACACTGCTAACCCTAATGCCTAACCCTAACATGAAATAACCCTAACCTTAACCACACTGCTAACCCTAATGCCTAACCCTAACATTAAATAACCCTAACCTTAACCACACTGCTAACCCTAATGCCTAACCCTAACATTAAATAACCCTAACCTTAACCACACTGCTAACCCTAATGCCTAACCCTAACATTAAATAACCCTAACCTTAACCACACTGCTAACCCTAATGCCTAACCCTAACCTTAACCACACTGCTAACCCTAATGCCTAACCCTAACATTAAATATCCCTAACCTTAACCACACTGCTAATCCTAATGCCTAACCCTAACATTAAATAACCCTAACCTTAACCACACTGCTAACCCTAATGCCTAACCCTAACATTAAATAACCCTAACCTTAACCACACTGCTAACCATAATGCCTAACCTTAACATTAAATAACCCTAACCTTAACCACACTGCTAACCCTAATGCCTAACCCTAACATTAAACAACCCTAACCTTAACCACACTGCTAACCCTAATGCCTAACCCTAACATTAAATAACCCTAACCTTAACCACACTGCTAACCCTAATGCCTAACCCTAACATGAAATAACCCTAACCTTAACCACACTGCTAACCCTAATGCCTAACCCTAACATTAAATAACCCTAACCTTAACCACACTGCTAACCCTAATGCCTAACCCTAACATTACATAACCCTAACCTTAACCACACTGCTAACCCTAATGCCTAACCCTAACATTAAATAACCCTAACCTTAACCACACTGCTAACCCTAATGCCTAACCCTAACATTAAATAACCCTAACCTTAACCACACTGCTAACCCTAATGCCTAACCCTAACATTAAATAACCCTAACCTTAACCACACTGCTAACCCTAATGCCTAACCCTAACATTACATAACCCTAACCTTAACCACACTGCTAACCCTAATGCCTAACCCTAACCTTAAATAACCCTAACCTTAACCACACTGCTAACCCTAATGCCTAACCCTAACATTAAATAACCCTAACCTTAACCACACTGCTAACCCTAATGCCTAACCCTAACATGAAATAACCCTAACCTTACATTTGTGTTTTCATGAAAATTGACAGTATAGCCAATGTTGACTGCAGCTGACCCATCTAGCAGAAATCCCTCAGTTCTGCCTCCAGGACAAGACTCATCACAATAAACGTCAACCTGCTTAAGAGGCATTAGAAGAAGACACATGTAATATGACCAATTGAACATCTATTGCAGGATAAGTCAATGTTAGAGGTTATGTAGCTGGCCATAAATGGATGTTGCATTTAACTTTATGAGTTTGTTATGTAGGCATCTTCTAACCCATTGCTTTCTACTATAGATAATAATATGATTAGGTTATATATTTAGGCCTACAGAAAAAAACAGCGCACCGCTAACTAGCTAGCCATTTCACACCGGTTACATCAGCATTGTCAACGCTGGGAGAACAAGTACAGGGAACAATTAGGATGACCTGGCAGAATAGACAGGCTCTGGATTGGCTCCTAGCAGAAAAAGGCAGAGTCTGTGTTATGTTCGGAAGCGAGGGCTGAACTTTTAGTCCTAATAATACTTCCCCCAGGAGGAATATTCTCTGAGGCAATGATCAAGCTTAAAGGATTGAGACAGGAAGTCAAGATAATACCTCCCCAGGAGCAATATTCTCTGAGGCAATGATCAAGCAAGGATTGAGACAGGAAGTCAAGATAATACCCCAGGAGGAATATCTCTGAGGCAATGATCAAGCTTAAAGGATTGAGACAGGAAGTCAAGATAATACCTCCCCAGGAGGAATATTCTCTGAGGCAATAATCAAGCTTAAAGGATTGAGACAGGAAGTCAAGATAATACCTCCCCAGGAGGAATATTCTCTGAGGCAATAATCAAGCTTAAAGGATTGAGACAGGAAGTCAAGATAATACCTCCCCAGGAGCAATATTCTCTGAAGCAATGATCAAGCTTAAAGGATTGAGACAGGAAGTCAAGATAATACCTCCCCAGGAGCAATATTCTCTGAAGCAATGATCAAGCTTAAAGGATTGAGACAGGAAGTCAAGAACAATGCTGGGCAGGACACGTGTGCCTGGGATTGGCTGGTTCTTGACATTTGGAAAACGGGGAGCAATGTTCACTAAAAATGGCAATGATAATGAGCATAGCACTGGTAGTAATGGGAATAGTCTTTTTGCTGTTTGTTGCCATTGCTGAAAACCCAGTTGATCAGAACCACGGTGAAACAAATGACTGTGAGGAGAACGACCATAAGGACTGGAACCCGAATGGGACATGAACTTGACAGAGGTGATCCCAGTTACCAGGGAAACCAGGACATTATACGAATTCTAATGGGAAGCAACGTCAAAGGAGGACCACTTGACTGCCCTTACGGAAACCCAGAATGTCTTTGATAGGGTGGTGGCAGGAGGAAGAGGAGGGGCTTGTCATGACTACAAGGACCAGCAACAGCTGGAGAAACCTGGACTTGGAGATATTCATCCTCCCAGACTTATATATCCTGTTCCATATTACTTTTGTTGTGATAATGACTCTAGAATGACGTCAGAAATGGGATAATAAGCAAACATAGATGAAGCATTAGTTAAGGAAAGTAGGTGAGGTAACATTTTAAATGGATTTTGGTGTTGGAACTTGGAGTCACATATGGGGGACGCCTGAGGAAAACCAGGAATCCTAAAAAAGATAGACTACGCCTCTCTCATGTCTTACCTATGTAGTAGATGTATGTTACAAAGGGTTTTCCGGTTACGAGTGTCCACGGACAAGTCTCTTAATCCCCTAAACAAGGTTCTGCTTAGATTCAGAAGTCGGTTGTTAGGGAAGTGAACAGGTTCTGCTTAGATTCAGAAGTCGGTTGTTAGGGAAGTAAACAGGTTCTGCTTAGATTCAGAAGTCGGTTGTTAGGGGAAGTAAACAGGTTCTGCTTAGATTCAGAAGTCTGTTGTTAGGGGAAGTGTCCAAAATGGAGAGCAAGCATTACTAGACCTTGTAAACATTAATAAATTATATTATGAGAAATAATATTAGAAATAATTTCTAGTTCATGTATTGCTTATACAATTGCAAGATAACTGCCTTAAATAGACATTATGTTTGAAACAGAGCTGCATTATTGTTGTGTATTTTTTATGTGTTTTGATACTGACACTTATATTTTATTTCAAGTAGAAACATTTGTGTTGTTACCTTTGGAATTGGTAATGTTTGAAAGTATAACCTTAGTGCTTTATATCGTAAACATGGTTGTTCTTATGTTAGTCACTACATATCCCTGTATTCATATATTAGTCACTATATCCATTTGTAAAGATGTGGGACCAATAAAGTCCCAGAGGGGGGATAAGATGGGAATTATTCAGTGGACCATACAGTAGTTACATCTCTTCAGACTCAGACTACAGATAAACATAGTTAATCACAACATGACCAACACGGAGCTAAAAAAAAGAGATGTTATTTTTTAAATTTTTATATATTGTAAAGTGTCCCACTGGCTATCATAAGGTGAATGCACCAATTTGTAAAATAACATCAGCCCCAAAACATCACTGCTCTAGAGGAGATCTGCATGGAGGAATGGGCCAAAATACCAGCAACAGTGTGTAAAAACCTTGTGAAGACTTACATAAAACTTTTGACCTGTGTCATTGCCAACAAAGGGTATATAACAAAGTATTGAGAAACTTTTGTTTTTGACCAAATACTTATTTTCCACCATAATTTGCAAATAAATTCATTAAAAATCCCTACAATATGATTTTCTGGATTTTTTTTATCTCAATTTGTCTGTCATAGTTGACGTGTACCTATGATGAAAATTACAGGCCTCTCTCATCTTTTTAAGTGGGAGAACTTGCACAATTGGTGGCTGACTAAATGCGTCTGCTAAATGACGAAAATGTAAATGTTAATCACAACATGACGAACACGGAGCCAGAGTTAAACATGGGTACATCTCTGTTGCTAGGCAAGAACTTAATTGGTTCCTCTCACTGGTGTAGTTACTGCCCTGCCTGGTATACAGTTGAAGTCGGAAGTTTACATACACCTTAGCCAGATACATTTAAACTCAGTTTTTCACAATTCCTGACATTTAATCCTAGTAAAAATTCCCTGTCTTAGGTCAGTTAGGATCACCACTTTATTTTAAGAATGTGAAATGTCAGAATAATAGTAGAGAGAATGATTTATTTCAGCTTTAATTTTTTTCATCACATTCCCAGTGGGTCAGAAGGTTACATACACTCAATTAGTATTTGGTAGCATTGACTTTAAATTGTTTAACTTGGGTCAAACGTTTCGGGTAGCCTTCCACAAGCTTCCCACAATAAGTTGGGTGAATTTTGGCCCATTCCTCCTGACAGAGCTGGTGTAACTGAATCAGGTTTGTAGGCCTCTTTGCTCGCACACGCTTTTTCAGTTCTGCCCACACATTTTCTATAGGATTGAGGTCAGGGCTTTGTGATGGCCACTCCAATACCTTGACTTTGTTGTCCTTAAGCCATTTTGCCACAACTTTGGAAGTATGCTTGGGGTCATTGTCCATTTGGAAGACCCATTTGCGACCAAGCTTTAACTTCCTGACTGATGTCATGAGATGTTGCTTCAATATATCCACATAATTTTCCTTCCTCATGATGCCATCTATTTTGTGAAAGTGCACCAGTCCCTCCTGCAGCAAACCACTCCAACAGCATAATGCTGCCACCCCCGTGCTTCACGGTTGGGATGGTGTTCTTCGGCTTGCAAGACCCCCTTTGTCCTCCAAACATAACGATGGTCATTATGGCCAAACAGTTATATTTTTGTTTCATCAGACCAGAGGACATTTCTCAAAAAAGTACGATCTTTGTCCCCACGTGCAATTGCAAACTGTAGTCTGGCTTTTTTTATGGCCGTTATGGGGGGGTGAAGTCATCTTGGCGTGGATGCTGCTATTCCAGACTGTACCACTGGGGGGGCTTCCTCTTCAAAGTGAAGTCATCATGGCATGGATCCAACAGGCCATCGGCAAACTGCAACCATTGTGGCAACAGGAACAAACCAACAGGTTTGTAGATGCTGAGTGTGAAGCCCCCTTCTGACATTCCCTCAAGCACTGAAGATAGTTAGGACTCTAGGACACCATCGGCAGAGTTGGTTATTGACAACATTTTCCCTCACATTGCACTCTCGAAAACGATTGACAATTCTCTCCAAGGATCATCCAGACCTGCCTAAAGACCCAAGAACCCTGCTGGGAAAAGAACAGACCTCTGGAGGTATATAATAATAATAATATGCCATTTAGCAGACGCTTTTATCCAAAGCGACTTACAGTCATGCGTGCATAATTTTTTTTGTGTATGGGTGGTCCCGGGGATCGAACCCACTACCTTGGCGTTACAAGCGCCGTGCTCTACCAGCTGAGCTACAGAGGACCACGGTATATATCACCATTCTGGAATTGAGCATGGAATACTGGCCCAGAATTCCCAGACTTGCAGACATTTAAGTCAATTTCTATCCAAATCAACATTGATGGCACTCCCACTTTACAAAAGTTCAACTGCCCAGTTCTGGCCAATCCTTGGATGAATTTAGCAATAGGTGGATAATGTCCAGCAAAACAAACTCCCGTTTCTCATTGGCCTTTACTTTGGGAAGAAGAAGCCAAACAGTCTGGGTTTTTGAATCATTTTGTTGAGGAGGCACAGCCACCGGAAAGGGAAGGAGTTCGGAAGGGACACGGCTTCCTTTCAAGATGTCAGCGTTCATCTGTGACACCCCTGCTCAGGCAATTGGGGGGGAAATGTTAAGGGCCACAGTGGACGCTGTGGATGTGACAAGTGCACTCAAAAATGGTTCTACTACGAGAACAGAATGACTTTCCCTCAAACAGATGCAACTGTGAGACTGGCCAATGAGGTCCCTGATGAACTCCCAAATGACAGCCATCGGTGTGGAGAAACACCACTTACTTTGCTGTCTGTTGGTTTGGTGACACAGTTCCCACTGGATTACATCTGGTGACTAGGAGTGACAAGGAAGTTGTTGCATCTTTTGGCTAAAAGGACGTCTGGCAACAAGATTGGCGCCCCAGTGTGGTAAAGGAGACCTCCAAAAGTACTCATGACCTTCAGACCCAATGTTCCGTGCGAGTTCAACAGGAAGCAAAGTTGGAAGTTGAGCGCTGGAAAGCTACTGAATTCAGACAGTTCCTCATGTACACTGGGCCAGTCAGATTGAAAGGGCTTGTACCAACTCGAGTGTACAACACCTCCATGCTTCTTGCAGTTGGCATCACCATCCTGTTGAATGTAACACTCCAGATCAAGCTGCCCACAGCCTCTTGGTTCTGTTTGTTGACCACTGCAGCAAACTTGATGGAAAATAACAAGTGTCATACAACATGCATGGATTGGTGCACCGCTGCCAAGGATTGATTTATTTTATTTAACCCTTGTTTTACCAGTTAAGTTGACTGAGAACACATTCTCATTTACAGAAGCGACCTGGGGAATTGTTACAAGGGAGAGGACAAAGCCAAGAAGTATAGTGCCCTTGACAACATCTCTTGTTTCCCATTTGAGAACTTCCTTGGGCAAATGAAGGGACTGCTTCGCAAGCCTGCCAACTGGAGCAGGTTGTTCATCAGCCCACCCACTGGAGCAGGTTGTTCATCAGCCCACCCACTGGAGCAGGTTGTTCATCAGCCCACCCACTGGAGCAGGTTGTTCATCAGCCTGCCCACTGGAGCAGGTTGTTCATCAGCCCACCCACTGGAGCAGGTTGTTCATCAGCCCACCCACTGGAGCAGGTTGTTCATCAGCCCGCCCACCCACTGGAGCAGGTTGTTCATCAGCCTGCCCACTGGAGCAGGTTGTTCATCAGCCCACCCACTGGAGCAGGTTGTTCATCAGCCCACCCACTGGAGCAGGTTGTTCATCAGTCTGCCCACTGGAGCAGGTTGTTCATCAGTCTGCCCACCCACTGGAGCAGGTTGTTCATCAGCCCACCCACTGGAGCAGGTTGTTCATCAGCCCACCCACTGGAGCAGGTTGTTCATCAGCCCACCCACTGGAGCAGGTTGTTCATCAGCCCACCCACTGGAGCAGGTTGTTCATCAGCCCACCCACTGGAGCAGGTTGTTCATCAGCCCGCCCACCCACTGGAGCAGGTTGTTCATCAGCCCACCCACTGGAGCAGGTTGTTCATCAGCCCGCCCACCCACTGGAGCAGGTTGTTCATCAGCCTGCCCACTGGAGCAGGTTGTTCATCAGCCCACCCACTGGAGCAGGTTGTTCATCAGCCCACCCACTGGAGCAGGTTGTTCATCAGCCTGCCAACTGGAGCAGGTTGTTCATCAGCCCGCCCACTGGAGCAGGTTGTTCATCAGCCCACCCACTGGAGCAGGTTGTTCATCAGCCCGCCCACCCACTGGAGCAGGTTGTTCATCAGCCCACCCACTGGAGCAGGTTGTTCATCAGCCCGCCCACCCACTGGAGCAGGTTGTTCATCAGCCCACCCACTGGAGCAGGTTGTTCATCAGCCCGCCCACCCACTGGAGCAGGTTGTTCATCAGCCCACCCACTGGAGCAGGTTGTTCATCAGCCCACCCACTGGAGCAGGTTGTTCATCAGCCCACCCACTGGAGCAGGTTGTTCATCAGCCCACCCACTGGAGCAGGTTGTTCATCAGCCCACCCACTGGAGCAGGTTGTTCATCAGCCCACCCACTGGAGCAGGTTGTTCATCAGCCTGCCCACTGGAGCAGGTTGTTCATCAGCCCACCCACTGGAGCAGGTTGTTCATCAGCCCACCCACTGGAGCAGGTTGTTCATCAGCCCACCCACTGGAGCAGGTTGTTCATCAGCCCACCCACTGGAGCAGGTTGTTGGTCGACTATCAGAGAAGAAACAACACCCCAAGTTCATGAAGGGAGCAGGTCATCTGGCCTGATTTTATGTCTCTGATATACCCTCACTTTAACTGTTAGAGTAATTCACTTGCCTGATGTGAAAGTCAGTGTTTTGCAGGATAATGAATGACTCTACCTTTATTATTCACTGGTCTAGCCAATTGCGAGATGGCACAGTTGTAACGTGCAAATATTGAGGTGCCAGTGGACGGTGGTGTTGATGTGTAAAACGCTTCTCTTCCAGATGCATCGGCAGTCTCACCTTATCAGGAGCTTCTATCGAACTGTGAAAACAATGCGGTGCCAGCGGATTTTAGAGCTGGTATGTAAAATAGATTTTTTTAAATACTTCATTATATGCAAAGTTCCATTTCTGAACCATAATCAGCTTTCATGTTCAATTTCCAAATGTACTTATCAGTTTTCGTCTTCTTAGAACTATAACACGGGTGCCACTTACATTTACATCATTTAGCAGACGCTCTTATCCAGAGAGACTTACAGTTAGTGAGTCATTTAGCAGACGCTCTTATCCAGAGCGACTTACAGTAGTGAGTCATTTAGCAGACGCTCTTATCCAGAGCGACTTACAGTAGTGAGTCATTTAGCAGACGCTCTTATCCAGAGCGACTTACAGTTAGTGAGTCATTTAGCAGAACGCTCTTATCCAGAGCGACTTACAGTTAGTGAGTCATTTAGCAGACGCTCTTATCCAGAGCGACTTACAGTAGTGAGTCATTTAGCAGACGCTCTTATCCAGAGAGACTTACAGTTAGTGAGTCATTTAGCAGACGCTCTTATCCAGAGCGACTTACAGTAGTGAGTCATTTAGCAGACGCTCTTATCCAGAGAGACTTACAGTTAGTTAGTGCATACATTTTCATACTGGCCCCCCATGGGAAAAGAACCCACAACCCTGGCGTTGCAAGCGCCATGCTCTACCAACTGAGCTACAGGGGACACTTCAAGGGGCCAAGAGACCGAAGACAAAAATATAAACGCAACATGCAACAATTAACGATTTTGCTGAGTTACAGTTCATATGAGGAAATCAGTCAATTGAAATACATTCATTAGGTCCTAGTCTATGGATTTAACATGACTGGGAATACAGATATGCATCTGTTGGTCAGAGATACTGTAAAAAAAAAAAAAAAAAAAAAAGTACGGGTGTGACTACATTAACATTTACATTTTAGTCATTTAGCAGACGCTCTTATCCAGAGCGACTTACAGGAGCAATTAGGGTTAAGTGCCTTGCTCAAGGGCACATTTACGTCATTTAGCAGACGCTCTTATCCAGAGCGACTCACCAATTGGTGCGTTCACCCCTATAGCCAGTGGGATAACCACTTTACAATTTTTTTTTTGGGGGGGGTAGAAGGATTACTTTATCCTATCCCAGGTATTCCTTAAAGAGGTGGGGTTTCAAATGTCTCCGGAAGGTGGTGAGTGACTCCGCTGTCCTGGCGTCGTGAGGGAGCTTGTTCCACCATTGGGGTGCCAGAGCAGCGAACAGTTTTGACTGGGCTGAGCGGGAACTATGCTTCCGCAGAGGAAGGGAGCCAGCAGGCCAGAGGTGGATGAACGCAATGCCCTCGTTTGGGTGTAGGGACTGATCAGAGCCCGAAGGTACAGAGGTGCCGTTCCCCTCACTGCTCCATAGGCAAGCACCATGGTCTTGTAGCGGATGCGAGCTTCAACTGGAAGCCAGTGGAGTGTGCGGAGGAGGGGGGTGACGTGAGAGAACTTGGGAAGGTTGAACACCAGACGGGCTGCGGCATTCTGGATGAGTTGTAGGGGTTTTAATGGCACAGGCAGGGAGGCCAGCCAACAGCGAGTTGCAGTAGTCCAGACGGGAGATGACAAGTGCCTGGATTAGGACCTGTGCCGCTTCCTGTGTAAGGCAGGGTCGTACTCTCCGAATGTTGTAGAGCATGAACCTGCAGGAGCCGGGTCACCGCCTTGATGTTGGCGGAGAACGACAGGGTGTTGTCCAGGGTCACGCCTAGGCTCTTCGCACTCTGGGAGGAGGACACAGCGGAGTTGTCAACCGTGATGGCGAGATCATGGAACGGGCAGTCCTTCCCCGGGAGGAAGAGCAGCTCCGTCTTGCCAGGGTTCAGCTTGAGGTGGTGATCCGTCATCCATACTGATATGTCTGCCAGACATGCAGAGATGCGATTCGCCACCTGGTTATCAGAAGGGGGAAAGGAGAAGATTAGTTGTGTATCGTCAGCGTAGCAATGATAGGAGAGGCCATGTGAGGATATGACAGAGCCAAGTGACTTGGTGTATAGGGAGAAAAGGAGAGGGCCTAGAACTGAGCCCTGGGGGACACCAGTGGTGAGAGCACGTGGTGCGGGAGACAGCTTCTCGCCACGCCACTTGGTAGGAGCGACCGGTCAGGTAGGACGCAATCCAGGAGTGAGCCGCGCCGGAGATGCCCAGCTCGGAGAGGGTGGAGAGGGAGGATCTGATGGTTCACAGTATCAAAGGCAGCAGACAGGTCTAGAAGGACAAGAGCAGAGGAGAGAGAGTTAGCTTTAGCAGTGCGGAGAGCCTCCGTGACACAGAGAAGAGCAGTCTCAGTTGAATGACCAGTCCTGAAACCTGACTGGTTTGGATCAAGAAGGTCATTCTGAGAGAGATAGCAAGACAGTTGGCTAAAGACGGCACGCTCAATAGTTTTGGAAAGAAAAGAAAGAAGGGATACTGGTCTGTAGTTGTTGACATCAGTGGGATCGAGTGTTGGTTTCTTGAGAAGGGGAGCAACTCTCGCTCTCTTGAAGACGGAAGGGACATGGCCAGCGGTCAAGGATGAGTTGATCAGCGAGGTGAGGTAGGGGAGAAGGTCACCGGAGATGGTCTGGAGAAGAGAGGAGGGGATGGGGGTCAAGCGGGCAGGTTGTTGGGCGGCCTGCAGTCACAAGTCGCAGGATTTTATCTGGAGAGAGAGGGGAGAAAGAAGTCAAAGCATAGGGTAGGGCAGTGTGAGTAGGACCAGCAGTGTCATTAGACTTAACAAACGAGGATCGAATGTCGTCAACCTTCTTTTCAAAGTGGTTGACAAAGTCATCCACAGAGAGAGAGGGGGGGGCGGGGGGGAGGATTCAGGAGGGGAGGAAAATGTGGCAAAGAGCTTCCTAGGGTTAGAGGCAGATGCTTGGAATTTAGAGTGGTAGAAAGTGGCCTTAGCAGCAGAAACAGATGAAGAAAATGTAGAGAGGAGGGAGTGAAAAGATGCCAGGTCGGCAGGGAGTTTAGTTTTCTTCCATTTCCGCTCCGCTGCCCGGAGCTCTGTTCTGTGAGCTCGCAATGAGTCATCAAGCCACGGAGCTGGAGGGGAGGACCGAGCCGGCCGGGAGGATAGGGGGACACAGAGAGTCAAAGGATGCAGAAAGGGAGGAGAGGAGGGTTGAGGAGGCAGAATCAGGAGATTGGAGGGAGAAGGGTTGAGCAGAGGGAAGAGATGATAGGATGGAAGAGGAGAGAGTAGTGGGAGAGAGAGAGCGAAGGTTGCGGCGGCGCATTACCATCTGTGTAGGGGCAGAGTGAGTAGTGTGGGAGGAGAGCGAGAGAGAAAAGGAAACAAAGTAGTGGTCGGAGACATGGAGGGAGTTGCAGTGAGATTAGTAGAAGAGCAGCATCTAGTAAAGATGAGGTCAAGCGTATTCCTGCCTTGTGAGTAGGGGGGACGGTGAGAGGGTGAGGTCAAAAGAGGAGAGAGAAGTGGAAAGAAGGAGGCAGAGAGAAATGAGTCAAATGTGGACATAGGGGAGGTTGAAATCCCCCAAAACTGTGAGTGGTGAGCCATCCTCAGGAAAGGAACTTATCAAGGCGTCAAGGTCATTGATGAACTTTCCAAGGGAACCAGGAGGGCGATAGATGACAAGGATATTAAGCTTAAATGGGCTAGTGACTGTGACAGCATGGAATTCAAATGAGGAGATAGACAGATGGGTTAGGGGAAAAATTGAGAATGTCCACTTGGGAGAGATGAGGATTCCTGTGCCACCACCCCCTCTGACCAGATGCTCTCGGGGTATGCGAGAACACATGGTCAGACGAGGAGAGAGCAGTAGGAGTAGCAGTGTTTTCAGTGGTAATCCATGTTTCCGTCAGCGCCAGGAAGTCGAGGGACTGGAGATTAGCATAGGCTGGGATGAAGTCAGCTTTGTTGGCAGCAGAACGGCAGTTCCAGAGGCTGCCTGAGACCTGGAACTCCAGGTGTGGGGTGCGTGCAGGAACCACCAGGTTAGAGAGGCAGCAGCCACGCGGTGTGGGGGCGTTTGTGTAGCCTGTGCAGAGAGGAGAGAACAGGGATAGGCAGAGGCATAGTTGACAGGCTGTAGCAAATGGCTACAATAATGCAGAGGAGATCGGAATGAAATGAACTAAACATCTGGGACAGTAGAGAGCAGGGCCTCCCTCACCAAAAACTTCTACTTCTAACAACTATAATTGTTTCACTGAACCACCCGAACAAAAACTCTACCAACTTCCACCTTTAGAAATCAGAATTGTTGTGAACCACAGCGGTTCAATGTTTAAAGGAATAGACTCAACCCACTTTATTCAGCTAGCTAACTATGACACCATAGCTAACTAGCATGTTAGCATCCAAAAACACACAGTTTAGCACCAACACTTGCATCCAAAAACACACAGTTTAGCGCCAACACTTGGTCACAACAAACCACCAATAGTGTGTTAACACACTAAGCAGATAATTCGTGTCCGTGTCTGTTGGCTAGCTAGCAATGGCCACTGTGTTGACCTTGTTTGAAGAACGGCTAGCTAGCTAGCTTCGTGCTACCCCGGCACCGCCGAACAACAATGCCAACCCACAGTAACTAACCACAACAGCCCACGATGCCTAGCTATGACGCCATAGCTAACTAGCATGCCAGCATCCAATAACACACAGTTTAGCACCAATACTTGGTTACAACAAACCACCAAGAGTGTGTTAACACACTAAACAGATAATTCATGTCCGTGTCTAGTTTCTTTCGTAACGCAGCAAAAAATTAAGCGTTGGTTAGCTAGCACATTAACATTGGAAACAACTCTCCACCGTAGCACTAAACAGATAATTACCAATAAACGTTACCAGTAGCTACCCGCTAGCTAGCTAGCATACCGAGAGTGTGTTAACACACAAAACAGATCATTCATGTCCGTGTCAAGTTCCTTTCACAACGCAGCAAAAAAAATTAAACGTTGGCTAGCTAGCTAGTACATTAGCTAGCACATTAACATTGGAAACCACTCTCCACCATTGCACTAAACAGATAATAACCAATAAACGTTACCAGTAGCTACCCGCTAGCTAGCTAGCCTCGTGCTTCGCCGTAACAATACTTAAACAATACGTAAACAATACTTACTACAATAATTGCCCACGGAAACCTACAACAACCACCCAAATAAACTACCTACCTACGATCTAAATACGATCTAAATACATGGTTTAAGCTTTACTCAACACCATATGAGAAGCCAAGCTTACCTCCTGCTAGAGAAAAACACAACCTCTCCCGACGAAGACACACGCCAAAAGGAGGACGCTTTTCCTGTGGTCCATTTTCATGCAAGCCAGGTAGGCTATACTCCATTTGCCTCATGCTGTGCGACACAAATATTAGAAATAATTCACTAGTTCATGTATTGCTTATACAATTGCAAGACAACTGCCTTAAATAGATATTATGGTTGAAACAGAGCTCCTGCGCATAGAGTTGATCAATCTGTTGGTTGTGGCCTGTGGAATGTTGTCCCACTCCTCTTCAATGGCTGTGCAAAGTTGCTGGATTTTGGCGGGAACTGGAACACGCTGTCGATCCAGAGCATCCCAAACATGCTCAATGGGTATGTCACCCATGTCATCTGGGTGAGGGGGGCAGTATGAAAATGTATGCACTCACTAACTGTAAGTCGCTCTGGATAAGAGCGTCTGCTAAAATGACTAAAATGTATCGAAGGCTTTATAAAATCCCAAAAGAGAATAAAACTCTCATCAGAGACCAAATCTGAGTAATCTATGATATTTAATACCAGTGTGACATTATTCGAGATTTGTCTATTTCTCATCAACCCTGACCGGGACTCATCTATAATGGCATCCAAAACCAGAGCTATTAGCTTAGAATCGTTATTTAAAAGACAAAATGGACGCCAATTATCAATGAGTAACAAGTATTTTTTTAGGTTAGAGTAATTAAACCTTGCGTTAGAGGGACTAGCATACAAACTGTAGCACAGACTAGATCAATATGATGTTGAGAAATAGTGCATTGTGGGTAGTTTAAAAGATATTGGAAATAAGTTAATAAATATGTAATAACCCCAAAAACATAACAATGTTTGTACTTATAGGTAACCAGATTATGACTACAACTACGTTAATAAGTCTTTAAAACGCCACTGTGTTGTTACATTGGTGAGTAAAAACTCATGCTTCCTACCCTTTAACTTTTTGTCTGAAAATAAAATCTACATTTGACTCAACTTCGTTACCCACTCCAGTCAGCAGATGGCGATGTGGGACTTTAAGGCTATGCTGCTAGTGTGACGTATAATCTAGTGGACGGGACGCTTCTTTCAACAGCAGCAACAGTTAGTCAGACACCTCGGTAGCTTGCTAGACAAAATAGCCCAACCAATAAAGCTCTTTAGACGCTTTCGTGTATATTAGCCACTGTGTTTTAAACCCACTTCTGTCGTCTAGTTAGTTATCCCATTTAATTTCATATTTACGGTGTTGTTGTTATTGGTCAGCTAGCTGGCTGGTTAAGTTAGCACTAGCCTAGCTAGCTAACATCCCCGACCATGAGGTCACTAAGCTACTCTCCTCCTGCTAAAGAAGAGGAGGTCTGCTGGACGGAGAAAGAAGCTCTAGTGAAAGAGGAGGAGGAAGAGGAGGATGTTACAATACAAAAACAAGTAGAGGGTGAGGCTGTTACCGTGAAAGAAGAAGAGAAAGACGTTACAGTGAAAGAAGAGGGGGAGGAAGAGGAGGGAACTGGATATCTGGTTCCGGTTTCCCAAAGGCATCTTAAGGCATCCAATGGTTCTAATGATGAACTAAGCAGTAAGATGCTTTTGAGAAACCGGGCCCTGATTAACACTAGTAAGTACTGTCTTAAAAACAGAGGCACAAACTCTGCAGTTGTTGATCTGATGTGTGGTGTTAAAGGGGGAATTTGCAGTTGCTACATCCATATTTTGACTTTTAAATTATTTACATTCTTGAAGAATATAACACATGCCTCATAAGCTTAGTTCAACTGTCATACCCCATCAGAACCCCAAATAAGCTTTTTTTACTCCAATGTTTAGAAACAATGTAAATGTAAACCAACACTGTATCGCCTCAACATGGTTAAAACTATAATGGTGATATCATGGATGGTCAGTCCTTGCATCCATAGGTCTGTCTATGAATGCGAGAGTAGTTACATTTCTCCAGCCCCATCCATCATCTTATTACCAAAACAGTGGTGGAATGACAGCTTTGTTATTGTTTGAACTGCAGATTGGTGGATTGATTGATGTGTGGCTTTTTTAAAGGGACAACCTTGGATTTAAACATAAACAAAATGGCTGCCCTTAGACTTGGTTTGGTAAACAGCTGAGGGATGGGGGCTGGAGAAATGTAACCACTCTCAAATTCATAGAGAAAGCTATTGTAGCAACCTTAACCCAAAACCTAGCGACCTCATCAAGAAGTTCAGACATCTTGGTATAACAGTTATAAGGTGTTGGCTTGATAGTCTCTGGACCCAGGTTTGAGTCCAGCTCAGGGCTACCCCCTGGAATTCACTACACTATGAATACAAGGACTGGCCGTCCATAAGGTCAAAATCACAGTTTTAACCAGATTGAGGCTATACAGTGTTTGTTTACAACCAGTGGCGTTATATGAGCTTATGTTTTGGTTTCTGATGGGGTAAGACAGTTGAAACATTTGAGGCATTTAAAAGTTATATTCTTCAGGAATCAATGACTATCCAGTTTATGGGTCTTTCTATATCTGCCAGTGAGGCTTTCCTGTGGGGGTCAAATTGTTGGAGCTGTTGATAAATCATTGTATAATATTCTGCAAATGTATTTTCATTTTTTTCAGGGCTGACCCTAGTCGACTGGTCGATTGTTTGGTCGATAGGCTGTTTTGTCGACAGAGATTTTTTTAGTCGAGCAGTCGCAAATACACTATATATACAAAAGTATGTGGACACCCCTTCAAATTAGTCGATTCAGCTGTTTCAGCCACAACCGTTGCTGACAGGTGTATAAAATCGAGCACACAGCCATGCAATTT
This sequence comes from Coregonus clupeaformis, assembly GCF_020615455.1. NCBI lineage: Eukaryota > Metazoa > Chordata > Actinopteri > Salmoniformes > Salmonidae > Coregonus > Coregonus clupeaformis. Next base: position 28,077 of record NW_025533533.1, on the reverse strand, counting down.
CCATAGACAAACATTGGCAGTAGAATGGCCTTACTGAAGCACTCAATGACTTTAAACGTAGCACCGTCATAGGATGCCACCTTTCCAACAAGTCAGTTCGTCAAATTTCTGCCCTGCCAGAGCTGCCCCGGTCAACTGTAAGTGCTGTTATTGTGAAGTGGAAACGTCTAGGAGCAACAACGGCTGAACCGCGAAGTGGTAGGCCACACAAGCTCACAGAACGGGCCCGCCGAGTGCTGAAACGCGTTCCAAACTGCCTCTGGAAGCAACGTCAGCAGAATAACTTTTAGTCGGGAGCTTCATGAAATGGGTTTCCATGGCCGAGCAGCCGCACACAAGCCCCAGATCACCAAGCGCAATGCCAAGTGTCGGCTGGAGTGGCGTAAAGCTCGCTGCCATTGGACTCTGGAGCAGTAGAAAGGCGTTCTCTGGAGTGATCAATCCGACGGACGAATCTGGGTTTAGCGGACGCCCGGAGAACACTACTTGCCCCAATGCATAGTGCCAACTGTAATGTTTGGTGGAGGAGGAATAATGGCCTGGGGCTGTTATTCATGGTTCGGTCCCCTTAGTTCCAGTGAAGGGAAATCTTAACGCTACAGCATACAGTGACATTCTAGACGATTCTGTGCTTCCAACTTTGGGGCAACAGTTTGGGGAAGGCCCTTTCCTGTTTCAGCATGACAATGCCCCTGTGCGTAAAGCAAAGTCCAAACATAAATGGTTTGTCGAGATCGGTGTGGAAGAACTTGACTTGCCTGCACAGAGCCCTGACCTCAACCCCATGGAACACCTTTTGGATGAATTGGAAGGCCGACTGCGAGCCAGGCCTAATCGCCAAACGTCAGTGCCCCGACCTCACTAAAGCTCTTGTGGCTGAATGGAAGCAAGTCCCCGCAGCAATGTTCCAACATCTAGTGGAAAGCCTTCCTAGAAGAGTGGAGGCTGTTATAGCAGAAAAGGGGTGACCAACTCCATATTAATGCCTCTGCTTGAAACATGTAGGTATTACAGACGCGGTCAGGGAGACGTTTTAAAATGTCAGTGAAGACTCTTGCCAGCTGGTCAGTGCATGCTCTGAGTACGCGTCCTGGTAATCTGTCTGTGAAGATTAACCTGTTTAACCCCTTCGAGTCAATTGAGGCAAATTTGCTTCAATCTAAGTAATTGAAGTAATCCATAGTACGACCATCTTAAAACAATTCCATATGTCAGTTTACACCCCCTCCCCCAACGGCTTAGATTTACAGGGGTTAAAGGTCTTACTCACATCGGCTAAGGAGAGAGTGATCATACAGTCGTCCGGAACAGCTGGTGCACAAGACTTTGTGGAGGCCACGGAGATGGCACAGTCCATCGCTCTAACATTTTACATTTTAGTGTACTTTCTCCCGCTTTGGATACTGTCGCTGTCCGCGGTTCTGAATGTAATTATATGCACAAGCACAAAACACCACATCTGTAATGTTAGTCCCGTCTGAATCTGCCATGTCAGTCATTTTTACATGGCAGGAGAGGAACAATTCAAGCCAGAATAACCTACAGTTTTTTGGCAAACTCCAAGGTCCTCTGGTAATACTAGTCCCGTGGGAATCGACATCCCTGTGTTTTGAGAGAAATGAGTTTGACAGGTGTTGCTCACGGTTTGATCAAGGAAAACAATAACTGATTTGATCAATTTAACGAAGTGCTGCTCATAGCCTACATATGAAGGGCCTGCAAGTATCAACTTTCACAGTGGATGATTTTGTTCATATGTTTTGTGGGTATTAATATTTCTAGCCTACAATCATCGATGTTACTACTAATGTGAAAACAAGACAAAATATTACTATTATTGCTCACTTGACTGTCTTAAGACAATTGTCAAATAATTTAACAGATGTCAATTGTTGTACAGCTTCATGGGTACGCTCTGGGCATCACCTTTTACCTCAAATAAACAGTATTTCTGCTGTTGTGGCCCTTTAACCATCTGTCTGACTTTGTCATTCACACAGAAGTGAGACGTGACTATCGTGGATCCTCTGGGGAGCCTCAACAACATCATGAAGCTGAGAAGTCAGAGAAGAGTCCCTCCAGATCTGAACACCTCAAGAAACACCAGCGGAAACCCACAGGGAAGAAATCTCACTGCTGCTCTGACTGTGGGAAGATATTCAACTCTTCAGCAGACCTTAAAAGATATATGAGAATCCATACAGAAAAGAAACCTTATAGCTGTAATCAATGTGGGAAGAGTTTTACTCACTCAAGCTTCCTGAAGGTACATTTGAGAACACACACTGGAGAGAAACCTTATAGCTGCGATCAATGTGGGAAGAGTTTTACTCACTCAAGCTGCCTGAAGGTACATTTGAGAACACACACTGGAGAGAAGCCTTATAGCTGTGATCAATGCGGGAAGAGTTTTACTACATCTACCATTCTGACTATACACCAGAGAATACACACAGGAGAGAAGCCTTATAGCTGTGATCAATGTGGGAAGAGTTTTAGTCGATCAAGCAAGCTGATGGTACATTTGAGAATGCACACAGGAGAGAAACCTTATAGCTGTGATCAATGCGAGAAGAGTTTTACTACATCTAGCCATCTGACTAGTCACCAGAGAACACACACAGGAGAGAAACCTTATAGCTGTGATCAATGTGGGAAGAGTTTTAGTCGATCAAGCTGCCTGATAGTACATCAGAGAACACACACAGGAGAGAAACCTTATAGCTGTGATCAATGTGGGAAGAGTTTTAGGCGATCAAGCAACCTGATGGTACATTTGAGAACACACACTAGAGAGAAACCTTATAGCTGTGATCAATGTGGGAAGAGTTTTAGTGATTCAAGCAACCTGAAGGTACATTTGAGAACACACACTAGAGAGAAACCTTATAGCTGTGATCAATGTGGCAAGAGTTTTAGTCGATCAAGCAACCTGATGGCACATTTGAGAACACACACTAGAGAGAAACCTTATAGCTGTGGTCAATGTGGCAAGAGATACGCTGCTAAAAGAACTCTGATTAAACATCAGAAAGTACATACATGAAGGAGTTGTTTCATGATATCAATTAAATAATGTCACAATGTTTTAACATTGTTGTATGAGTATTTTAATGAATTTTACAATGTAGAACCATTTACATTTTACATTTTTTGTCATTTAGCAGACGCTCTTATCCAGAGCAACTTACAAGTGCATACATTATTTTTGTATTTTTCATACTGGCCCCCCGTGGGAATCGAACCCACAACCCTGGCGTTGCAAACGCCATGCTCTACCAACTGAGCTACATCCCTGCTGGCCATTCCCTCCCCTACCCTGGACGACGCTGGGCCAATTGTGCGCCTCCCCAACCGTTTTCCCCCTGTTCTATTGATTTCAGCGTGATATGGATATTAGCCTCATCAGGGGGAAAATCCAGGCTCTGAAATGAGTTGTGTTAAACTTACCACGTTGGCGACCCACTTGAATCAAAATGCAACACTTCTAAATGTAGCTAGCTGTTTTCTACAAATTGTCCTCTGACCAGTGATGTACATATTATTCCCAGATTCCGTGTGGTTTTTGAGCTGTTAGTTTTAACAGGACGTGCAACCTCATCTCCCCCCTCTCCTGCAATTGATTTCAACATGATATCGATATGAGTGATGACAAATAAGTGTTGCGTTTCTCTTCGTTTTGGGGACCGCTAAATTTAAATGCATCACTCCAAAATGTAGCTGACTGTCTTCTGCAGGTTGTCCTCTAACCAGTGAGGTAAAAGATATCTCCCATTTCCATGTGTTTTTTAGTTGTGTTAGTTTCAACAGCACGTACAACCTGATTTCCCCCCCTAATCGATATTAGTGATTTACATAACCTTGGGTTCAGACTATTGAGATGCACCCATAACCTTGGGTTCAGACTATTGAGATGCACCCATATCCTTGGGTTCAGACTATTGAGATGCACCCATAACCTTGGGTTCAGACTATTGAGATGCACCCATATCCTTGGGTTCAGACTATTGAGATGTATCCATATCCTTACTTGATGCAGCTGGCCAGTTGATAGTAAAGTAGAATGAATGATGCAGCTGGCCAGTTGATAGTAAAGTAGGATGAATGATGCAGCTGGCCAGTTGATAGTAAAGTAGGATGAATGATGCAGCTGGCCAGTTGATAGTAAAGTAGAATGAATGATGCAGCTGACCAGTTGATAGTAAAGTAGGATGAATGATAGATACAGCTAGCCAGTTGATAGTAAAGTAGAATGAATGATAGATACATCTGGCCAGTTGATAGCGAAGTAGGATGAATGATAGATACAGCTAGCCAATTGACAGTAAAGTAGGATGAATGATGCAGCTGGCCAGTTGATAGTAAAGTAGGATGAATGATGCAGCTGGCCAGTTGATAGTAAAGTAGAATGAATGATGCAGCTGGCCAGTTGATAGTAAAGTAGGATGAATGATGCTGTTTGTTGCTACTTGGCTACCTGCCAAACTATTCACGTTTTACTTTTAATAAACGTTTAATCAATCTCTGTGTTCAACAAATTTACCAACTTTTTTAGTTTTGTCCTCACTCATCTTTTTCGTTAAACTTTTTTCACCCCGGACGTTTTATCCCGAGACAGAAGAGTCATTTTCCTGTGCGTTTTAGCTGCCAACTTTACGCTATTTTCCTTTTTTCCATCGCAACTTTTTTCCCCTTATTCAACTTTTTTCACTCCGGACGCTTTATCTGGACATGGTTCATCAACATCTTCAACAGCCGAAGCTAAGTAGTAACATTAACATGATGTCTTCTAATTGCAGTCGCTGTACTCATAATATACAGGAGAACGATCGCCTTACGGCGAGAATAGCTGTGCTACAAGCCCAGCTTCAGACGCAATCGTTAGGCAAGGGTAATTTCAGTGTAGGAAAGGAAGAAACAGCGTCTGTGCCACCAGTAAGTACAGACAGTAACGTTAGTATAAATCCCCCCGCACAGTCCCCGCAGCCGGACAACTTTCTCATGGCTTCTGGAGGGAAATACTGTTGGAATGCTCAACCGGTGTCGCTCATTCAGCCGACAGAAACCTTCAACCGGTTTTCCCCATAATGTAGCGAGTCGGAGTCTGAGTCTGAGTCTTCTCTTGTCTCTACTCCTCCCGTTACGGGGTCTGAGACGCCGAAGGCTCCCACCATTAGCTCTGACAAATTGAAAACCCTAGTCATTGGCGACTCCATTACCCGCAGTATTAGACTTAAAACGAATCACCCAGCGATCATACACTGTTTACCAGGGGGCAGGGCTACCGACGTTAAGGCTAATCTAAAGATGGTGCTGGCTAAAGCTAAAACTGGCGAGTGTAGAGAGTATAGAGATATTGTTATCCACGTCGGCACCAACGATGTTAGGATGAAACAGTCAGAGGTCACCAAGTGCAACATAGCTTCAGCGTGTAAATCAGCTAGAAAGATGTGTCGGCATCGAGTAATTGTCTCTGGCCCCCTCCCAGTTAGGGGAAGTGACGAGCTCTACAGCAGAGTCTCAGCACTTAATCGCTGGTTGAAAACTGTTTTCTGCCCCTCCCAAAAGATAACATTTGTGGATAATTGGCCCTCTTTCTGGGACTCACCCACAAACAGGACCAAGCCTGACCTGCTGAGGAGTGACGGACTCCATCCTAGCTGGAGGGGTGCTCTCCTCTTATCTACCAACATAGATAGGGCTCTAACTCCTCTAGCCCCACAGTGAAATAGGGTGCAGGCCAGGCAGCAGGCTGTTAGCCAACCTGCCAGCTTAGTGGAGTCTGCCAATAGCACAGTCAGTGTAGTCAGCTCAGCCATACCCATTGAGACTGTGTCTGTGCCTCGACCTAGGTTGGGCAAAACTAAACATGGCGGTGTTCACCCTAGCAATCTTATTAGGATAAAGACCTCCTCCATTCCTGCCATTATTGAAAGAGATCGTGATACCTCACATCTCAAAATAGGGTTACTTAATGTTAGATCCCTCACTTCAAAGGCAGTCATAGTCAATGAACTAATCACTGATCATAATCTTGATGTGATTGGCCTGACTGAAACATGGCTTAAGCCTGATGAATTTGCTGTGTTAAATGAGGCCTCACCTCCTGGTTACACTAGTGACCATATTCCCGTGCATCCCGCAAAGGCGGAGGTGTTGCTAACATTTACGATAGCAAATTTCAATTTACAACAAAAAAAATGGCGTTTTCATCTTTTGAGCTTCTAGTCATGAAATCTATGCAGTCTACTCAATCACTTTTTATAGCTACTGTTTACAGGCCTCCTGGGCCATATACAGCGTTCCTCTCTGAGTTTCCTGAATTCCTATCAGACCTTGTAGTCATAGCAGATCATATTCTAATTTTTGGTGATTTTAATATTCACATGGAGAAGTCCACAGACCCACTCCAAAAGTCTTTCGGAGCCATTATCGACTCAGTGGGTTTTGTCCAACATGTCTCTGGACCTACTCACTGCCACAGTCATACTCTGGACCTAGTTTTGTCCCATGGAATAAATGTTGTAGATCTTAATGTTTTTCCACAAAATCCTGGACTATCGGACCACCATTTTATTACGTTTGCAATCGCAAAAAATAATCTGCTCAGACCCCAACCAAGGAGCATCAAAAGTCGTGCTATAAATTCTCAGACAACACAAAAATTCCTTGATGCCCTTCCAGACTCCTTCTGCCTACCCAAGGACGTCAGAGGACAAAAATCAGTTAACCACTTAACTGAGGAACTCAATTTAACCTTGCGCAATACCCTAGATGCAGTTGCACCCCTAAAAACGAAAAACATTTGTCATAAGAAACTAGCTCCCTGGTATACAGAAAATACCCGAGCTTTGAAGCAAGCTTCCAGGAAATTGGAACGGAAATGGCGCCACACCAAACTGGAAGTCTTCCGACTAGCTTGGAAAGACAGTACCGTGCAGTACCGAAGAGCCCTCACTGCTGCTCGATCATCCTACTTTTCCAACTTAATCGAGGAAAATAAGAACAATCCAAAATTTCTTTTGATACTGTTGCAAAGCTAACTAAAAAGCAGCATTCCCCAAGAGAGGATGGCTTTCACTTCAGCAGTGATAAATTCATGAACTTCTTTGAGGAAAAGATCATGACCATTAGAAAGCAAATTACGGACTCCTCTTTGAATCTACGTATTCCTCCAGGGCTTAGCTGTCCTGGATCTGCACAGCTCTGCGAGGGCCTGGGATCAGGAGAGACACTTAAGTGTTTTAGTACTATATATCTTGACACAATGATAAAAATAATCATGGCCTCTAAACCTTCAAGCTGCATACTGGATCCTATTCCTACTAAACTGCTGAAGGAGCTGCTTCCTGTGCTTGGCCCTCCTATGTTGAACATAATAAACAGCTCTCTATCCACCGGATGTGTACCAAACTCACTAAAAGTGGCAGTGATAAAGCCTCTCTTGAAAAAGCCAAACCTTGACCCGGAAAATATAAAAACTATCGGCCCATATCGAATCTTCCATTCCTCTCAAAAATTTTTTGAAAAAAGCTGTTGCGCAGCAACTCACTGCCTTTCTGAAGACAAACAATGTATACGAAATGCTTCAGTCTGGTTTTAGACCCCATCATAGCACTGAGACTGCACTTGTGAAGGTGGTAAATGACCTTTTAATGGCGTCAGACCGAGGCTCTGCATCTGTCCTCGTGCTACTAGACCTTAGTGCTGCCTTTGACACCATCGATCACCACATTCTTTTGGAGAGACTGGAAACCCAAATTGGTCTACACGGACAAGTTCTGGCCTGGTTTAGATCTTACCTGTCGGAAAGATATCAGTTTGTCTCTGTGAATGGTCTGTCCTCCGACAAATCAACTGTACATTTCGGTGTTCCTCAAGGTTCCGTTTTAGGACCACTATTGTTTTCACTATATATTTTACCTCTTGGGGATGTTATTCGAAAACATAATGTTAACTTTCACTGCTATGCGGATGACACACAGCTGTACATTTCAATGAAACATGGTGAAGCCCCAAAATTGCCCTCGCTAGAAGCCTGTGTTTCAGACATAAGGAAGTGGATGGCTGAAAACTTTCTACTTTTAAACTCGGACAAAACAGAGATGCTTGTTCTAGGTCCCAAGAAACAAAGAGATCTTCTGTTAAATCTGACAATTCATCTTGATGGTTGTAAAGTCGTCTCAAATAAAACTGTGAAGGACCTCGGCGTTACTCTTGACCCTGATCTCTCTTTTGACGAACATATCAAGACTGTTTCAAGGACAGCTTTTTTCCATCTACGTAACATTGCAAAAATCAGAAATTTTCTGTCCAAAAATGATGCAGAAAAAATTAATCCATGCATTTGTTACTTCTAGGTTAGACTACTGCAATGCTCTACTTTCCGGCTACCCGGATAAAGCACTAAATAAACTTCAGTTAGTGCTAAATACGGCTGCTAGAATCCTGACTAGAACCAAGAAATTTTATCATATTACTCCAGTGCTAGCTTCCCTACACTGGCTTCCTGTTAAGGCAAGGGCTGATTTCAAGGTTTTACTGTTAACCTATAAAGCGTTACATGGGCTTGCTCCTACCTATCTTTCCGAGTTGGTCCTGCCGTACATACCAATACGTACGCTACGGTCACAAGACGCAGGCCTCCTAATTGTCCCTAGAATTTCTAAGCAAACAGCGGGAGGCAGGGCTTTCTCCTATAGATCTCCATTTTTATGGAACAGTCTGCCTACCCATGTGAGAGACGCAGACTCGGTCTCAACCTTTAAGTCTTTACTGAAGACTTATCTCTTCAGTAGGTCATATGATTGAGTGTAGTCTGGCCCAGGAGTGTGAAGGTGAACGGAAAGGCTCTGGAGCAACGAACATCCCTTGCTGTCTCTGCCAGGCCGGTTCCCCTCTCCACTGGGGTTCTCTGCCTCTAACCCTGTTGCAGGGGCTGAGTCACTGGCTTGCTGGTGCTCTTTCATGCCGTCCCTGGGAGGGGTGCGTCACTTGAGTGGGTTGAGTTACTGACGTGATCTTCCTGTCTGGGTTGGCGCCCCCCTTGGTTTGTGCTGTGGTGGAGACCTCTGTGGGCTATACTCGGCCTTGTCTCAGGATTGTAAGTTGGTGGTTGGGGATATCCTTCTAGTGGTGCGGGGCTGTGCTTTGGCAGAGTGGGTGGGGTTATATCCTTCCTGTTTGGCCCTGTCCGGGGTTTCTTCGGATGGGGCCACAGTGTCTCCGGACCGCTCCTGTCTCAGCCTCCAGTATTTATGCTGCAGTAGTTTATGTGTCAGGGGCTGGGGTTAGTTGGTTATACCTGGAGTACTTCTCCTGTCTTATCCAGTGTCCTGTGTGAATTTAAGTATGCTCTCTCTAATTCTCTCGTTCTCTCTTTCTCTCTGAGAACCTGAGCCCTAGGACCATACGTCAGGACTACCGGGCATGATGACACCTTGCTGTCCCCAGTCCGCCTGGCCTTGCTGCTATTCCAGTTTCAACTGTTCTGCCTGCGGTTCTGAAACCCCTACCTGTCCCAGACCTGCTGTTTTCAACTCTTAATGATCGGCTATGAAAAGCCAACTGAGAGACCTGAGCCCTAGGACCATACGTCGGGACTACCGGCCGTGGTGACTCCTTGCTGTCCCCAGTCCGCCTGGCCTTGCTGCTATTCCAGTTTCAACTGTTCTGCCTGCGGTTATGGAACCCCTACCTGTCCCAGACCTGCTGTTTTCAACTCTTATTGATCGGCTATGAAAAGCCAACTGAGATTTATTCCTGATTATTATTTGACCATGCTTGTCACTTATGAACATTTTTGAACATCTTGGCATGGTTCTGTTATAATCTCCACCCGGCACAGCCAGAAGAGGACTGGCCACCCCTCATAGCCTGGTTCCTCTCTAGGTTTCTTCCTAGGTTTTCGCCTTTCTAGGGAGTTTTTCCTAGCCACCGTGCTTCTACACCTGCATTACTAGCTGTTTGGGGTTTTAGGCTGGGTTTCTGTACAGCACTTCGAGATATTAGCTGATGTAAGCTGATAAGCTGATATTAGCTGATGTAAAATTGATTGATTGATTGATAGGTTGAATGATAGATACAGCTGGCCAGTTGATAGTAAAGTAGGATGAATAATAGATAGAGCTAGCCAGTTGATAGTAAAGTAGGATGAATGATAGATACAGCTAGCCAGTTGATAGTAAATTAGGATGAATAATAGATACAGCTAGCCAGTTGATAGTAAAGTAGGATGAATGATAGATACAGCTAGCCAGTTGATAGTAAATGAGGATGAATGATAGATACAGCTAGCCAGTTGATAGTAAAGTAGGATGAATGATGCAGCTGGCCAGTTGATAGTAAAGTCGGATGAATGATACAGCTGGCCAGTTGATAGTAAAGTAGAATGAATGATACAGCTGGCCAGTTGATAGTAAAGTAGGATGAATGATACAGCTGGCCAGTTGATAGTAAAGTAGGATGAATGATGCAGCTGGCCAGTTGATAGCGAAATAGGATGAATGATACAGCTGGCCAGTTGATAGTAAAGTAGGATGAATGATAGATGCAACTAGCCAGTTGATAGCGAAGTAGGATGAATGATACAGCTAGCTAGCGGCAATAGCTAGCCAGGAGTTCATCTGAAAATGTAGACTGAAATATAGACTAACCGGTGAACAACAGTGTGCACTTCGTCCACTGCCAGTCCAATCAACCGCTCGCTGAAAAAGGTTGCTTGAATAACTTTTTTACATACATCGCTTCATATATACGGTCCAGAGGAGCCTATGGGATCTGGGAGAGGTACGGTCCAGAGGAGCCTATGGGTTCTGGGAGAGGTACGGTCCAGAGGAGCCTATGGGTTCTGGGAGAGGTATGGTCCAGAGGAGCCTATGGGTTCTGGGAGAGGTACGGTCCAGAGGAGCCTATGGGTTCTGGGAGAGGTACGGTCCAGAAGAGCCTATGGGTTCTGGGAGAGGTACGGTCCAGAGGAGCCTATGAGTTCTGGGAGCGGTACGGTCCAGAGGAGCCTATGCGTTCTGGGAGAGGTACGGTCCAGAGGAGCCTATGGGTTCTGGGACAGGTACGGTCCAGAGGAGCCTATGGGTTCTGGGAGGGGTACGGTCCAGAGGAGCCTATGGCTTCTGGGAGAGGTATGGTCCAGAGGAGCCTATGGGTTCTGGGAGAGGTATGGTCCAGAGGAGCCTATGGGTTCTGGGAGAGGTACGGTCCAGAGGAGCCTATGGGTTCTGGGAAAGGTACGGTCCAGAGGAGCCTATGGGTTCTGGGAGAGGTACGGTCCAGAGGAGCCTATGGGTTCTGGGAGAGGTACGGTCCAGAGGAGCCTATGGGTTCTGGGAGAGGCACGGTCCAGCGGAGCCTATGGGTTCTGGGAGAGGTACGGTCCAGAGGAGCCTATGGGTTCTGGGAGAGGTACGGTCCAGAGGAGCCTATGGGTTCTGGGAGAGGTACGGTCCAGAGGAGCCTATGGGTTCTGGGAGAGGTACGGTCCAGCGGAGCCTATGGGTTCTGGGAGAGGTACGGTCCAGAGGAGCCTATGGGTTCTGGGAGAGGTACGGTCCAGAGGAGCCTATGGGTTCTGGGAAAGGTACGGTCCAGAGGAGCCTATGGGTTCTGGGAGAGGTACGGTCCAGAGGAGCCTATGGGTTCTGGGAGGGGTACGGTCCAGAGGAGCCTATGTGGATCTTGGCACCCAAATGCTCCTAGAGAGAAGGGAGAATACTGAAGCATGTTGATGACAGTTCTACAATCTCCACCAGAGGCCCAGGCTTTTGGCAGAGATGGTAAAGCTCTCTTTTCTGGACTGCAACATTGTAATATTGTGCCCTCCACGGCACTTCATATACAGTGCAGTCGGAAAGTATTCAGACCCCTTCACTTTTCCACATTGTTACATTACAGCCTTGTTCTAAAATGGATTCAATGGTTTTTATCCCTCATCAATATACACACACACACACACACACACAATACCCCATAACGACAAAGCAAAAACTGGTTTTTAGAATTTTTGGCAAATGTATAAAAAATACAAAGTGAAATATGAAATGTACATAAGCATTCAGACCCTTTACTCAGTACTTTGTTGAAGCACCTTTGGCAGCGATTACAGCCTTGAGTCTTCTTGGGTATGACGCTACAAGCTTGGAACACCTGTATTTGGGGAGTTTCTCCCATTCTTCTATGCAGATCCTCTCAAGCTCTGTTAGGTTGGATGGGGAGCGTCGCTGCACAGCTATTTTCAGGTCTCTCCAGAGATGTTTGATCGGATTCAAGTCCGGACTCTGGCTGAGCCACTCAAGGACATTCAGAGACTTGTCCCGAAGCCGCTCCTGCGTTGTCTTGGCTGTGTGCTTAGGGTCGTTGTCCGGTTGGAAGGTGAACCTTCGCCCCCCAGTCTGAGGTCCTGAGTGCTCTGGAGCAGGTTTTCATCAAGGACCTCTCTGTACTTTGCTCCGTTCATCTTTCCTTCGATCCTGACTAGTCTCCCAGTCCCTGTCGCTGAAAAATATCCCCACAGCATGATGCTGCCACCACCATGCATCACTGTAGGGATGGTGCCTGGTTTCCCCCAGACGTGACATTTCGCATTCAGGCCAAAGAGTTCAATCTTGGTTTCATCAGACCAGATAATCTTGTTTCTCATGGTCTGAGAGTCCTTTAGGTGCCATTTGGCAAACTCCAAGTGGGCTGTCATGTGCATTTTACTGAGGATTGGCTTCCGTCTGGCCACTCTACCATAAAGGCCTGATTGGTGGAGTACTGCAGAGATGGTTGTCCTTCTGGAAGGTTCTCCCATCTCCACAGAGGAACTCTGGAGCTCTGTCAGAGTGACCATTGTTTTCTTGGTGTCCTCCCCTGACCAAGGCCCTTCTCCCCGACTTCGTTTAACACTTTTTGGTTACTACATGATTCCATATGTGTTATTTCATAGTTTTGACATCTTCACTATTATTCTACAATGTAAATAAAATAGTAAAAATAAAGGAAAACCCTTGAATGAATAGGTGTCCAAACTTTAGACTGGTACTGTACATTATGGAAAACATGTCTCACACTCAGCCATAGTTAGTAGAATAATGAATGCATTGGCAAGATTTTGGCACCGTCAACTTTTAGAAGGTTAGCAGGAAAGTTAATGATTTAAACCACCTAAATATACTCCCATTCACTGTATCACGTTTCAGGAGAAGACCCAGATGTTGACATTGTCGAAGTAACAAAAGGTTATTACAAAATCAAGGGGCAGGTAAACAACAGGTCAAGGGCAGGCAGAGATCAGTAATCCAGATCAGAGTCCAAAAAGTACAGAACGGCAGGCAGTGTTAGGGCAGGCAGAGGTCAATAATCCAGATCCGCCATTTTTTTAATTTATTTTTTACAGTGGCAAAGGGTAAAGTCTACAAAACCTAGACCACTGTGTTTATTATAGATTCAAGTTTTGGAAACATAAAACTGTATTGAGATTAAATGTTTAATCAAGGAGAAAATGTGCAGAATGTCTCACTCGATCTCCATCTTCTCCCGCCACTGGGCTTCCTCTCATCACCATATTTGATAGTGAGTGGAAACGCCAACCGGATGCTTAACATTTATACATCAGGTGAAATATCTGGCTCATTGTTCTATCTGTGGTGTGGTTGTGTTATTAAATGGTGGGCAGAAGCTGAAAAGAGTGAAGTTAATCGAGGAGGAGCAGATTTGTTTGTATTATGACAGCAAAATACTCTTATGATGACTATAACATTTGTTGGCACCTTCAATTCTTGCACATTTTCTCATAAAAAATATACTGAACAAAAATATAAATGCAACATGCAACAATTTCAAAGATTTTACTGAGTTACAGTTCATATAAGGAAATCAGTCAATTGAAATAAGGCCCTAATCTATGGATTTCACATGACTGGGGAGGGGTGCAGCTATGGGTGGGCCTGGGAGGGCATAGGTCCACCCACTGGGGAGGGGGTGCAGCCATGGGTGGGCCTGGGAGGGCATAGGTCCACCCACTGGGGAGGGGTGCAGCTATGGGTGGGCCTGGGAGGGCATAGATCCACCCACTGGGGAGGGGTGCAGCCATGGGTGGGCCTGGGAGGGCATAGGTCCACCCACTGGGGAGTCAGACCCAGCTAATCAGAATGAGTTTTTTCCACACAAAAGGACTTTATTACAGACAGAAATACTCCTCCGTTTCATCAGCTGTTCGGGCGGCTGATCTCAGACGATCCCTTAAGTGAACAAGCCGGATGTGGATGTCCTGGGCTGGTGTGGTTACACGTGGTCTGTGGGATCGGCTTATGGTAGAGAAATTGACATTAAATTCTCTGGTAACAGCTCTGGTGGACATTCCTGCAGTCAGCATGCCAATTGCACACTCCCTCAAAACTTGAGACATCTGTGGCATTGTGTTGTGTGACCTGTTTTTAAGATACGAGATCTGAAAAACAGTAAGTACTGTTTCCTCCTTCTCTTCCAATATGACAGTTCTCTCCCTCCTCCTTCACTCCAAGAACGGTATCCTCCTCTTCCTTCACTGTAACTTCCTCCTCTTCCTTCACTGTAACTTCCTCCTCTTCCTTCACTGTAACTTCCTCCTCTTCCTTCACTGTAACTTCCTCCTCTTCCTTCACTGTAACTTCCTCCTCTTCCTTCACTGTAACTTCCTCCTCTTCCTTCACTGTAACTTCCTCCTCTTCCTTCACTGTAACTTCCTCCTCTTCCTTCACTGTAACTTCCTCCTCTTCTTTCTTTACTGTGACATCCTCCTCTTCCTTCTCCTCTTTCACAACAATGTTCAGCCACAGACCCTCTTTCTCCATCCAGCAGACCTCCTCTTCTTTAGCAGGAGGGGTGTAGCTTAGTGAGCTCATGATCGGGGATGTTAGCTAGCTAGTTAGCATTAGCCTAGTGTTACTTAGCCAGATAGGAGGATGTTCGCTAGCTAGTTAGCATTAGCCTAGTGTTACTTAGCCAGATAGGAGGATGTTAGCTAGCTTGTTAGCATTAGCCTAGTGTTACTTAGCCAGATAGGAGGATGTTAGCTAGCTTGTTAGCATTAGCCTAGTGTTACTTAGCCAGATAGGAGGATGTTAGCTAGCTTGTTAGCATTAGCCTAGTGTTACTTAGCCAGATAGGAGGATGTTAGCTAGCTTGTTAGCATTAGCCTAGTGTTACTTAGCCAGATAGGAGGATGTTAGCTAGCTTGTTAGCATTAGCCTAGTGTTACTTAGCCAGATAGGAGGATGTTAGCTAGCTTGTTAGCATTAGCCTAGTGTTACTTAGCCAGATAGGAGGATGTTAGCTAGCTTGTTAGCATTAGCCTAGTGTTACTTAGCCAGATAGGAGGATGTTAGCTAGCTTGTTAGCATTAGCCTAGTGTTACTTAGCCAGATAGGAGGATGTTAGCTAGCTTGTTAGCATTAGCCTAGTGTTACTTAGCCAGATAGGAGGATGTTAGCTAGCTTGTTAGCATTAGCCTAGTGTTACTTAGCCAGATAAGAGGATGTTAGCTAGCTTGTTAGCATTAGCCTAGTGTTACTTAGCCAGATAGGAGGATGTTAGCTAGCTAGTTAGCATTAGCCTAGTGTTACTTAGCCAGATAGGAGGATGTTAGCTAGCTTGTTAGCATTAGCCTAGTGTTACTTAGCCAGATAGGAGGATGTTAGCTAGTTAAGATGAGCTACTAGCCTAGTGTTAGGCTATTCTAGCTATTCAGCCAGCTGATTAGTAACTTACATATGAAATAAATGGGGTAACTATCTATACAACATATATTTTCTTAAACACAGTGACTAATATACACCTAAATAATCTCAAGAGCTATAATGTTTTGGCTATGTTGTCTAGCAAGCTACCAAAGTCAAAAACATAAATCAGAACACAGCCTCTCTATTCTCTCATGGGATTTCAGGTCCTCTGACTGGGAAAATGTCTTTCCACAATGAGAGCAGTGGTATGTCTTCTCCTCCTGTGTTTTAGTATGTTGGTAGGGCTTTTCTCCAGTGTGTGTTCTCTCATGCTTTTTCAGGTCCCATGATCTGGTAAAACTCTTTTCACACTGGGAACATTGGTAGGGCTTTTCTCCTTTGTGTATTCTTTCATGCATTTTCAGGCTCCCTCGATGGGTAAAACTATTTTCACACTGGGAACATTGGTAGGGCTTTTCTCCTGTGTGTGTCCTCTCATGCTCCTTCAGGCTCCCATACCACCTAAAACTCTTTCCACAGTGGGAACAGTGATAAGGCTTCTCTCCTGTGTGTGTTCTCTCATGCCCAACCAGGGCCCCTAACTGAGCAAAACTTTTTCCACAGTTGGAGCAGTGGTAAGGCTTTTCTCCTGTATGTATTCTCTCGTGCATTTTCAGACTCCCTAAATGAGTAAAACTCTTTTCACAGTGGGAGCACGGATGTCGTCTCTCTGGTTTGGGCGTCTCTGGGTCTGGTTCCCCTGAAGGACTCTTCCCGCTGTCAGAGTGAGAGTCTGGTCTCTCTCCTGCCAAAGACAGACATGTAATTTAGCTAAACAGCGACCTGAATGAAACCTCCACATGCTAAAACCGTCTTCCTATGAGGTTTAATCCAGACTATATCCCACAATAGCCTGAGGTCAGTCTTCACAACACAATAAAAAATAAACTTGAGATGATGTAGAGCTTAAAATCTAATCTTGCTCTCATGGAATGTCATGTTTTAGGCTGATCAGAGCTCTATAATAATAGATAATGTCATGTTTTTAGGCTGAGCAGAGCTCTATAATAATAGATCATGTTTATAGGCTGATCAGAGCTCTATAATAATAGATAATGTCATGTTTATAGGCTGATCAGAGCTCTATAATCATAGATAATGGCATGTTTATAGGCTGAGCAGAGCTCTATAATAATAGATAATGTCATGTTTATAGGCTGATCAGAGCTCTATAATAATAGATAATGTCATGTTATAGGCTGAGCAGAGCTCTATAATAATAGATCATGTTTATAGGCTGATCAGAGCTCTATAATAATAGATAATGTCATGTTTATAGGCTGATCAGAGCTCTATAATCATAGATAATGGCATGTTTATAGGCTGAGCAGAGCTCTATAATAATAGATAATGTCATGTTTATAGGCTGATCAGAGCTCTATAATAATAGATAATGTCATGTTATAGGCTGAGCAGAGCTCTATAATAATAGATAATGGCATGTTTATAGGCTGAGCAGAGCTCTATAATAATAGATAATGTCATATTTATAGGCTGATCAGAGCTCTATAATAATAGATAATGTCATGTTATAGGCTGAGCAGAGCTCTATAATAATAGATAATGTCATGTTTATAGGCTGAGCAGAGCTCTATAATAATAGATAATGTCATGTTTATAGGCTGATCAGAGCTCTATAATAATAGATAATGTCATGTTTTTAGGCTGATCAGAGCTCTATAATAATAGATAGTCTTTTTTTTTTGTCATTTAGCAGACGCTCTTATCCAGAGCGACTTACAGTTAGTAAATACATATTTTTTTATACTGGCCCCCCGTGGGAAACGAACCCACAACCCTGGCGTTGCAAACGCCATGCTCTATCAACTGAGCTACATCCCTGCCGGCCATTCCCTCCCCTACCCTAAGCACACAGCCAAGACAACGCAGGAGTGGCTTTGGGACAAGTCTCTGAATGTCCTTGAGTGGCCCAGCCAGAGCCCGGACTTGAACCCGATCGAATATCTCTGGAGAGACCTGAAAATAGCTGTGCAGCGACACTCCCCATCCAACCTGACAGAGCTTGAGAGGATCTGCAGAGAAGAATGGAGAAACTCCCCAAATACAGGTGTGCCAAGCTTGTAGCGTCATACCCAAGAAGACTCGAGGCTGTAATCGCTGCCAAAGGTGCTTCAACAAAGTACTGAGTAAAGGGTCCACCAGGCTTTCACCTCATCAGCCTGGAAGCAGAGGCTACATACAGGGAAGATCTCAATTGGATCCTCCTGGGTGCAGAAGAGGTGGATTTGGGGCTCAAAAACAACACTTATTTCCAGACAAGGTATTTAAGGTATTATTTTGGTTGCTTGTAACTTTTTATTTAAACCTTTTTTGGGAGTACATACCGGTGGGACAGCAGTACTGATCATAGTTGCTCAGCGAAACTCCATTCTTTGCTTAGTCCAGAACGTATTTTGACATTATTAAGCTTGAAAAGGAGGATCTCCATATTGAACGTCTCCTGTAAGCCCAGATTCTGGTTCAAACGGCTCCTTTAGTCCAGTATTAGGCTACTTAATATAGTTTTTACAATTTCTACATTAAAAAATAACATAATCACATGTATCACTTCAGTTGAATGGCGTTTTAATACCACGTCTCAGTTCAACAACAGTTAGTGATACTATTTTTAAGACAGCACTTACTGGTGTTAATTAGATCTTCAGTCTCTTCCTCCTCCTCCTTCAATGTGACAGTTATCTCTCCCTCCCTCTTCGCTCCAAAAACGTCTTCCTCTTCTTTCACTGTAACGTCTTTCCCTTCATCTTCTTTCACGGTAACAGCTTCACCCTGTACTTGTTTTTGTATTGTAACATCCTCCTCTTCCTCCTCCTCTTTCACTAGAGCTTCTTTCTCCGTCCAGCAGACCTCCTCTTCTTTAGCAGGAGGATAGTAGCTTAGTGAGCTCATGGTCGGAGATGTTAGCATTAGCTAGCTATAGCAACATAAATATTACATTCAAGGGGTAACTAGCTAGCTATACGACATAAGGTGACAGGAGTGCTTTTAAAACACACTGGATAATATACACGAAAGCGTCTAAGAGCTTGAAGCTAACAAGCTACCGAGTTGGCTAACTAGCTGTTGTTGAAGAAGCGTTCCGTCCACTAGATTATACGTCACACTCTGACAGCATCGCCTGAAAGACGCACATCGCCATCTGCTGACAGGAGTGGGTAACGCAGTTGAGTTTATTTATTATTGTTTATGTCCAATACTTATAAATATATTATTCTCTCCTTTTGGAACCAATGGAATGGTACCTTTAAAAGGGGCAATCAGCAGCAAAAACAAGTTCCCCGCCACTGTTTCGGTGAAAAGCTCAGGGACAACCCTGGAGAAATGTAACCACTCAAATTCATAGACAGATGCAAGGATTGACCATCCATGATATCACAATGATTGGTTTTAACCATGTTTTAAGGTTTTACAGTGTTTGTTTACATTTACTTTGTTTACAAACATTGGAATAAAACAAGCTTATATTTTGGGTGCTGACGGGGTACGACAGTTGGACTAAGCTCATGAGGCATTTATAAATTATATTCTTCAAGAATCAAATGGGTATATATCATTCATTTATAAGTCCACACATGGATGTAGCAACTGCAGATTGCCTCTTTTGGTATCAAGCTCACCTCAGATATTTGTAAGTATTTTATATTTTCCATAATGTGTGAGACCCAGGTGTGAACTGTAAAGAGTCTCCTGTGTTTTCTATGTCTGTGATGCAGGTTTTATGTGTATATGAAGCAATTGTGGCAATAAATCATTCAGGCACTTGTGAGTGCCCGTTGGTGTGTGTGTGTGTGTGTGTGTGTGTGTGTGTGTGTGTGAGTGATGTTGGGCTGAAGCTACTGACCCGGAAGTTGATGGAAAAGTTATTAATTTCCGGTGCAGCGTTGTAAGGCACTGCATCACAGTGCTTGAGGCGTCACTACAGACCCGGGTTCGATCCCAGGCTGTGTCGCAGCCGGCCGCGATCGGGAGACCCATGACGCGGCGCACAATTGGCCCAGCGTCGTCCGGATTAGGCCGGCCGGGATGTCCTTGTCCCATCGCGCTCTAGCGACTCCTGTCGCAGCATGCATGCTGACATGGTCGCCAGTTGTATGAGTTTCCTCTGAAACATTGGTGCGGCTGGCTTCCGGGTTCCGGCTTCCAGTGTGTCAAGAAGCAGTGCGGCTTGGCGGGGGTCGTGTTTCAGAGGATGCATGGCTCTCGACCTTCGCCTCTCCCGAGTCCGTATGGGAGTTGCAGCGATGGGACAATACTGTTTTGTTTTTTTCTCCATTTAACTAAGTAGCTAACAATATTATATTGAGATGTATAAAGAGAAGCATGTGTTGATAAATGAACATTTTTAATGAGTGAGAATTTAAAACAAACTTAACATCTTAAATGGATTTTTATTTGGATTTCATGTAATGGACATACACAAAATAGTCCAAATTGGTAAAGTGGAATGAAAAATATAACTTGTTTCAAATAATTCTAACAAATAAATAACGGAAAAGTGGTGCGTGCATATGTATTCACCCCCTTTGCTATGAAGCCCCTAAATAAGATCTGGTGCAACCAATTACCTTCATAAGTCACATCATTAGTTAAATAAAGTCCACCTGTGTGCAATCTAAGTGTAACATGATCTGTCACATGATCTCAGTATATATACACCTGTTCTGAAAGGCCCCAGAGTCTGCAACACCATTAAGCAAGGGGCACCACCTAGCAAGCGGCACCATGAAGACCAAGGAGCTCTCCAAACAGGTCAGGGACAAAGTTGTGGAGAAGTACAGATCAGGGTAAAGAATATGGCACCACAACAAACCTGCCAAGAGAGGGCCGCCCACCAAAACTCACGGACCAGGCAAGGAGGGCATTAATCAGAGAGGCAACAAAGAGACCAAAGATAACCCTGAAGGAGCTGCAAAGCTCCACAGTGGAGATTGAAGTATTTGTCCATAGGACCTCTTTAAGCCGTACACTCCAAGAGCTGGGCTTTACGGAAGAGTGGCCAGAAAAAAAACATTGCTTAAAGAAAAAAATAAGCAAACACGTTTGGTATTCGCCAAAAGACATGTGGGAGACTCCCCAAACATATGGAAGAAGGTACTCTGGTCAGATGACTAAAATGACTAAAATTGAGGTTTTTGTCCATCAAGGAAAACGCTATGTCTGGCGCAAACCCAACACCTCTCATCACCCCGAGAACACCATCCATTCATGTTTTTCATTGGCAGGGACTGGGAAACTGGTCAGAATTGAAGGAATGATGAATGGCGCTAAATACAGGGACATTCTTGAGGGAAACCTGTTTCAGTCTTCTAGAGATTTGAGACTGGGACGGAGGTTCAACTTCCAGCAGGACAATGACCCTAAGCATACTGCTAAAGCAACACTCGAGTGGTTTAAGGGGAAACATTTAAATGTCTTGGAATGGCCTAGTCAAAGCCCAGACCTCAATCCAATCGAGAATCTTTTGTCTTATTTCTTGTTTGTTTCACCCCAAAACTTATTTTGCATCTTCAAAGTGGTAGGCATGTTGTGCAAGTCAAATGATACAACCCCCCAAAAAATCAATTTGTATTCCAGGTTGTAAGGCAAAAAAAATAGGAAAAATGCCAAGGGGGGGTGAATACTTTCGCAAGCCACTGTAACAATAGATAGATGTATATAATATATATATATATATATATAATGAACATTCACTAATGGCGTTCCACATGCTATTTATTTTCAGATTTATATAAAAAAATAAGTTGCATTAATAAAATGCTTTATACAATCAGCACCTCTTACATGTTGGAATAATACTTTTGGGAACATTCATGAGGTAGTGAGTGTTCTTCATGTCAAAAAATTGTCAACGTTATCAGAACAACGTAATCAAATTTTCATACACCTTTATCTTGAAGAGAAGACTACACAAATTAACTCAATGAAACACAACAACTACATTCATGAGATTAAGGTTACAATCAAGAAATACACATTCCACTAATCTATTTTATTATTTTTAAATATCAAAATCATCTAATGACCATCTGACGGTTCATACAGTACTTGTATTCTATCAATCCAAATTATTAATAAAAATAGTAAATTGATTTTAGACATTCTTGAGAGGAAACTAAAACAAAAGTAGGCCTATTTTTCATATAAACATGATTTCATTAATAAAAATAAACATAAAAAACATAAGTCAGAACAGTAGTTTTCATACATCTTTAGCTTGAAAACTAGTACACAAATGAAGTCAATGAAACACAATAAATAATTAAAGAGGTTTCAAGGTTAAAATCAAGAAATACACATTGGATTCATCAATTTAATCATTTACATGTTTTAAATATCCAAATCATATAATGAACATCTGAGGGTTCATACAGTAGTACTTGTATTCCATCAATCCAAATTAAACTTTTTAAAATTGTAATTTGATTTTAGACATGATCATGTCTCGAGAGGAAAAAACTCAAACAAAAGTAAAGTCTATTTCTGAGTAAGATTTCATATTTTTTACATTTTAGTCATTTTAGCAGATGCTTTTATCCAGAGCCTTACAGTTAGTGAGTCAATACATTTTCATACTGGCCCCCCGTGGGAAAAGAACCCACAACCCTGGCGTTGCAAGCGCCATGCTCTACCAACTGAGCTACAGGGGACAATATCATAAACAATATGATTTCATTTACAAATAAATAAATAAGTCAGAACACAGCCTCTCTATTCTGTCATGTGATTTAAGGTCCTCTGTCCAGGAAAGTATGTTAAGATTTCTCTCCAGAGTGTATTCTCTTCTTATGTTTGTTCAGGCTTCCTAACTGGGTAAAACTCTTTTCACAATGGGAGCAGTGGTGCGGTTTCTCCCCTGTGTGCGTCCTCTCATGTGATTTTAGGTAATGTGATCGTGAAAATCTCTTTCCACACTGGGAACATTGGAAAGGCTTTTTTCTTCTGTGTGTATTATTTTATGGTTGTTCAGGCTCCCTAACTGGGTAAAACGCTTTCCACACTGGGCGCAGTGGTAAGGCTTTTCTCCAGAGTGTATTCTCTTATGTTTGTTCAGGCTCCCTAACTGGGTAAAACCCTTTCCACAATGGGAGCAGTGGTGTGGTTTATCCCCCGTGTGTGTCCTCTCATGTGATTTTAGTTCCTGTGATCGTGAAAATCTTTTTCCACACTGGGAACATTGGAAAGGCTTTTCGCCTGTGTGTTTCATCTCATGTTTTTTTAGGTTCCCTAACTGGGTAAAATCCTTTCCACACAGGGCACAATGGTGTGGTTTCTCCCCTGTGTGCGTCCTCTCATGTGATTTTAGGTGCTGTAAACCTGAAAATCTCTTTCCACACTGGGAACATTGGAAAGGCTTTTCTCCTGTGTGTATTCCTTTATGCTTTTTCAGGCTCCCTAACTGGGAAAATCTCTTTCCACACTGGGAGCAGTGGTGTGGTTTCTCCCCAGTGTGTGTCCTACCATGTGATTTTAGGTGCTCTGATCGTGAAAATCTTTTTCCACACTGGGAACATTGGAAAGGCTTTTCGCCTGTGTGTTTCATCTCATGTTTTTTTAGGTTCCCTAACTGGGTAAAATCCTTTCCACACAGGGCACAATGGTGTGGTTTCTCCCCTGTGTGCGTCCTCTCATGTGATTTTAGGTGCTGTAAACCTGAAAATCTCTTTCCACACTGGGAACATTGGAAAGGCTTTTCTCCTGTGTGTATTCCTTTATGCTTTTTCAGGTTCCCTAACTGGGTAAAACGCTTTCCACACTGGGCGCAGTGGTAAGGCTTTTCTCCAGAGTGTATTCTCTTATGCTTTTTCAGGTTCCCTAACAGGGTAAATCTCTTTCCACACTGGGAGCAGGGGTGTGGTTTCTCCCATGTGTGTGTCCCCTCATGCTGTATAAGCTTCCATAACCACTTAAAACTCAAACTACACTGGGAGCAGTGGTGTCGTCTCACTTGTTTGGCCGTCTCTGGGTCTGGTTCCCCCGAAGAACTCTTCTTGCGTCTGTCAGAATGAGAGTCTGGTCTCTCTCCTGCCAAAGACAGAGTATTTAGTTAAACAGAGAGATATCTAAATGAAATCTCCTGCTCTTCTTCCTATGAAGTTTAATCCAGACTAGATCCCTCATTATAAAACCGTAAATGTGAATCCTGGATGCTGATTGGTTGATAGTCATGATTCATGGGTAATCCCTGTAAAATGGGTCTAGAATGGTACATAAGGGGTTAAGTTAAGATGGGGCTAGAATGGTACATAAGGGGGGTTAATTTAAGATGGGTCTAGAATGGTACATAAGGAGTTAAGTTAAGATGGGTCTAGAATGGTACATAAGGGGTTAGGTTAAGATGGGGCTAGAATGGTACATAAGGGGTTAAGTTAAGATGGGGCTAGAATGGTACATAAGGGGGTTAATTTAAGATGGGTCTAGAATGGTACATAAGGGGTTAAATTAAGATGGGGCTAGAATGGTACATAAGGGGTTAAGTTAAGATGGGTCTAGAATGGTACATAAGGGGTTAAGTTAAGATGGGTCTAGAATGGTACATAAGGGGTCAAGTTAAGATGGGGCTAGAATGGTACATAAGGGGTTAAGTTAAGATGGGTCTAGAATGGTACATAAGGGGTTAAGTTAAGGTGGGGCTAGAATGGTACATAAGGGTTAAGTTAAGATTGGTCTAGAATGGTACATAAGGGGGTTAAGTTAAGATGGGCCTAGAATGGTACATAATGGGTTAAGTTAAGATTGGTCTAGAATGGTACATAAGGGGTTAAGTTAAGGTGGGGCTAGAATGGTACATAAGGGGTTAAGTTAAGATGGGGCTAGAATGGTACATAAGGGGGTTAAGTTAAGATGGGTCTAGAATGGTACATAAGGGGTTAAGTTAAGATGGGGCTAGAATGGTACATAAGGGGTTAAGTTAAGATGGGGCTAGAATGGTACATAAGGGGTTAAGTTAAGATGGGGCTAGAATGGTACATAAGGGGTTAAGTTAAGATGGGGCTAGAATGGTACATAAGGGGTTTAGATGGGGCTAGAATGGTACATAAGGGGTTAAGTTAAGATTGGTCTAGAATGGTACATAAGGGGTTAAGTTAAGATGGGGCTAGAATGGTACATAAGGGGTTAAGTTAAGATGGGGCTAGAATGGTACATAAGGGGTTAAGTTAAGATGGGGCTAGAATGGTACATAAGGGGTTAAGTTAAGATGGGGCTAGAATGATACATAAGGGGTTAAGTTAAGATGGGGCTAGAATGGTACATAATGGGTTAAGTTAAGATGGGGCTAGAATGGTACATAAGGGGTTAAGTTAAGATGGGTCTAGAATGGTACATAAGGGGTTAAGTTAAGATGGGTCTAGAATGGTACATAAAGGGTTAAGTTAAGGTGGGGCTAGAATGGTACATAAGGGGTTCATTTAAGATGGGGCTAGAATGGTACATAAGGGGTTAATTTAAGATGGGGCTAGAATGGTACATAAGGGGTTAAGTTAAGATGGGTCTTCAGTTGAACAGTGATTAGAACAGGTGATAGATCCAGTGATGTATTTGATCATGTGATCCAGCACCAGCCAAGCGAGCCTCCCTGTTTAGTGTGAATGAAGTGAGTTGGGGAACAACAATGTAAATTGTCTTAGAAGTCAATTTCACATAAAAACGTTATTTACATTGTAGTCACTGGCCCCCGTGGAATCGAACCCACAACCCTGGCGTTGCAAACGCCATGCTCTACCAACTGAGCTATGTCTGAACTCAGAATAAAATATGCTTCACAAAAATAACATGCTCGCTGTGGTAGAGGTTTTATTTTGAAAAGGCAATTTTCTGCATTTATCAGAATCAGCCATCAGTCCGTAAACAGGATTACTAGAAACATTTTATATAAATGCTTATTGTGTATAACATTGGATGGAAACTGTTTATTTGTATACGGAATGTCCCTTTATTTGTCATGACTGATTTCAAGATTTTTATAATTTTCATAATATTTGTACCTTTATACCATCAATATCAATGGCGGAGACGCATAAAGATGGCAGCCCTCTGCACTTACCACTAATTCCTTTTTTTGCTAAATTGGCCGTATTGTACATTCCTCCACGTTACTCCTTTTTTTTGTATCGTCATCAACAATTTTAGCTTCAAGACGCCCCAAAAATAAAGAAATAAAAAAAGTTTATTGTGCTGATTTATTGGCACATTGAATTGTAGTTTACAAACTCAGTGGAAAAAACAATGACGTCATATCTGAATTCTGCCATCTTTATATTTGCCATTGGAATCTGTCAATGCTTACCTGGATACATGCTTGCTTTACCATTAAACAGTCAAGGAACTGTGTGACAAACCCTTGACATTTTGAGTATAATAAATTGGAATGTTTTTTTTTTTGGAGACTTCAGAAATACGTTGAAACAGTCCACGTGTTGAATTTCATTTGATATAATTCCCCAGAATCTAAATAGTTCCAGAATCTGAATAGTTCCAGAATCTGTATAGTTCCAGAATCTAAATAGTTCCAGAATCTGTATAGTTCCAGACTCTGTATAGTTCCAGACTCTAAATAGTTCCAGAATCTAAATAGTTCCAGAATCTAAATAGTTCCAGAATCTGAATAGTTCCAGACTCTAAATAGTTCCAGAATCTAAATAGTTCCAGAATCTAAATAGTTCCAGAATCTGTATAGTTCCAGAATCTAAATAGTTCCAGAATCTGTATAGTTCCAGACTCTGTATAGTTCCAGACTCTAAATAGTTCCAGAATCTAAATAGTTCCAGAATCTAAATAGTTCCAGAATCTGAATAGTTCCAGACTCTAAATAGTTCCAGAATCTAAATAGTTCCAGAATCTAAATAGTTCCAGAATCTGAATAGTTCCAGACTCTAAATAGTTCCAGAATCTAAATAGTTCCAGAATCTGTAGAGTTCCAGAATCTGAATAGTTCCAGAATCTGAATAGTTCCAGAATCTGAATAGTTCCAGAATCTGAATAGTTCCAGAATCTAAATAGTTCCAGAATCTAAATAGTTCCAGAATCTAAATAGTTCCAGAATCTGAATAGTTCCAGAATCTGTATAGTTCCAGAATCTGAATAGTTCCAGAATCTGTATAGTTCCATAATCTAAATAGTTCCAGAATCTGTATAGTTCCAGAATCTAAATAGTTCCAGAATCTGTAGATTTCCAGAATCTAAATAGTTCCAGAATCTGTATAGTTCCAGAATCTAAATAGTTCCAGAATCTGTAGATTTCCAGAATCTAAATAGTTCCAGAATCTGTATAGTTCCAGAATCTGTATAGTTCCAGAATCTAAATAGTTCCAGAATCTAAATAGTTCCAGAATCTGTATAGTTCCAGAATCTGTATAGTTCCAGAATCTAAATAGTTCCAGAATCTGTATAGTTCCAGAATCTGTATAGTTCCAGAATCTGTATAGTTCCAGAATCTGTATAGTTCCAGAATCTAAATAGTTCCAGAATCTAAATAGTTCCAGAATCTGAATAGTTCCAGAATCTGTATAGTTCCAGAATCTGTATAGTTCCAGAATCTAAATAGTTCCAGAATCTAAATAGTTCCAGAATCTGAATAGTTCCAGAATCTGTATAGTTCCAGAATCTGAATAGTTCCAGAATCTGAATAGTTCCAGAATCTGAATAGTTCCAGAATCCGAATAGTTCCAGAATCTGAATAGTTCCATTCCTGATATTACTGCCAGTGTTTTATAATGGTTTCCCACCATGATATTGTGATATGTATTCCTGTCAGTCATTAACTTTGTATCTGTTGATTTGTGAATGCTGCACATGCTAGCTAGTGGCTGTACTTTTCTCTCTACATGTCGTCATGGCTATTCATGTCCCCTTTTATTGTTCATTTGTACTTTACAGAGGAGTTGGTGCTAAAGGTCTGCATAGGTCTAACAGACCCGGAATTCCTAGATCCGACCCGGGATCCGGGTCCCAAATTCTGACTTTTGTCTTGGATCTGATATAATTGCCATGAGTCTGGGGTATTAAAATGTCTTTACCGACTGGACCCCTCCTGATGACCGCGTGGAGCTTGTTATCTGTGTCAGACCATTGCAACACCATAAAACGTACAGCTTATGTCCAGCTGAAACTGGTTCCGGCTGCTCACGTCACGTGCGCCTGCTGCTGAGGAGAGAGAGGGAGCGAGTGAACGGAGCCTTGGCCTAGGTTACTGTTCATTGCGAAGATGGAGGCCTTTTTCCTTATACTAAAACGACAGGTAGAGGAGAAAGATTATAGTGAAAAAGAAGCCTGCAAGGGGAATGTTTTATTTTGTATTATTATTTTT